>NW_005054297.1:26022746-26058551 GCF_000277835.1 Geospiza fortis
CTCTTTCCTAGTAAACTTACTTACTCTAGATGCTGCTGGCTATCTGCTTAGCTTGTTTCCTATATTCCTAATCAGAAAAATGCATGCTATACCATGCTTTTCCTAATGTTTGATATATACAACATGGACATGATTCACACATCATCCGTAGCAATGAACTTTCTAATTTCAGCTCTTGTACACAGGTCTGTTCAGATGGCAGTCTGTAACCAAATTATCTTTTTTTACTGTCTCTTTAGATTAATTTTAAAGTTATGAATATTGCTCTGTGAGATGTTTACTAGAGACTCATTTAAATTTTTTACAAATTCAAAAGTCTTTGCTTTGGTGGACTTTTTATGGTTGCATAAAAGATTTTCAATTTGTTTTGCAAGTTTGTCAGATTATTGCTATAGGGTCTTTTTGTTTTTCTTCAGTTTAGTGCTAAATTACTTCTCTTGCTACTGGTTGATTTTTTGGGTTTTATCCTTGTTAATCAGCTATTTCAACTCATTTTCCAGTGTGTTTTTGAAGAGGGCTTAACTATTATGTCAAGGGTCTACTCACTGGCCTCATGCCCTTCGTGTTTATGGATCAGCAATGAATCTCCTGGTACCTTTGAATAATAACCTGTAAACTCACACTTGGTTTTGGTTGCCACCCTATGAACTGAAAGCAGTGAGGAAAGACATTTGGAGTCGGGTTGGAGCTCATTACTGCTTATTACAAGATGCTGAGAAACAAACTTCTCCAAAGCCTTGAGGGAATAATGGTATAGCTTTCCTTTCTTTAAGGCCAGGCTCTTACAAAACAATGGTCACTTCTAAACTTCAGATGGATGTTAAAAATCTTCCAAGACACACAACCTTCCAAAAAATTAAAGTTATGGATACTCCATGGATTCATTGCAAAATTAAGAAATCTGTAGTGGCAAAATCAAATGCATATTTTTCAGTGGGTGAGAAGTGGTTATTTTATTGAGGTTTTTTGTCTATTGTAGTGCTGGTGTATTGAAAGAGTAGCAAAACCACTTAGTTTCACTGAATTTGATGTATTCGTCTTCCAACATAATCTATTCCTGTGAGATTTTTGCTCTGTAGCTTTGATCGCTACTTGAGATTAGGGCTGTACCTTCTTTTTGGAAAAAAAATCCTTAAAATTGATTATGTTTTGGTTTAAGTCTAGCAAAGTCAGTTTCAGATATGCTTTCCAAGTAATTGTTTTTGCTATGTTTTCCTATGGATTAGATACCTATATCTTTAAAAATCTTTAAGCCACCTTATTGAGGGGGTGAAATAATGGCTTTCTTCTTTTACTGGCATAGTTTTTGTCACAAAACACAAGTCAAAACTTTTGTATATTCTTACTTTTCAGTATTTCTTTGCAAATAGAATTTTGTGCTGGAACAGGCTCCCCAGGGAAGTGGTCACAGGGCCAAGACTGCCTAAGTTCAAGAAGTATTTGGACAATGCTCTCAGGCACACGGTGTGACTTCTTGGAGTATCCTTTGTAGGATCAGGAGCTGGACTTGATGATCCCTGTGGGTCCCTGCCACCTCAGGATACTTTATGATTCTCTGAAATCTTTATTGTTGTTTTCCTCATTTGCAGAATACAATTCATTGCATCTATGTAGGATATCCATTACACATCTGTAGATGACTTATTGATACATCCTAAGATATTTTTAGAGCAATTAGCTTTATACTTCACTGAATTACCCTTTTTTTCAATCCTGCTATCAGCAAAGTCTTAAAATTTTGATGCTAACTATCTGCAGCACCAGGGGGCAAATCTAACACTACCACCAGTATCCTTTTCCACTTCAAGAAATTTAGAAAATGGGTATGCTTACAGAGCTGTAAAATACTCAGATCTGCTCAATATCACTTTGCTTTGACCCTAGAAGGCAGATTTTCTGTCAGAGCTCCCAGACTGCAAAATTAAGCTCCAATTAGAAGATATGCTTATATAGCAATGCAATTATCTTGAATATTTCCACCAGTAAGTTCCAATTTCTGGTGCACAGGAGGATATTTCTTGCTGTAGGTGTATTGATTTTTCTAAATTTTCAGGTATATTAATGTTTAACAGGTAATGTTCCTTTGATGTTTCGAAAGGAAGTCTGAACTGTCAGAAATGTCTGTATAGCATGGCCAGCACGTATACCTTGGTTCTTTTCTGAATGACATGAACTCATAAATAAGTTCTGGTTTAGACTCACCAAGTCTTTAGTGGTGTGCTGTGGGCATCACAGAACAAACCTGAACCCAGAAACTGTCACATGGTCTAGCAGTGCTGTCTTAGTTGACTCCTTCTATTGTTGATGACTTTTTTTCCAGTTGCCACCTCTTTTTAGAGATTCGGTTTAAAGAATATATTCCATAAGTTGTTTATTGATGGTGTGGTGCAAAACTGGAATGTGGTGCAGCAGTATGTGTTTACTTGACTGCAACGTAAAAGGATAATTTAAATTATGATCAGTGTAAGCAATTTTATTACAAGAATGATATCCCAAATAACTGCCCATGTTTTACAACGTGGTGAAGAAAGGTATTTCTTTGTTATTAAGAAAACTTTAAGACATTTATGAAGCTTTACTCTGTGTGTCTCAAGGATGTGAAAGATAATCCTGTTTAATTAAGGCTTGACCTAAATTCCAATTGTGTTGGACTTTGAAAGTATAACAAACTTCAGAAATTATCAGACTCTGTGGATATAGTCTTTGTGTTCAACTTAAATAAAGATCTTTATATTACCTTAAGGCAGGTGCCAACCTTCTGCTTTAGAATAAGACAGGTCAGAAAGAATAATTTTCCTGCCATTCTCCAATACTATCTCTCTCTTCTCAACATTGTGATCTTCTAAGTTCTGCCAGCTTGCTCCAGTCATGTGCAAATTAAACAAACAGGAATATGGTGGCTGACTCAAAGTCCTGGAGGTGGCTGGGATGATGGGAAGACACAAACAGCCGGGCTGTCCTGGGAGAAGGAGGAGTAGTTGCCTAAAGGTAGGCCAAAAAGTGTTCTCAGGGGGTCCCATGTTGTTTCACGAGCTGGAATTATTAACAAGGAGTCATGGCACTCAATACCAAGCAATGTGCAAGGTCTAACATGTAGATCCTGAGGCCAGTAAGCAGTTGGATCACCTCTTTAGAGACATGCGCCAAGTAATTAACAGTGGGAGGAATCCATTCATCCACAATTCTAGCTTCATTAATAATATGTATGGAAATAGGACTTGGTGCTTTATGTAATGCAGGACTAAAAATTGTTGGAAATCCTGCTCTAAAAAAAAGGGTAGGATAAGGAGGTCAGGTCTCTACAGATCTGAATGAAACATCATTGAAATTAGATCTTAAAACAATAAAAGGAGGAGGTCAGGTCTCTACTGTTCCTATTCTAAGAACAGTAGGAAAATATTGCTGGCTAAAAAAAAGTTATTAATAGAAATAGAAAGGGAAGAAGGCACTTAAGGCCATTTCTCAGGGGTATTTAAATATCTAGTTCTCACTAGCATTCTGTGAGCATTATGCACCAATACAAAATACCAAAGAGATTATGGACAATATTTTTCAAATTAGATTTTTTATGTTCCTTCTTCCTGAGACTTTCTGTAGAATTTAATTTCTTTTTAACTTTTATCCTCAGTCTATAGCACCCAGAAGACTAATATTTTCTCATGCTTTTATATGCTTCTGGACAAGCAAACAACCACCTCAAAATTATGCCCAAACTTTTTTCAGCTAGAAAACTGTAGCATGTTGCAGATTAATTTTCAACTATGGAACAATATCCACACAAATTCAACCCTTTTATAGGAAGGTTATGGCAACTAGTATAGTGAATACCTCTAAATGATTTTGTTTTATCTGTTTTTCTACTTCCTTCATAATATGACTTATTTAAAAAAAATTTGGTTTTTTGAGAGAGGCAAAAAAAGAATTCTGCTAATGCATTTTGAAAAGCACCATGAAAATACATTCACATTTTTCTTCTGGAAATAAGTGATGCTGAAACCCTTTCACAGCAGATTTAAGGTTTGATTTTTGTCTTGAACCTCCACTCTTTGTGGGGTATTCTGGAATCAGAAAAATAATAATGTGACAGATACTGAGAGCCTGTAATCAACAGGTCAGAAAGCCACCTGTAATAACAGGGTTTAGAGTTGACATAAACATTATTTTGTCAAGTAAAGAGAACTTTCTGAGAGAAGAATCCAGCTTGATATTTTTTATTATTACTGATCTTTCATTAACCCATAGAAAGAGTTTTTACAATTTTAAAAGCTGAAAGAAATGGCAGATAATTTTTGTTGTACTTGGACTGCCTATAATAACCAAATTACCCTTAGCAAATTTCACTATTCATTTTAATAGCAAAAGTTAACACACTTGGCTAATTGTTGACAGTGCTTTTCTTGATTTTTTTCACTGTATTCTTCTGTTCCTATATATTTCACACTTGATTGGAGCAAAGGCTCAGATTATGAATCATTAAAAGTTGCTCTGGATTATCACCTTCCAATAGCAACTTGCTGGAGTTGAACAAGGGAAATAAAAGTATCTATGGGGTGGCTTTTGTTTATTTGCTTCCTAAAACATAATCTGTATTTGGATGAACCAGTCAGTTTGTAGCAGAATGGGCAATGAATGTAAGAGGTCTCAGTACAAATGAAACTGAAATTATGGGACCACTGAGTTTCCATCCATGCAAATAAATGACATTGATACATGTAATGTTTAATCACACATGATGATAAATTAACAAGATAAAGATTTGAAGGTGTCAAAAAGTCTCTCCTATATTCAGTACAAATGGATATTTTCTCTGCACACACAAAATCTTCCACTGCTTTTTCTCAGTGGAAGAGCAGGGAGGGGAATATTAGTGAAACAAACTTCAAGCTGATTACAGGGTACTGAGAAGGGCACTGAGCAAGCTCTTTTGAATTCTCAGCAATGTCCTGAATCTGTTAATTCCTCTCTCTCCCTTTCTTACAGACATTCATATTCCCTATTCATACCCAGAATTCACTGTCTGATATGACTGAATTTTTAATTAACCTTTTGCCCTTTTCCCATTGCTGTCTGTCTTCAGGGAAGACTTCTTGAAGCTTCTTCTGGTCAGGATAGAAGACCAGACACGCACATGTCCAAGCAATAGAGACAAAACAAAAGCACTTATCACATATATTGGTTAATTTAGCTTGATTCTGTTTATGCAGGAGAAATGAATGTCTGGCCCTAAATTCTATGAATACATTTCTATGTAAAGTTGAGTTATGGTATATATTTAATGAAAAAATAAATGTTGGGTCCATTTTATTCACCACAACAAAACAGTTATGGTAGTTATAATTCTTAAAGAGGCATCAGTTTGTTGTGCTGTGTTTATTCTCTAACAGAAACTAATGTCAATGAAGTCATCAAGCCCACATAAAATCCCTCAGGCACAGTCTTTGTCATTTGTTATTATTTCTTCTAATGCTTTGCAATGAGTGATGAAATGGTTTGAAATAACACAAAAGAGGGCTCTGAATTATCTAAAATGGTCTAATATAGTTGTGGCTTGGTATTTAAAATTACCTCTTGAATCACTGGAGGCATTAAATGGGGTGCAAATGCATTTCATATGCCTATAATTCTCATCAAGTAAATGTTAGAAGTAAATCAGGGATGGTTTGGTAACTTCTTGAGAGTCTGAAGGATTAAGGAGAAGATATTTTCTTGCATTATTTATGAAGTGTGAAACTGGGGAGAAAATCTTACTCTGCAAGAAGGAATTTCATAGAGTATTTTTAAATTTCAGTAAGAAAGTGGTTTTGGAATGAAATGCTGATGCTCCTCAGGAGATTATTTTTTAATGGAAAGAGTATGTTTTTACAGATCTGTTTTGTTTTTGTTCTTAATTGATTTAATTACATCCAGATTTTATGTTCTGTTCCACAGAGTAAATTTCTCAAGGCCTCTAATATCTGAGTGGAATGACTACTATGTGGCATGAAGAAATGGGCACGTTAAATTTTCAGACTGTTAATTTGCAAGTAAGATCATGAAAGAAACGCATGTTTTTAGCACCATGCTTCTTAAAATCTGGTCCCCTCACTGTACTTTTCAAGTGCATGTTATCAATTCCTTTTTCAGTTGAATATACCCTGCCCTCAAGCAAAAGCAAGTGAACCAGCAAACCTTTCAATTACTCTGCCATTTGCACCCATGTTTCTGCCGCAGATTTGCCAAAGTGTCTGCAGCATGGGTCATAGTTGATACAAGACTGTTGTGTCATGCTCCTTCTCAGCAGGGAGTCATGATTTTGTTTAAAGCTGCAGAAACCACTCAGGTTGCCCCTCTGCTGAATCTTAAAATCAAAGAGGAATGCAGGTGGTGTGTGTGCAGGTGTGATGTGGAAAATAGCAGAAAAAAAAGGCTAAACTTCTGAGGGTGCTTTCTTGTACACAGCCCTCATTAACAGGTGGTGTTTCTTCAAATATAGCATTCCATCTTAGATAATAAAAATGAAGATGAATTGATTTGATCTATTTATTTTGCTAACACTTTTCTGAATATTATAATGAATATATAATTCAGACATCACAGCAAAATGGGCTGCAACAAAAAAATAGAAATCAAGAATTTGCTTGCCTTATCTTGTCAAATCTCTCCTTCATCCTGAAGATTAAAAAAAAAGTAAAGACTTAGGATTTGATCTTGGCATTCTGCTTCCTGTACATTCTCACATTTTGTTGTTTCTGGAAGAGGTAGTATATTATATATGCATGAAGAAATACTTCAGAGTGACTTATATTTTCATGTGTTATTGAATTTTTTTTTTGTCCATTAGTATCTAGTATTTTTGCTGGGAAATACATAGTTTTAGTAGGCTTGGTATTACTTTATTGCTTTTAGTCAGAATTTTTTGACAATTAATGTTGGTCTCCTTTAATTCCCAAGCAGTAATTTCTGTTGATGGGAGAATCTGTTGAAGCCTAGGTTCTAATTTCAGCAACAGTTGTAAAAATGGTGTCATAGCATAGAACTAAAGCAAGGAAGTTGAAGGATGGAAGTTTGAGGTTTGATATGATGTTATAAAAATTGGAATAGCACCTTTCATGTGTCACAGCATAGTGTTTCTTTTCCTTTTTCTGTGCTGTCACCTCTAAAAAAGTGACATTTAGTACTGAGCACCACAGCTTAGGAAATAGCATAGTTCACTGGGGGGTTTTGTACTTTTTTTCTTCTCTTAATTTTAATTGAAGTAATTTACTTTTGTTGGCCTAAAAAACTTGCACAAATCCAAGTAACAGAGGCAAAACAAAAGTACTTATTTGCATTGTGACAAACTTAGAGACCTCCCTTACCCAAAGAAGTGATAAGAGATTGGATCTTTTTGGATGCCAAAGCAATTTGTTGAGGAAATTTTGTGATAATATTTACACTGACAGATTGCTTCCTGAAGAGCCAAGGGACTGCAAAACCCCTCATGTACTCAGGTGTCATGTATTTCCGAGCTTAAAAACATGTTTTCCTGGATTTAAAAATGACTGCTGACAGAGATGTGGAGGAATTTGTTTTGGCAACGCACAGCAGTCGCCAGTTTATTTACTACTGGAACTAATAAATGTAAATTTATTTTATGACAGGTAGAGGAACCCTCTAACTAAAAAAAATATGTGCCACTGCTTGTTTTGTAACTGAGGCAAGAAATAGTTTTGCAATGTATATACCACAACTATTTTGAATTCTTCTGAATTATTTTCAGACATTTCAGAAAATATGGACTATTTCAGAAGAAGGTTGGGATGTTTCTAAATGAGATGTTATCTTCCAGGTGGCATGACACAATGGAATTCTGTACAGAGAAGGGAATTTTAAGGAATTGATAGGAAAGTTTATATATTTTTTTTTAATTTTGTTTTTCTGCCTACTGTTTTGATTTTTTCACTATTGCAGTCTGTATCCAGAAGGAGTTAATATTAAATATGATGTTTAAAAAAATTACTTTGAAGTTGCAGTTTTTATAAGCTAATAATGGAACTCTAAACACAGATATGTGGATCCATGGAAGTATGGACAAGTACCTCAATACTCACTCAGATGAAATAGCAAAGTGTGATCATATAAAGTATCATATGGATATTGTTTTTGTATTTTTGTCAGAAAATATTTCCAGGTCACCATCTATATGATGTCTGTACAATATTGTCAGTTATGCCTTATTTTCTTGGTGTAAAATAATCTTAATTTACCATCTAGCAGGGCTGTTCAGGAAAACTTTCCAAGTGACAAATATTTAAATGACATTATAACTTGTTCATTTTAAATCCTGGGGTTATTTACCCCACTTCTCAAGCTATTGGATTCAATACTTGTAAGGTTTAGATAACCCTTGAAGAATTCTATGACTAGAAATTCTTCATGAAAATGTATGCTGTTATCTTTATTAGTGCTTAATTAAATGATGATTTGTTAATAGAAGAAAATTATTAATGCTTTCTCGGAGGACCGAAAATGTGCTCTATCCAATTATTCTGAATTTAGTCACTATAGGTGATGTCAGTATAAAAATCAGCACTCCTAAATGGATTTCTATTACTTGGGCAAAATTGAAAAACTGTAATTATATTTTTTATTAGTAATGCAATAGACATATGTTAATTTTATATTGATAAAAACCTTTGTAAATCTTGGATGTCTTATCCTGCAGCCTTACCAGAATCATGCAGAAAAAAAGAAAGGGAAAACGTTTTCTTTTTAATAACATAATATTGGAACATCTTTCCCTTTACTCCTACATACATTTAAGCTCAGGGTGGTGACACCTCGGATCTGTGCAGTCCAAATGACATCCTAAGACTCAAATGTTGTGTTTGTTGGTGAAAGGTTGCCTTCCATCTGGAAGAGAACTTACCTTGAGAACAAAGCAGCTTCAGTGGCATTTTTGGTTTTGAAAGTTCCAGTTCCACTGTGGAAAACCTTTTGAGTTGTGTGGGAGCTGGCCACCAAGGAATGATTGTGTAGGGTTTTGTGGTGCCCTTCCCTGTGTTGCTGCCCACTGACCTAGACACATGTGCTGTCTGTGTGTCCATCCTGCCCAGGCATTAAATTGCCTTGTCTAGGAACAGACGCAAACATTCACCAAGCCTGCTGAGGTCTGGGATGCTGTGATGGAAGGTCTTGAAGGCAGGCCAGAAGAGCTCTAATCTGTTCTTTTAATATGGCTTACGGGAGGTATTTGATGCAGCATTTCTTAAATTCAGCTTTGCTGGGCCCCTTAGGAATCTTCCCATTCAGATTCAACCTGACCTATACAGTTCATTAAATATGATGACATGACAATGAACTGTGATACTGGCTTACCTTCCATGACTTAAATACTTAGCCTCGTGTTTTAGTATGAGCACCACTTAATTCAGGGTATACCCCAAAACCCCTTAGCATTGCCAAGGTCTGTTTACTTGACTATGAACATATCTGAGAGTCAAATGTTATACCTGTCATACCTATTTCAGTTTCAGATGAAAAAAGCATTTTTGACATTAGCAAGATAATACCTTTAATTGAGCTTGCTAAAGAATCTCTGTAAAATTAATGAATTAGAAGAAACCTTTGGAGAGGTCTAAGAATTTTTAATCAACTGTGGTCTTAATTTTTAGTATGTGAAAATGAACTAGTCTGCTTTTAGATACCAATGATCGCTTTGTACCTTGATTTCTCTCTTTTATCAGCTCATATCCAAAATATCATTTTTCTAATTTTTTTTAGACTGTAGCTTTTTCTTTCCCAGATACTTTTTGGTGAACCATTTTGTAAGATATGCTGTGTTTGTGAGGGGAAAGTATTAGAAGGGATTTTTTATTTCATTGTGGTTAAGGACATGACTGATTTTTTCCATAAGATTCATATTTTCCAGATCAAAACAGAAGGATTATCAAAGTATCAACAGCATCAAGAAAACGTTCTGCTCAGTTCATCTCAGCTAGAAATGCTGCTAGATACTATCATTACTATGATTTAAAAAAGTATTTGACATTTCCTTTATAGCAGTGTCATAGCTTTAGCTGTTACAGATACCACAGACAAAGTCTGCAAATGTACACTGAGGCTTGGTTCTGACTATCTCAAAGTCTTCATTTTAAGAGTGGTTATGCAATGTTTTTTTTAATGTGGGTTAATACATACAACTGCACAGAAAATAAATTTCAATATATGTGCAAAAGACCTGCTTTAGTAATGTTTATGGCAGTATAAGAGCTATTTTAAAATGAGATTCAATGTCATAAGGAGGGGGGAGAAGGGAAAAAATGTTAATATGAACACCTCATGGCTAAAAAGGATAATATTATGAATAAATATTGTGAAATATTTATGATTCAAAAATCATGGGAACTTTTCACTTGAAAACAAATCTAATAAAGCTCCCAACTCTCAATTTATGAAAAATCAGTGGGATTGGAATTTAAAGGTAGTGAAAACATATTAAGGATCAGTATTCCCTTCCTGCAACTTTTAAATATGCCTGTTTGAGGACTGCCTCCATCCTTCAGTTCATGTGTGCAACACAATGTTTATTTTTTCCCCCTCAGGTCATCACTGAAATGGGGAATCTAATTTCACTGGAAGATGTTCTGAGACTTCCATGCAATACTATGAAATGGATATATGTGTTATCATGGGGCTGCTACCATGTCCTCAAGGCAGACTTCTGACAGGTTTCTATTGCATATTCTACTCTTGCTTCAGGTTTGGAATTCCTAGGAATCTGCGCACTTGATCACAGAAGACCCTTTGCCCTAAATGTTGTGTTTCTGAATTTAAGTAAATAATGGTAAAGGAGACTAAAATTGAAAGTTATTTTAATTCAATACAACAGCAGACTATATAGACTGTCAAATTTCTCTGTCACTGTTGCAATATTTTGCTGAAGCTGAACCACGTGCATTTGAGACACAGATTTATGTCAATTAAAATTTATTCCAAAACAGGTGTGAGAAACACTAAGGGAAGATTAAATAAACGTGCAAGTAAGTTTCTAGGTGTTCGTGTTGGGTCCCTTTCTCTCTCTCTCCCTTTCTCTCTTTTTCTTCCGTTTTCTTTCTTGCTCTCGCTCTCTTCTCTAGACCTGTGCTGATTGCTTAATTGCAATATCAAGCAGGAGCTCAAGGAACTGGAAATTGGTGGGAAATAATGAATACAATCTTAAATATTTCTATACTGTTATTCCTAGGAAATCAAGTTTGCAATCAAAACTAGCTAAAAGATTTTTAACACAGTGAAAATGTCATGGGGCTCTAAAATGGGTCTGCAGATGTAGAGGGTATTAAGATTGCAGTGACCAAGCAATTACTTTTGAAACACTATTTCTTTGGATGAATTGCTCTGAGACTTGTGTTTTAATTGTGATGAAGTCTTTACCTTGAAATTTTTCAGCGAAAGTATTAGTGATATGTCAGCATTAATATATAATACAGCAATAACTGGGTTAAACTATATTGGTGGGCTAGATATTTAATGAGTTCAGGAGTAATAGGTGCTGTTGTGTCTTGACAAGCAGTACTTGAATGATTTTTTTATTAAAGATATTTTAAAATTTGCATTCTGGCTTGATGTCTTCCATCCTTTTCTAAAGCTTTCATGTTTTGTGTGTTTAACTAAATGTACCTGACTGAAAACAGAAGCCTTGATGTTCCCTTAACAATCACTTATAGCCATTTATTAGGTTGAGTTGCAAGCAGCAAAGGGTAATAAGATCAATAAAAGTGCAAGGTGAATTTATTTCTTAACAACCATACACCTTTCTGAAAGGAAGAGTTGTGTCAACAGCTACTGCTGTTAGTCATGTGCTCAGCTCAACAATGTTCTCAGTTGTGCCTTGAACAGTGTGTGCTTTCTAGCAGCAAATGGGGCAGTTCTTCAGCAAGAGAATGCCAAATCTTTCAAAAGACCTATTATCTCTATAACAGCATGTATAGACCAGCTAAAAGACCTGCTAAAATTGTGCTTATCATGTTGTGTGTGTTTCCCCAATTATCACAATGTTAGAGAGGAAGGAAACAAAGCTGTGGTTTTCACTTGAAGCTGAAATGTTGAATATTACCTCTCTCTGTTAATGCAGTTTTGTTCCTCAACAAGTAATTGAGTGGGCAGATAGGAATGTAGCATAGATAAAACAAAAGACTCTGGTTTAAAAGAGATTCTAACATTATATCAACTTTAAAATCATATTGTAATTTCAGCAATGGTCTAGGTGGTGAGGACTCGAGCTGAGTTTGTGTGTGGCAGTCACTTTGAAGGCTCTGGTACCTCATCTGTACTCCTTTTAGTATCCAAACTAGGAGGGTTTAAGTTAGCTTGGAATTGCATGTAATAAAGAATTGCATCTTTGGAACATACCCCAAATATTAACTTTGACTTTTGGTATTCAGTTTTCAGCATGGGAGAAACAGACTACATAGAAGTTCTGTTTTTCTCCAAGAAACTGTCAAGAATTCAAAATACTCAAACCAGATGCTTTTTTTAAAACTCTGTAAAACAACGTCTTGTTAGGTGATGATCTTTAAAATTTTATCTGACTTTTTTTTTTTTTTGCCTAGGGCACTAATATTTTTTAGTGGTGAAACTTACACTGCTCAGTATATATGTATTTACAGGGCTACAAATAATGAGAAGATACAGAGATTAAAAAAAATACTTCTACATGTCACAGCTAGGAAGCATCTTTGAAAACTTAGCAAGAAGTGTGCATTTTTCATCCTATGGAGCCTTTTATAGATTCTAGCACAATAAATAAGCAAGGTCATGCAGTCACAAACAGAAGTCAAAATAAAATTTTAGATAACAAGCATGAGAGTTTGGATGCAACAGATACATTTTGAAAGGTAAAATTTTGACATATAGCAACAATATTCGATGGTTTCTTGAGCATTATAAAATTTCTAAAGTACTAAGCTAAGTCATTAACAACAACTTAAAATATCACAGTGTTTATCACCAGTAGCCTACTAAAGAATATTGCAACTACAGCTCTTTCATAACTGACTGCTTTAGAAACTTGTATGGGATTTTGCATAGTAATATAACCTGTTTTACTCTGCTTCCCCATATTTGTCATACAGGTTCTTAACCAAAATGGAAGTTATTTTCATAGGTTCAGATTCCTCCCAGTGGTGAAACTTTTGCAGTGCCTATTCAAACTGAGACGCTTATCTCTGCTTGTAATGTATTTTCAAACTGCAGTTAAGCATCTACCTAAATATCAATATCATTACGTGATTGAAAATTCAATAAGGCAAAGATCACTTTAAAATTCTTGTGATTATCTCTAAATTATGCAGATGTAATAAAAGACTTAAGGCAGATTATATCTTTATTTGTTTAGCTAGAACTCACAATTGATAATTGTAGAGCTCTGTTGCTATAGTTACAATTAAATGAGACTGAAAGCAACCTGTCAAAGACCAATTTACTTCAATCCTGGCTGTTGTAATTCTGCACTTAAAAACCAACAATGAATTTTGAAGTTATGGCATCCTAGAGAAAAGTATCGAGTCTTTAGTCCTCTAAATGTTTAAGAAATTGAACAATTCTTGAGGGACTGAGTGTAAAAATATTCTTATGGTCCAAACAAAAGGAAAAGTAATATTTTGTCCTCTGCCTTCTCAATTTGAGCAAGTAGTTACTGAGGTTCAGACTTCTAATTATGCTTCAGAATTGGAGGTAAATTCAGGTTTGCTTTGATCCTGTTTAAGTCATGTCGCTAAGCCTTGGCTTCAGAAGCACTACAGACTGTCTGGGCAGGACTTCCAACTGTGTTTAAAAATGACAGGTAGTAGTGCTGGCCAAAAATCTCAGTTTGTCTCCTTAGAACTTGATGGTCTTGTGTTTTGATGTGACAAATATTGTGCTTTTGTCCCTCAATGATCTGAAGAGCATCTAGATGCGCTGTCAGTGGAGTGCAACTCAGTTGAGTCCAAAGCTCGCAATTATTTGATTCTGTACCACGTTACAGCCTTCCAGTGTATTTTGTGACCAGGAGAGAATGTTGGCAGGGTGAGTAAAATGCTGAAAATTAATAAGTTCTAACTCACAAGCCTCATTATGAGTTTTTTGTTTTGATTTTATTTTTTTTTTAGGTATCATTGGAAAGAATAAAGAGTATCATTGGGAACAAGTTGGTTGTATGTCATCACAAACAGTCACATGCCTTTCTTTTTTTTCCTTTTACGTAGCACAATTTAAAGTTTTCTTCCCTCCTTTCAGAGGAGAGCATCAGCCTTTCATCGTCCTCTCTTTTCAGCCCCCTGACCTACACTCTTTTGTGAGAGTCCCACTTTATTTTCTCATTCTTTTCCCTGTTTACCTGGTGCCCTCCTGCATTCACCTTGCCAAGAGTGACATTGCCTGTCTTGCTTTGCTTCTCTTTCTTCAACACTTGTTACCTATGGCATTTTTAGAGCAGGCACTGTGGAAGGAACAGCCTGGGGAAGGACTAAAGGAGTTATCTGGCTCTCAGAAATGGCCAGATTCTTTCTGTTGAAAGAATCATCTGAAGTTGTTTACAATCGGAATATTGAGAACAACTACAGCTTTCATTAAGTTTGAATATGTTCCAAAAAAGTTCAAAACCGGGGTAGAAAAGCTGTATCTACAAAATACCAGCAGCCTCAATTAATGACTTAGGTTGAATGTTCCAACATTTTGTCTCTGAAGCACAAAAAGTGGCCAGGAACTTTTGATTGCAAAGCACTGGAATATTTTGAGCAATGTCTTTGAGCACTAGCTTCTTGTTGATATATCCGAATGGAAAAAAGATTTATGCAAAAGTCATGATATTCTTTCAGGAGAAAGATATCTGACTATAAACACTGCTGTCAGGCTGCTTGAATACTTACAAAACCTTCTGAAGCAGGGCCATAATAATGAAAAGTAGCCAAGTACAGCTTGTGCAGATCAAGATTATAGAAATTCTTAGTTTGTTTAGTTAACTTTTGCACAGAATTGTAGATTCTAGAAAAAGATAGCTACATAAGTAAGAAAAAGAAGAAAACGTAGAACAACAAACAAGGGATTTTCAATATTTGCATTTATTGTGAGAACAGCTATGTTGTACTAAACGAAAGAAGGGAAAGAAGTCAGGTAAATGCTAATTATTTTTATAGGCTTTTTTAAGACCCAGAAGTCCTGAGGAATATTCAGTTGGTTGAGACTGATGATTGCTTTTTAATGACATTTCACAAAATATAAAAAGGATAATCATGTTGGTTTTCATACCTAAAAGAATCAAGCACAAAACATTAAAAAAAAAAAAAACTGAAGTGTGATGGCTGAGTTTAAAAATCAAACTATGTATTAAACATGTGGAAAAAGCAGAAAGGAAAGAAAGTGAAATTATTTGCTCTATTAAAAGTTAAAAATGAAAGGAAGAGAATCAAAAAATTGGAATGAAAAAATAATAGAAATAGCAAGGCAACTTAAATGTTCCCTTGTTCCTTGATCTGGAAATCCCTCCAGCTTTACAGATAAAATTTGATTTGTGATACTGAAGCAGTGGAGTCTTGTATCACTTTTTATTCTTCTCCACTGTTATCTGATGATGTCTATTTGTCAGATTTCAGTTGCGCATTATTTTTTCTTTCATAATTTTTTTCTGATTTCTGCTTAGGGTTTCTTTATATACATAAAAATGATTATATATATATTTCTAGATATGTTATATGTGTTTCTGTTATATATGTTATATATGTTATATATATTTCTGTTATATGCATATTCTGTTATATCAATTTATTTTCTAAATGCACAATATTTCTATATATACTCCACGTACAGACCACATATATTTTCCCATAGACAATTTCTCTGTATTTGTAGATGTAAATGTAATATTATATATGGAAATTAAATGTAATTGTGTATATAGATATGATTCTTCTATGAATGCTACATACACAGATATTTTGGCTGTAATTTGCAGTCATTTAATCATTTATATTTTACCTTAATCTGACACTCTTGTCCTTGATCTGGGACCTTTCCTGGGCCACCATTCCCAATGAGTTAAAATGAAACTGATATTTGGCTAGATTATAGTAGAATTTTCTTAGCCAAATAAACATTGTGATGTTCCTGTAGATATCAAGTATGTAATGGTTATTGCATATTAATGCATGTAATGGTTGTTGTTATAGGCAAATTAAAATTTGTCATGTGCATTTGCACAACTGTGATGTGCTTCTATATTATTTGTAAGTCCTTGGTCAAGAGATGGAAAATATGTTTCATTCAAAAACTGCTAAATAATTTATTGGTTTAAATCTGGACAGGAGAGTGCCAAATTGACACAGGTATTTTAAAAATGTCTAGATTTATATGCAGTAATATTGTAATATTTTTTTGTTACTCGAAACCTTTAGTGATCCCTAGGACATATTTGAGAACAATGAGGTTTCAAGGCTAGAAAGCAGTGTGAGCTTAGATGTGACAGATCAATAATTTATTTATGGACTAATTGGAGGCAAAAGCCAGGGTCCCTGCTGCAGAAGGGCAGTGTGAAGGAAAGCAGGCAGTAATGGCCTTTGCCACCTGCCCTGCAGAGCGAGTACTGTGCCTGTCAATCAGCTCTCCACGTGGAACTGCCCAAATAAAGTCACCCTGCTAAATTTCTTCTGGGGGTTTTAGAAAACCTGCAGCGAGCTTCTGTTCTTGAATGACAGAAATAAAAACAGGACTCAGGGCAGAAGCAGAAAGCAAGCTGAATCTCTTGGCTTTTCTAGCTGCTTCTTCCATTGAACTTTTGGGGAAACCTTTAGCAAACTAATGTTTTTAGAAGTCTTAACTCCTATGAAAGGAGAAGAGAATAGAGATTGTTTTCATTATAGAAACAATTAAAGTTCTTACACACAAAACTTGATTATGGTTTAGCCATGTGATTGATTAATAACAAAATCCCCACCTAGAGAAATAAACTCAAGTTGTTAATAGAAATGGTATCTTAGACCTTTTAAAAAGCCTTCACACATCACACTTTTGAAGGCGATTAACATTTAAAAATAATAAAAGGCTAATCCTTGCTACTGTACAATTATTCTATTTACTTTAAATAAACATGTTAGAAATATAATTTTCTCTTACAGGCCTGAACTGAAATTGAGAAGGTTTTTTCAAAGGGCTCCCCATTCTGTGAAGTAATTTTGTCCTAGAATATGACATGGTTTAATGCCAGTCTTGCCCCAGTGGGTCTCTTTGATCTTTATTCTATTCATGGGAAAACTGTGAACTCAATATATAGATTTTTTTATTTGAAAAATCAAAGCCATTGCTCACATTGGATTTTGAGTTGGCTCTTTTAGCCTGTGCTTTAACTACCAACAAAGGAACCTTGAGAAAACTTTTGTAATACATATGTACCACAATGCACACTGTTTATATGAATTCATTTTGGAGTACAGTCTTACACGTCCCAGTTAGAAGCACTAGGCAGTATATTTGTTGTAGGCAATGTGGTTCCCTTGATTTTGAGGGAAGCTCACTGGAAAAGAAAAGCACGCCAGGTATTTATGGAATGTTCATTACCATACAAACCTTATCTGTGGCTGACTCTATTTTTATTACTCCTGAAAGGCTGAACCACACAAATAAACAATGAAAACAACAATGATTTTTAATAGTTTCTCTTACAGCTAGAAACCAGGTTGGACCCACAGGGATAGTGTCCATCCATCTTCTATTTCTTATTATTCTTATTTCTGTTTTACTCATTATCATATTCCATCAAAAATATGATATTTTTAATTGTCATTTAGTAATGTTCCAGCATCTGGCATGAGGCCTTTATTTTTATTATTATTTTTTCTTTGTCACCAGGGGAATGTAAAATGAAGTGCCTTGTTTTGGTAGAGCTTTTTTTATTTACTGTTTTCCTTTGGCAGATGGGATTTATGTATCTATAGTCTGCATGGCATGTGAGGTGGCAATTCAAGGGAGCAAGCCTTGCACTTGGAATGAGGTCTGTACTGTCTCAGCTATAATAGGGGAATGCATTCTGTTGTTTTGACCTTATCCTTTGAGTAGAGAAATTGAAAAATTCTATCTTTTCTGCTTGAAAGTACTGTTATATATGAAGAGTGCAGTTATTAGTCATACTCTCATAAGATTTTTAGCATATTTGTTTTCCTCTTTCTGCTCACGATTATGAAAAAAGAAAGCCTTTGCTGATATTTTCTGGTATATACATAATCAATATTCTGAAATGAAGAACAAAACATGTCAACTGATTTTTTTTTTTTTTTACAGTGAAAAGAACTTTTTTACCTTAACCTGGGATCTCACTGTGGGTAACTAACACATGTGAAATACTTATGAACAAATTCAGCCATATATATGTTTACATTGTAAATTTACTTTGAGTAAGGCATACATTCACCTCCCCAAGGTCAAAGGGGGCAGAATGGTGCTATCCATGTAATTGCAGAAATGCATTCAACCTGTATGAAATACAGATATGTATTTCTTGCTGCTTGAGAAGTCCTTACACACCAGACCTAACAAAAGTTAGGTTTCTGCAGTTGTCTAGGTGCAGTATTTTGTATATTGCCTCTTGCTACTTTGGATTTTCCTGGTTTAGGCTTCTCTTTGGATGATACAGCCCACAAGACCAGGGTGATAAAAACAAGCTGAAATGTGATCTGGTGCTCCAGGCTTCACCTCTAATATGTTCTGATTTTCTAATGTGACACAGTATTTCAGGGAAGGTGCTTCCAGAGAGAGGCTATGGACTTTGCATGAAAAGTGCCCATATGATTTGGACCTGTAAAAAAAACCCCAAAACAATCTGCAAATATAGGTGTCTTGAACAATTATTAACTTTAATAGTGTCCTGATAATTGCTTACTGATAATCTGTATTTGTGACTGTAAAGACAACTGAAATAATTATAAAATGACATTTGTTTTGCAGCATGTCCTGGTAGGTATTTTCAGCTCTTTAAGCACTTGTCATATCATAGACAACTTACATGTGTAATCTAATTCCATTTCAAATAGTAGAAGTTTTATTTGGGGTTATAGTTACTTCCTTTTATAGGAACTTGGAGGTATTATAATAAAGAGAAAAAAGGAGAAACTTAATTTTCACAGCAAATGTATAAATTAATATACTTTATATAAGCCTGAAAATTCTTTCTATTCCCAAATTTTCTATTTTTCTCTTTCTATATAACTTTATTTTTGTGGGGATTTTTTTTTCCTTCCATTTGCTATATCAATGAAAGCAAAGGTTTAAAGAAGATATAAAATACTATTTACCAAACTATGTTATGCATTTAAGCAGCGTTAGGTACCCAGATTGCTTCTACTAGATTCAGGTATTTCAAACTGTGATTTAAGGTATATTTTCTGCAGTTTTGACCTTGAGCAATAGTAAAAATAAATTCAGTGTAAACAGAAATCTTCCCCCGATGGATTATGCAGAATTGCCAAAGGGATGTGTCTGCAAAAGCCACCATTCCCGCAGGTAATTTTTGAGAGATATATAGACCATAAAATATTTGCTACATCATTTACTTTTAACAACAGACTCAAAGAGTGTAGGACTGGATAGGCTTTTTAACTCACAGAACCCTGCCCCTTTTCCTGCTGTAAATCTATTAGAAACTTATAATAAATTATTATTATAAATTCATTGGCTGTATTTTTTGAGACCAGAGATTTTGAGTCATAGTGCATTTTCCTTTGGTGACAGGTAAACAGCTTGGTAGCATTTCAAAGATGAAATGCTGCGATGAAACACCCTGGAAACTGATGAGGAGACTTCTACAACAACCCTTCTTCCTCCAAGCACATCAGAAATTGCACCCTGCTTTGGGGAGTTAAGTAGGCTTTGATGCATGGGAAACTGCATGAAGTGGGCTGGATCCCACCACATTGTATATGCAACATTTCTGTTTGGAAGATAAGATCTATGAAAATACTGTGGAAAACTTTTATTTTCTCTGATAACTGAAAAGTAAGTTTTGTAACGTGAAGCTGAACTTTTCTAACATATGCTGATGGCAGAATGCTGGTGTCTGTGTAATGGGGTAGTGAATTAAAATGCAATGGATTTTGTTATGCCCAAAACATCTTGCTAGCAGAGGTTAAAGCAGGCACTAAGTTAAACAGTTTATGGAACAAAGTTTCTTGGCAGTGCTTTAGAGGCCTGCGCCAGAATGGTGTGATAAAATAGAATACAAATTTAAGTGACATATCACTGTTTTATTATGTTTATGTTAATGTTTACTTTCACCAAGCAGTTCTCCAGAACCTGATGTTCACGCCACATTTCTATTACCATTATTAGCTAGCCTGTATCTGGAATAGATTGGGGTCTTGTTTGGAGCTGCTTTTTATCCTACTTTATGAAGAAAAGTGTGCCTAACATCAAAGCCTTCTGTGGAATGAAGTGTTCTGGTAAGTTCTACTTTCTTATCAATGTTTCACATGTCAATGATTGGTATCAATAACTACTATCATAACCTAAGAGAGCCTGCTAATGGTGCTACAGGGATACAGAGCACAGCTCTATGAGAGGGAACAGCTGTAGCTTTGCCATTTCTTGTGACAAAGAAGAATACACTGTAGGAATTGAGGAGTGGAAATCTTTTATATTACTATTTTAAAATGGAAGAATGGAAAGAACTACACCTGTTTAAATGTAAATTATTGTACTTTTCGAAATCTTTTGTTATGGATTAAAATTTCCAGAGAAAACTGAATCTTCAAAACTTGCTGTCTTGGAGATTTATTATGCTTCTTGGAGATTTATTATGCTTCTTATGGGGAAGATAAACAATAACTTGTAGAGCAGAAAAACTAAGGCTGCTTACACATGCACATAGTTGTATTAAGGCTCAAATTGCATTCTGTGCTTTCAAGGTTATTTGGGCTGCAGGTTATTATGTTCAGTTTAGCTGTTACTGGTAGAACAATTATATTTTAGGTTTGATGTTTATACTTGCTTTTAAAGGATTAAATTAAAGCTGCAATTGAAGGGATGAAAGTCACCTGGCTGCCCCCCCTCATTTAATTAATTAAAATTGAACTTTGAGGTTAAATCTTATTAATAAAATGTAAAATTATGCTGCCCTGGAAAAAACAAATGTGCTGTGCCAAGAAGTCCATTAGTTGAGTTTCTTATTTTCTCCTGAAATCCTTGGTGTTCAAAGGACATTCAGTGGGAAGCAAATCTGGACAGAGGACTTTGACTAACAATAACAGTAAGAGCTGTAGTTTCCAGCTATGATCCTGTAGCCTCCTTCTGTTTTCACATAATTTGATTACATTGTCTTCAGTGTTTTTATGGGATATTAAAGATGAGAGGAAGAAATAAGCAAAGACACAAACCTGAGTCTTTAGAAAACAATAAAGTATCGCAGTTTTTATTTTGATCTATGCCATTCTTCTTTCACAACAGTCACACATCAAGTGCTCCAAGGTTCAGTACATCAGAACACACAGCAGCATTCATGTCCAATGAATCTTAGTTTCCTCAGGCTAATAATTTAAAATTTCAGCTGCTGTTTTCTCAGAGTGGTGGATTTTCAAATTGTTTCTTCTGCAGCTTCTGAACAATTTTTGCAGACAAAAGATAAAATATAGGAAGTATCTAGGATCCTGGAGCAGCCTTGATAACCTGGTTTAAAATATTGCTCTATATCCATTTAGCTTTTAATTTTCTCCTTCACAATGTGTGATACTTCATCTACAGTCATTGCAAACCCATTTTTGTTTTATATATTATAGACTTTTCTTTTATAAGTTAAATTAAATTGAATTTATTGTACTTTCAACCATGTTGTTGAATTAAATCTTTTTGGAATGGTTAAAAATACCAGGTGTTGTTTTCCTACCTAATCATCTAATAATGTCCATCTTTAAATTTAGTCTCTTGTATGTTCGTATCCTTAAAAACTTGAACCAAACTAGCTCAGTCTTTTTCTCTGGTACAAAATGCTGGTTTTTCTTTTTACAATGTCATTTATCATTCTTTTTGCCTGACTGGAGTGTGAGCCATCTGAAATCATACTTCTTATTATATGGCTATTAATACTTAAAACCTTTTTTCCAAGGACCCTGTCAGAAGGAATTTCAAGGTCCCAAGGGATTGTATCTGCTTGTTTCTTTTTGTGCATCTCGTCTTACAGTTCTGCAAAAAGAATGCCTGTATTTATAGAATGCCTGTGCAATGAAGCTGCTTTATGTCTATTGCCTGATATTTTCACATTTTGCTGTGTGACTCTTGTTCACTTTCTTAGTATGAAGCAAGTAACTTTTTCTAAATTTGAAACTCTTTAAATTCCTGTTATATCATTTTGCAAACAGCTAGAGAAAATGCACTGCACATGTGTCTGGAATTAGCGATGTGGCATCACACTGATTCTGCTTAACTGATTCACTACTGTTGTATTTTAACTTTGGAACCATACTTTTCTACCACAAAATTTTTCAAATGTATTAAAGACTTTTTAACATTTATTTTTTTGTCTAACAAGTTTTGATCTGTTCTATTTCAATCTTTTATGTGTATTACTTCAAAAGGTAATTTCATGATATCAAATTTACTTATGGACACAACTGTGTGATGCTTAGCTGCCTGACGAGGTTACGCCACAATATATGGAAATTTGATTTATTGGTGCTGTAAGGCTTGTTTTGCTCTGATAAGCAAAACTCTTGCTACATCTGCAGAGTTAGTAGGGCAGGCTTTCTTTATCATCCCAGCAACAGTCTTAGTCCTGGAGAGGAGGTCTTGGCTTTTCTTGCAGATTAGCAGCGGTGTTTTGACCCAGGTTATTTTTGTCCGATGTTCACTAGTCAGAGAAAAAGTGTGTTTGTGTAAAATATTTAAGCAGGGGTCAGTATGTATTTAGTGATTGATTGACCCTTGTTGTCTTTGAATGATTTTCTTAAAACTGTCAACCAAGAGCTTTTCATATTTTGAGTCTGGTTTGATGTCGGTAATAGTCACTGCAGAATCCATTGACCTAACTCAATGATTTAATGTCCCCTATTAACCCACTTCAAAAAACCTTTGAAAAACTTCTATGGGTTTTTGTTTTGTGTTTTTTTTTTTTATTTTTTGGGTTTTTTTTCAAAAAAAGGGTTGCAATCTGTGCTCTCAAAGCTAATAAAACTGAAATAGCTGGTACGGCGATTTTATCCAAGTCACGGCAGCTGAAAACTGATGAGGGCCTTCTGATTACATGTTTACCAAACCACGCCACTTAAATACAGAAGTACCAACAGGATCCTGAGTGTGCTGGGGCTTTTACAGCACTGAAAGCCTAATTCAGAACTCATTAAGCCAAGAGAATTATATACTTATTTTGGTAATCTGTAGTAAACTTCATTAGCAAAAAACTTTGCAGCATTTAAGGTTACAGAAATTTAAACTATATAACACAATTGAAAGAGAGCGCAAGACAATTGAAAAAGTGTTCAAAAGAAAGCAGAAAAGAAAGGATGAAGTTTCAAAATGATGTGTAAATCCATGGCTTGGATGAGAGAGAGTACAGCTTCGTGTGCCAGAAGCTGCGGAGGAAGAGGTGTTTGCACCAACAGGGACCAGATTGTATGCACATACTGCTTCAGGAAAACAGACACGAAGGAGTCTCTCAAAGACCATCCATTCTCTACAGGAACGAGCCTTCCTTTGCAGCCCAACAGCTCTTGTGCTATCAGACTTTTAATTTAAGACTCAGTTATTAGGAGCAGTGTTAGTTTTATGTGATCTTGTCAGGTTTTAAACTGTATCATTATTTCAGATGCAGTGCCTGAAGGGCACATTATTTCTTAAAAAGAAAAACGAAACAACTTCTCATCTGCTCACCTAGGTAAGATGAATCAACAGTCAGTGTGGTTTTATTCACTGAGATAATTTGTGAACATTTATTTCTGCTGAGGTTTCAAAGTTAATTTTATTCCAATGTGTTTGTAGCTGACACACAGGATCATGTTTTCTCCTTTTTGCAGTTTAATTTTTTTTTTGTTGTTGTTGTTCAGAGTTCTTCCACCAGCTCCGTTTATGTACTACTGAGTAATCTGCAACCATTTTGAGGGAACGGACATGCACCAAGATTATGGGCTGTGAGCAGGGGTGTAAAAATTGAAGCTTAAAGCTGGAATAATTCAGGCAATTGCAGCTGCATGCAGATGAGCAGGCACAGCCTTTGAAAACGTAAGAAAAAAAGAGGTTGTGTGGAGACAAGTAAGTAATCAAAAGCCTGCTGGTTCCATTCTGATATGACAAGTACTAAAAGTTCACCACTGGTGCAGAGCTGAATTTTATGTGTTGCTTCGAGGCATCACAAAGTTTCACAGTTGGGACAACTTGACTTGTGCCTTGTTATTTTAGATGTCAGCAGGTTTAGTTGTTTCTCCATTCATTATGGCAGTGTAGAGAGAAAAGTTCATATCCTTCTGCAGTCTCTAGTCATACTTCAAGTGATAGTTTCTACTGACAGCAGAAGTTTGCTCTTTTGTCAGCTGTTTTAAGAACTGGGAAAGTCTGTGCTCTTGCACTGAAACATTCTGTTTTATTTTTTAAAAGAAAAGGTATTAAACAGGGTCATAGGTAGGTTTGGTTTTTTTTTCTTCTTTTAGTTTTGCCTTTACATAGTAAAAATGTGCAAAGAATAAATCAGTTGAGCATCTTTCAAAGTACAGTGGCTCAGTAATGAAAATGGGACGCTGGGTTGTAAAGCATATTTTGATTACCACTGCCTAAACCAGATTGGTGGCAAAGTCAGCTTTTTCCCCTTGTTTCCCAATTCTTCATTTATATGCAAGAGCTCCAAAGATGACCTCGTTGCATGTAAATAGTGTGAGGTGCTCTGATGTTATATAACCAAGGATACAATACTGTATATGTCAGCTGTATCTATATATACCAACTCCTTAGAAATTCATCCAGGTATGTTTGTTATGCAGGTGTAGACAGAAATACAGGTTTTTTAAACAGGAAAAAAAACCCTTGTTTCTCATAAGGTGATGACTAAGAGTGAGAAATGCTTCAAAGTGATGTTTTAGTGTTGGCATCCGCAGTATAAAAAGGGTCTGGAAAGGTGATAAAGTATATTGGTTCTGAAAAAACCACTCCTATGATGGGGTACAGAAGGGAAATACAGCTAAATTTGAGTTAAAATCAAATGGAAAATATGCTTTAAGACATGTTAAGGAAAAAATACTACAGATCATTAACAATAATAACTGTTAGGAATGGAAATGTCCAGAACAACTGGATATAGTGTGTTTAAGAGTTGTAAATGCCTCTTTGTTCATTATCAGATTCTGCTAAACTGCATCGCCTTGAAGCAACATTCACCAAAAAAGGCAGACATCTGTCTCTAAGTGCTGCAATTGTACATCTATCTCATGGTTTACCATCAAAGCCTGAGAATGTGTAAAAGCATTTCTTGAAGCTGTTCTAGAGCTGACCAAGGCACTTGTTCTGTTTCAAAACTTAGTGCTACATTGCACTATACGTAAGCACCATCTTCTCTGTGGACACAATAGATGAGATCTAGTTAGCAGTAGATTAAAAACTGATGACTAAAATAATTAAGAATACTGGGTGCATGTTAAATACCAATTTGAATTAAATTTGAGTGAAAAAATATGCATGTCAGTAATTGAAAATTGTCTAAATTTGTTTAAAAATAAAGAACCTAGAAACCAATGATAGAGGGGTGAAAAAAAAACTTAGAAATTATGTTCTCTGATTATTTTTCACCGTATTCTAACATAAACTATTAGACTAATACAGAAGAACCTGGAATACATGCTCAACAGAAAAAATAGGACAGATTTCTTGAGATTTCTTTTAAAGTACTGACTCCTGGGGAAATATATTTACAGATTTTAATGAAGTACTGTTATATTTTCCAGATGTTTTATTGAAATACATTTAGATGTAAAATAAATCAGTAGGCTGTGGAATAAAATCAAGGTCTATAAAGCAAAAAAGAGAAAATCAGTCTCTCCAACAGCATAGTTTCTAATGGTCTTTTTAAATTATAAATCCAACAAATTTAAATATTTATGACTTTCATACCTAAAAATAATTCCCTAGCCTTGCCTGTCATCTTGCTGAACTCTGTGATAAAGACAGATACTCTTTGGCTTTACTACCTTCTTGATTATGTGTCCTGGGTGGATGATAAAATAACAAATTTCAGCATGGATGAAAGCCAGCTATATGTTCCATATAACATGTGTTATATGCTACAGTAGTAAAATGGGGATCCAAAGCCTGATGGCTGCAGTTTGAAATGATTTTAGAAAGAACAGTTAAACTTTAAAAGCCTTTTTTTAGATAAGAAAAAAATCTAACCCCCCCTCTCTGTGGTTTTCTTAGCTACAGTTATCACAATTTATTAGTGTTACAAAAACTAGGTCAAATTATGCTTACCTATTATTGCTGTCTCTGAGGCCATCTACAAAGTTGGTTGAGAGACCTGAATTATGTAATTTCCTTATATTTATTTTATAACTAAGATTTCTACTCTATTCTAGTATTTGACTTGTACTTTTGTGCTCTTTCCATCTTTATTTTCTAGGCATTTAGCCCTTTACCTTGTTAGAAAGGGCCAAACATTGAGTGAGTGTGGTCATTCTCAGTACATCCAACTTGAAAAATAGATTGGGCGTACAGTGAGGATCATGGGTAGGACTCAAGATTTGTTCTCTTTCCAACTCAAGGTTGCTACATGTTTACAGTGTTATTTTAAGTTGTGCTGTAATGCATGGTCCACCCCCTTCTTGATTGAAAATGTCAGATTCAATCCTAATTACTGTTCTTTCTACTCTTGGAGCCATCCAAAGAGGAAAATATTAGAAACAGTGGGATCCAGCTGGGTCCCTTCTCTCAGTCATGCCAGCAATGCTGCTGCAGGTCAAGCAGTAGGCTGAATAGGTTGTATTCTTTCAGAACATGCTGTCCATTCATAACTAGAGAGATTGCTTTTTTTGGTATTAACATCTTTGGAAATGTAATGATTGCAGTAGTAGATTAAGAAGAAAGAAAAGATGGAACAACTGTCTCAGTGGTTCATGGTGAGACTTTTAGGCATGCTGTTGGGAGAAATATGAATAACAGCTCATTGTGGTGACAAAGAAGCAGAATGCGCTAAATATGACATGTCAGGCTCAAGGCTGTGGAGCTGTGCAATATTAACAGTCCAGCATTTCTTTTAACCTTAGTTCTTAGTACAACTGAATTGGTTACTTTTGGCTTTGTTTAATCCTTTTTACAGCAGATCCTGTTGGTAAGCCTGAAGCTTTTGTGTTTGCTTTTGTATTTTTACTTAACTGTTGTCTGTCTTTAACATATGCTGTCACATTTAAAATGCATATCTTTGACTTTAAAAAGTCAAATGAAAGAAAACTCCAATGACTTACCCACTGTAGAGATACATAGAGAATTCTATGTATTTCAGGTGTTATACCATAGACAACTCATCATATTTGACTTTTTTCCTATTATTTGAATTCAGAAATCATGTACAAAAAAAGTTGTTATCCTTTCTTATTGGAAAAGCTTTTTAACCTTTTACAAGAAGTACAGCTTTATTTCCAAGCTTAATTTGGGTTTAAATAGGAATAGTTCTCTGTGGTTTTGATTTTTTCCCTGCTGTCAAGTAATTTTCTAAAGAACCCGGTAGGTACATGTTGAACATTCAGATCTGAAGATTTGTACAGCTATTTTTAAGAGAACCTTATCTCTATTTTCTTTAGATTTTATTGGTAAAAGCTTGGATTTTGGCTTATGAAACCTCGGAGATTTGAGTAACAGCATTAAAAGGCATCCAGCATGAAAATGCAAGTGCTTATGCCCTTGAAACATAACATAACATTCCCTTGAAAGATAACATTTTAATTTTCTTTTAAAATCTATCTTACGTCCTTCTCGACGTAAAATAATAAATGGAAAATTATTTTCCTCCTTCACTTATGAAGTTATGTCCCTCACAATAACAGAATTTTTTATTGTAGAATTGCAAATCAGAAGGGAAAAACATTTGACAGTAATCAATTATGTCTTCATCTTGGTATTGTTGGTTTCAAATTTTCTCATGCATGGAAAAATAAATACGAACACCCTGAGATCAAACAAACATCATGACTTTTATCAATTTTGTGAGAAATGAGGAAAGACAATAATCCTAGAAAAAGATATTTTGACCACAGTAATGAAAACTACACTCATCTGAAACGAATTTAAATGTCCTGTGAAATAAACAGGTCAGGAGACTTTTTCTCCTTTTAATGCCTTTATTAAAAGTGATCAGCTCAAGGTGGGGAAGCTTGACAGGTCCGCAGTTGCCGCTCCCAAGGTGACTTGGGGGAGGAGGAACATGCAGCTTTATCCACTATGGGCAGTGCTGGGGGTCCTGTCCTTCCATAAGCAACAGGCATAGCCCCAGGCTTTCCAACTCTTGAGTGGCTCCTGGCTCGTGGTCTTGGTTTCAGATAAGGTCTGTGGTCAGGGTGAGGGGCAACAAAGGTTCTCAGCATCTCTGCAGGCTCAGCACTCTGTTCCTCACGTCCGGACATCACTCTAATTTCTTAATTCTGTATTGGCTCATTGTTCTGGGGGTCTTTTTGGAAAGTTTGATGGGGTTTCTTCCCATGGCATGCTGGTCCCAAAGTTAATTTTGCATTCTCTTTGATGCCACCCCCACCCCCATGTCCTCTCCCCTCACTGTCTGGGTACAAGGACAACTAACTTAGCTTCAGGCTGGGCCTTACCGATACAAAAGGAGCAATTAGCTAAAACGACCTGTGGTTACAATAACAAACAGGTAGAACTCCACCTTGGCCACAACTGGTCCAACTGGTTCTGCAACTCTTTTTTTCCCAAAAAAAAATTGGCAGATTTTTTGTTTATAACATCTTGTGGTTCTAATTGGTTACTTTTCCAGTATAGATGTTTTCAGAAGAGTATGGGTGTGTCCAATACATTGATTTTCTAGTCCTTCCAGGGTTTATAGAACAGATAAATATTCTCCTAGCATGTTATACTCAGTTATTTCATCTGGCATCCACAGTGCGATTAGAAAAGGCTTATTTGCTTTAGAAGGTATGGTATTTTACAATGATTAGTTCTTTTCCAGGTGAATGTGCTGAATGCAAGAACAAGCATTCACATCTGTGATTGTTTATCAAGGTTAAACAGGAGATTTTTATTGTTTAGGGAGTCATAACATTATCTTTAATTGACAGGAAGGACAAATTTGATTAAAGTGATCATCTGTGATTTCCTGTATTTCTATCAGCCCAGAAGGTCTCCTGAGAAGTGGGTATGTCTCCTGTCTGGTCTGTGTTTTCTCCAACCATAATTTATCACCCAGATGAGAGTACGGTGTAAAAACCAGAAATGTGCAGGTAGCAGCAACACCGCAGCAGCCCTGCACACTCACTTCTTTCTCATATTCACTTAATAAGAACAAGCTTTGAGGCTAAACCATGTGCAATACGTACATAGAGTCTTCTACAGCCAAAGCCATGTCTGCTCTGCGCACTAAATGAAGGAAAAGCAGTTGCAGCTTTTCTCTTAAAGCTGTGCCATGACCAAAGTTTATCTCTTGCACTGACAAAAAAAGGTTTTATTTGGTGGAAACACTGGATTCAGACTTACAGTATATGTGTCTGATTGCAAAGTAACTTTATTTTTAAGCTGAACTCTAAGGAATATTTTCTTGGTTGATTTATGCCACAAATACATTAGTTGAGACTTGACTCAGACTTCTAAAAGAGAAAATGTCAGAATAATAATGTGCAACTATTCTTAGTTAAAATATCCAGCACTTACAAATTAATTTTAAATTTCTTGATGCAGAAATCCTTCGTCTACTTCTAATACCAAATACACAAAATTTAATAACCCAAGTGCACATTCAGTGAATCAAAGATTGATAATATTTTAACATGAAAGGCTTTGGACTGGAATCAAAGAACATTAGTCACTTCAAAAACTTAATGCCAACTTATGAACAGGTAATTTAAATTTACATAAATATAAATCATGTATGTGCATATAGATATATATTTATATTGAGAAGCATCATTTATGTTCTGTCACTGATAAGAAACAGATTCTCTAAGAGCTTACTTACCAGTAGTTCTTTGAGTAAATACTTCAACATTTCAAATTACTTATAAAACAAGAAATCTCAATCTCAGATGCATTCTAGTGCACTTGTTCTCATATTCATCTCCAAAACACATTACAATTTTGAGTTAATTAATAACACAACATTGTGACTAGAAAGCATTTTTGAGCTGATGTGTGTGGGAAAGCTGGTTTCACCTTCTGGCCCTAAAACTTGCCCACCCAGGGGTGAGTTAGCAATGACCTTAGTGTCTGGGGTTGGTAAGTGCATCTGCCTTCCCTCGGCACTCAGCATTCCCTCTCGAGCTCCGAGACACTGCAGCAGTTTTTGCCAGTATTCAAGATGCTGACACAGTGCCAGGGGAAGCTTTAGTACAAGAGTAAGAGAAGATGTGCTGGAGCTGTACCAGGGAAGGTGGTAGCTATTGGTGGATTTCCATGAGAGTTAAGGTTGTCAGGTTAAGCATGTGGTTATACAGACTTTTCTTCCTCAGTAGAGTTTTCTTGGCATAATCATTTGGGTCACAAACTGGAACCCTGGAACTAGCTAAGGAGTGCAGATAGAGAGCTAAGGAGCTACCTGGGGCACCCCTGAGAGGCTTGGGAACTGCATTGGGAGGGCTGGTGGCACTGCTGCCCTTGGGGAGGACTTGGCCTCACGTTCTGGGCAGCGCAGACAATGTGTTGTCATCACACAAATTGCCTGTGTTAAAAGTCTGCCTAATTGAAAATCTTTCCCACTGACATTTGTTCCTTATGTTTGCTTGTATAAACTGGCCAGAGAGAACCCTTTGCAGGCTCATAACTCTGCACTTACCAGCTTGACCTGGGGCTGACGCAGCAGGCACTCTTCTTACAGAGGAAGTCAGCTGCAAAATACGCCATTTGTTGCAAAGCAACACTTTTATTGAGAGTCGTTCTTCTAAGTAAAGAAAGAAAGTTTATACTTTTCAGCCACCCAGGTAAACAACTGACTATAGAAATGAAACATCATAATTTAAAGGTTGCTAATGCTTTCCAAGATGTTATGACATTACCTGTCAAATTTAAAAGCAAAAAGAACTTTATAAGAGAAATACCTGCTAATGGATAGGAAGTGCAGAAGGATCTTCTGCTTCTGTATTTAACATTGTTTTAAGTCATTTTAGAGACCACTTGTACAGTTATGAACTTACGGGTAAATCCTATAGAAAACCAATTAATGGTGCCTAAACCAGAGCAGTTTTTTGGAATTCAACTCATAAGGGACAGGAGATCATGTGAGATAATAAAGCAGGTCATACAGTGCATGAATGGCAGAAAAAACTCCATGGATTCTTGCCTTATATGTCAAACATTACTGGTGTTTGTAATTTTAGTTTTCCCATCCTTTCTTCTGATCTTCTACCTAATTTGTTTCTTCATTTTTTAAAGTCCTATGGTGTCTGTTGCTTGGAAGTTTTAGCTGTTAAATTATTAAAATAATAAGCCACTATAGCAGAAAATTCACACTAATTTTCTCAGGGAAATTTAAATTGCCTTTGAAACTGAAGTGGCACTTTTTGTAGGCAAGTTTTTTTCATCTGATACACATTCACACATATGCATATTTGTGTATATGTAAACTAGTCACATTTTTTTTTCTGCATAATCCCACCCCCTACAATCAACCTTATTTTCTGAATATTAATACAAATTGCATAACAACTTCATTTCATTATAAAATACTATTCTGCAGCATGAGCAGTATCCAAATGGTGGTTTGATTCATATTCCCATTTCTTAACCTCTTGGAGAGAAAAACATAAAACTCCCAAATGCTAAAAGGATTTTGTAACTTGCAGCTAAATGGCTGCTGGAATGGCTTTTTTTTCCTATTAAAAATGTAAGAAGCTCATAGGTCATTGTGTAACTGAAGGCCAGTGTGACTGAGTGATAGCTACAAGCTATTCTGCTATACACTGCCACCATAAAAAGACAAGTACCAATCTGTGTTTGGACTTTTCAAGGTCCATTTGTATTAATAGATACTTCATACTCAAGCTGGAAGCAGAGCAAAGAGCAAAGAATAGAGAGATAAGCATGTGTTGAAGAGGATGCTATCCTAGTTTTTAATAAGCAGTTTCTAAAATAATTCCTGAGCTGTTTATGAAATTGAATGTGTTAGGGAGCAGCAGGCATAGGCTGCTTTGCAAGGGGGGACAAGCTGGGAGTGGAAGGTGACACTAAGGCAGATTGTCTTGCTTGAAATCTAGCTATTTTTAATAGTTCTTCATAGTAGTAATGAATAAGAGTGACCTAACTGCAGGGGAGTTGTGAAGATTGCATGAGAGAGATGCACATAAAATATTTTCTTGTGCAGCATCGTTTTCAGTTTTAACCTTTTGCTTTTGGAGGTGGCAATTCATGCTGCTAACACAAACAAGTTCCAGCAAGGCTTGTCACTGCAGAAATCACACACAGAACTGCAGAAATGATATGGGATTTCTGTTTGGGCATGTTGTTTTTTACTTAAAAGGACACCCCATCAACCATAAGTCATAGATTGGTTTGGTTGGAAGGGACCTTAAAGATCATCTAGCTCTGTTATCCCTACCATGGGATCTCTTCTGCTAGACCAGATTGCAGAGAAGTGAGACACATTGTTTATTTGTTTGTGGGTTTTGTGTGTGTTTTTTCTTTTTATTTTTCATATGACTTTTACCAACATTTGAGAGAAGTAGAGAACTTAATTTTAATCTTAAAGATCCTGCTCATTATCTGTTACTGTATTAGTGCAATTTGAATCATATTTGCTTGAAGGAATAAGGCTATTCTAATATCATCCTTTATTTTAATGTGCTAAAATGTGCTTGATAGACAAAGTCTGGTGGTTGAAAACATTCTTTAAGCGCCCATATATGCAAATGAAGTAATTAATATGAGATTGAATATTCATATATTTTTTTGGTCTAGCTCTAGTGGGCTAAAGGAAGATGAATGACTAAATATCTCATTGGTAAAATGAAACTGCTCCCTTTCAAAGCTTTTTTATTTTTTACCAATCACATTTTTTTCCAAGGGTTTCATTGTGTGATTTGTTTGGGTTTTTTAATGATGGTTGGTATATTCCCTGCCCTTCTCCATTCTTCCACCCCTTTCCCTGCCCTTCCCAGCCCTTACCTCAGGGAAGTGAGAGACTGGACATGCAACCAAATTTGTTTGCCAAACCAGGTGATTTTTAGCTAGCTTTTTTGAGATACTTAATAAGATAATGTGGACATTTTTTTCCTGTGATATTTCTGATATAGAAAATGATTTATTTTAGTTTGCATCTCATTAAAATATTTTACTAATTTGAACGCAAATTAGTTTACAGACAACCAAGGGACAGCTTCTTCAAGGTGAACATATGTCAAATACGAATAGGAGCAGAGTGAACATTTAGGAAAAGTACTGAAAAATCTTGGCTTTGCTACCTGGGATATTCCTAGAGACTGTTAGAAACTGCCTTCTATCTATCAGCCTATTCTGTATACATTATATATTGGTATGTCTGCTTCTTTTTAAAAAATGACCTCTAGTAGTTACAGATGCTTATTACAGTGTTGTTTGTCAGCAATCTTAAGGCCCTCCAGAAATAGTGATGAAATGTTTGCTCTGATAAAGCTATTCTTTCGAATTACATTAAAAAAATAATAACAAACCCACCAAAACCCCAAGACAAAAAACTCCAAGACAAAAACCAAAAAAAACCAAACAAAAACCAAACAATCCCCCCCCCCCAACAAAAGCAGCAGCCCTGTGCCCAAGCAGTAAAAATAGTGTTCCTTTTAAAACCCTTCAGAGTAACAGATCATATATATACCACTTATCTTTCAAAGGGGATGGCAGAGGAATGATTCCTAAGAGAAATGCCTGAAGGAAAAAAAGCCTTTTTGTTTCAAACTGAAAAAATAGTACTTAGAAAATTCAGTGTATCTGTCTATTCCCTAGTCAATAATTGCCAACAGAACCACATACCCTGTAAGTAAATCAGGTTCAAGAATTCTCTGCAGCTAAGCACAGCAAATTCCCCTGCAAATATGGATTTCCTAGCAAATATTTTCTGTTAGTGGTAATATTGTTCTCATATGGGATCTCAGCTTTAGCATTTCTCTAGGGTGCAGCATTTTCACCAGGATACTGGTGTCATATAAAAATAAGTAATAGTGCTGCACAATAAATTCATAACTTTTCTACTACAGCACCAGAAATTTTTTAGGGACTAGACTGTTAAAATAACCGTACTAGCTATACCACTGGGGAGATTTCCCATAATAACAATATTTTGCCTTCTGGTAATATTATTATGCTGTGTAAACTTGTATGTTTCTCTAAGTGGTTTCTTATTTTTCCCTTTCTTTTAATTTTTTTTAAAATTTCTTTTTTTCTCCAGTCACTCTACAGAGTTATAGAATGTCATAGAATCATAGAATAGTTTGAGTTGGAAGGGACCTTTAAAGGTTACCAAGTCCAAACTCCCTGCCACGAGCAGGGATATCATCTTCTCTATCCAATTGCTCAGAACTCCATTCAACCTTGAGCGTTCCTAGGGATGGAGCATCCACCACCTCACTGTGCAGTTATTGTTAAAAAACATCTTCCTTAGAGCTGTTCAAATCTGTCCTCTTTATTTTAAACCATTACTCCTCACTCTGCTGCAACAGCCCCTGCTGAATGTTGTCTACATCTTTCTTTTATGCCACCTTTAGGTACTGCAAGGCTGCCATGAACCTTCTTTTCACCAGGCTGCCCAACTGAAGTTCTCTCAGCCCAGCTTCACAGGAGAGGTGTTCCATCCTTCTGAGCACCTTCCTCTGGACAGGCTCCAACAGATCCATGCCTTTTCTCTACATTCCTACCTATTGGTCAACTGCTAGATAAGAAACCATTGTTTATGGAACAATATTAATGACTAACCTAGGAGGTTATTTCTGAGCAGTCAAAGGATCATTTATTGCCATCTTTGGTTAACAAACAGTAGCAGGAAGTTTCGTTTTAAATACCTTTAAATACCTTTTCTTTTTTTTTTTTGAAAGCTTAGGCAGAGAAAGAGAATGAACAATGACTTGCCAAAATTTTCCTGAGTTATTACCAAATGTGAACACTTTGATTTCACATCAGAATGTTTTTCTACTATAAATACAGTATTTATCTACTGCAATATTTACATCATCCTATTAAACTCCTAGGGGCAAGCCTTTGTGGTGGTGGTATTAATTGAAAAGATAGGGACTAAACTCAGGCTCTAAATCTTGCTTGCATTGCAAATAGATAGTTCTTGCCCACCTTGGTTTCAGGGTATTCCTGCTAGCTTTCACCAGCATAAACTCCTGATAAGACTCTACCACTTTTTTTTTTTCTGCCTTCTGTAGTCACTCCCTACTCCCCCACATTCATAGTTTATTATCTGAAACCTTCTATACGCTTCTGTCAAGTCCCTGAGCATGAAGCTCATAAATACTGACACCTTCTTGCCATTGAAAGACCACTCAGAGTTGCAACACAGTGAACTTTTGGAGGTTTGAAAGTGAAATTCTCTTCCTTTTACAAACATGCCAACAGGTGTCTCTCAGGTATTCTTTCATGTAATTTTTATTCATTAAAAAAATTTAAAGGGTAGTAAGCATTTTAGCATAAGTGACTTATGTTTAGTTTTCTCTGTTTAAAAAATAATGAAAGAGT
>NW_005054297.1:26058561-26061060 GCF_000277835.1 Geospiza fortis
ACCATTTCAAAGCATGGAATTCCCAGAGAACCTTAGTCTGCAAGCAGAAGTACATTGGAAGAGATTTATTTTTGGACTGCAGTGCCCTCTGCCAGCAGAAACTACAGCAGAGGAGCTGAACACATTTAAAACCTACCAGGTAATGAAGGCTATCCATCCAGCCAGAGCTTCAAAGCAAGGCAGGTACACAAATAGATTTTGATTGAGGCCACTGGGCACAGTAACTTTACAGTTTTGAAAGAGTAATGACCAGTGATAAAGCAAATTACATTTTGTGGCCAAAATAATTACCCTCAAATATAATTTTAATTGAAGTTTAGATTTCAACTTAGTGTTTCCTTGGAGATGTTATAGGCTTCCTATCTAAGGTCAAAACACTTTAGTATCTAGAAAATAATTTGCCTCATTGCTTCAATAGGATATAGACATTTTGCTAATTTTGTGTTCCTGGAAAGGATGAAAAGATGGTAATTAAAGAGAAAAAGAAGCTCTTGATTGTCTCTCAAAGCACTAAGAGGACAAAATGCCTCTTGTAAGCATTTAAAGGCTAACAGTTAGTGTATAAAAGGACCATTCATTTTTAATTAGGTTTTTTTTTTGGGGACTGAATAAAATTTTTTATTGAATATTAGAAATTAATTGTGTGGGGTAATGTTTAATTGCAAGCCAGCTCCAGATGGGTGCTTCTGGAGAAGTACCCTGAACAAAGACAACCCTGGGTCTTTATACCCTCTTGGTACATGCACCCAGTCATCATCTGCTCTGCATGTGCCTCTTGTTGTAATGATAATTTGTGATCTGGGGTCTTCTAATGCCTCTTTGGATTCTTCCTCCATGTCCATATGGACAGGTCATTAATTGTTCTTATCTTCCCACCTGGGCCAGCCTTGGCCCAGTCCTTATCTGAAGATAACCTGTCTCTGTTTACTCCTCAGCTCAGACATTTGTGCTAACAGAGTTTATTTCAAGTTCACCTACAACTTTGAGAAGAGCTGTAAGCAAGTTATTGCACTTAAACCTAATCAATTAATTTTAATGTTTTCTAAGTAAACAATTTTTCCGGCATTCAGGTGTTGGTAACTTCCTATGAAGTGAGACTTCTGAAATTGGTGAACTCTAGTGAAAGTTCCTAGGTTTGGAAATCAGATTACAGAGGTTTATACATCTCTCAAAGACTAAACTTATATACCATGTAAACAAAAATAAGTTGATGTATTTTAATCAAAATTCCAATCTTAATAATACCAGACAGATTTGAAATATTTCAAAATGGGACCTAAACTGTATGGAAAGATATTTTATTCAAATGCTATGCATAGGACTAACTCATAATTCCTCATAAATCCTGATGATATGATGTCAGTGTGAGAGGAGTCATATCAGACTTCATTTTGATTTTTAAAATATTAATATATTAGTTTTTGGGAGAAAAATGATATTAAATTTCACGTGAACCCCCCCCCCCCCAGTACTTGCAGGAGGTTATTAATATTTTTTAATATGATTTTATTACATCTCACACATAGGAATACTTCTGCCTTAACCAGCATATTTAAAATTAATGAATGGGCAGAACTTTTCTCTCCAATTGTAAAGGACTTTCTTGATTTGTGAGAAATGTCCCATGATTCTTGATACCAAAATATTATGAAAGACCTTGTTGATATATGTATCAGATAATTACAAAAATTGCTCATTTAATGAAATGAAAAATCTATAGAGGGTCATTTCTTCAAGCAGTCTTGTAATTTAAACATGATCTGAGTAATTTGGGCATGATCATTGATCCTTGCTTTAAAATTGGATTTTTATACTTCTATTTGATTATTTTATTTCCCCATTGGAATTACTGTCTCACTATTTCCTTATAATTCAACTTGATATCATGTCATAGACTAATCATATGTACGTGTCATCTGAACATGATCACAGAAATTGTATATGGATAATTTCCAAAGACTGAGCTCTGAAATTTGTGTAAATTGAAAATAATGATGCCATTAACCAACATATATTTATGAGATAATGGGGAATGTGGTGATTTCAAGTAAAAAGAGTGAAAACCAGGTTAGAAAGGATCCCCTTTTTCTTGCTCTGTAAAGGCAATTAACTGTGACATTGGCCTAGCAGTGACTGCGTAGCAAAAATAAAGTGCAAGATGACTTTTTTCCTGGAATGGAAAGATGTTACATTTATTACAACAGGTTTCAATTTACAAAATCAAAAATATATTCTGATCAGTAGATTTAAAAGTGATAAAGACACAGTGTGATGTTCACCTGATTTAGTTCATCATTATTCAGATGAAGTACACTATTTGTAGACATTTGTTGAGGAACTGCTAGTAGAGTTCACAGTTACATTCTAAATGTGGAAGTTTATGCAATTGCATTTTTATTTTCATTCAACATCAGACATAACATCTCTCCCTTAGTTTGCTCAAACTGCTGTATTTGTTCAAAATACCAGAGTACAGACTTCCAGTTCTCATTAAGTGGT
>NW_005054297.1:26061070-26077243 GCF_000277835.1 Geospiza fortis
CACCTTTTCCTGTTTACTAAATGAATTTCCCATCTCTTCCTTTACATGTAACTGTTCCTTCTAAGTGATTGATATACAAAAGTTTAAGGCCTAATGCAGATGTGTTTCTGACAAGCTAACCAAATTTCCTATTGAGAAGCTAAGGAAATTTCTCCAGATGTACCTTAATGAAATGGGAATTAGACTATTTTCTCTTACCTCTCTCACCATTAGGGGGAACCTTTTATGAACTTGTTGAGGAAGGCCTGTCAGGAAACAGAAGATATGGCCTTTACTAGTGACTATATTAAATGTAAAAAAATCTCTAAAATGAAAGTGTTTTCTGAAAAGTCACTGATAGAAAATATTAACTGGATGTTCTATATCAGCTGGTGTAAAGATCAGCCTTAATGAAAGGAAGATAAAATATATTATATCCTGTGTCTTTTGTAGGATTTTCACTGATCCCTAAAGGAAATCCATAAGAATCAGAGTAAGAACTTTTTTTCCTCTTAGCATAGGAGAAAATAAACTTCTCTACTAAATAAAAATAAGCTGTTCTACTGATGTCTTCTTGATTCAATGGTGGGTTTACTGTCCTTCTGACCCATCTGTCTTCTAAATAGAAAGAGCCAGAGTAAACTTTCTTTGTTTTATTTAATTGTCTCTGCAAGTACCAAAACTATTTACTAAGCAGATCTGGTAGATGTGAACATAGAAACCTTTCCAATCAAACCAGCAAAAGTACAAACAAGACAGAAAAAAAAAGGGGAAAATACTCATTGCAACAGGTAGCAGTACCTATAAAGAATATTTTGGTTCTATAGGCTAAAGGAAGATTTCTCATCTCCCTGAGCAGCATGTTACATTTTCCTCCTGAAGCTGCCAGCTCTGCAGTTCACAACTGCTGCTACAAAACATCAAATTCCTTTGTGCCTGATGCTGCCTCATACTGTAGTACAGCAGGCCCACACTGCATCTTCATTGTGCAAAATCAGGAAAATCAATCTCAATTCTCAAATACCAAGGTTACTTGAGTGGAAAATTATGTGTTGCCTCATCCTCTGTGACATGGCTGGAGAATTGAGAGGACACAAAACAAAAATTGGGGCAACAAAAATTAGAGAGATATTTGCAATATGACCATAAACTCCCATCTCATTGACCCAGTTCCTCCTGGCAACAGTGCAATTTAGGTTGAACTTCACTAAAGGCAGTGGAATTTGAAGCTCTATTGCTAAATGTACATAGCTAGGCTAGACCATCTGCTGCACTGGGGGAGAGCAGAGGTACCATAAGTGAAGAAATGTTTACATTAATACCTTTGTGAAGACTTTAAAGGTGAACTTCCATTTACTTCCTTTAGATGCTTCCAATGAGACAGATCATTTTGGTATTTTTGAAGGTGCAAAAATACCTTTCAACAACCTTTTGTTTCTTACCAGGTAAGGTTAAGCTTATTAGCTTGAGATATTTTGGCTGGCAAAAACCAGAGAAAACTTCACTAGAAGAAAAGTCAAAATCTGTAAATGCTGGTCACTGAAGTTGAAATGGTTTACAGCAAAATCTACAATTTGACAAAGGGTTTTTGATATACAGTCAGTTCTGAGTGCAGCCTTTCTTTCTTTTGAAGTCTTTTGTTTAGCTGCCGTTCCCTTCTTCTCGCTTCTTTGAGGACTCCACAAGAATCCCAGAGTGGTTAGGTTTACCAGATGGGTTGAGGATCTCCCTTGAAATGCCAGGATGGCTGCTCTAAGTGCCTATTATCATGCTGGGAACATAATGTCCCAGGCTTCAGCCCCTTTAACCTCTTGCTGTTTAGACAGATCTGTAAAGTATTTGCCTTAAAACTGTCCTGCTTTTAGAAGTGCCAATTCCTTCTGCCTCTAGGCACCTTCATCTGAGAGGCTGAGGTTGCAATCCCAGGGTACCATAACTCTTTTCAGCTTATATGTGAAATATTCACTGCCAGGATGAATGAGGTGATGACAGGGCAAAGGGGCTGGTCCGTGGGCTCTTTTCTGCTCAATCTTCTCTGTATCCCTAGATTTCTCAAAATCTCTTTTCCTTTAGCATCAGAAATTCTCTACTAAGGCTGTGGTGAGCCACTGGAACAGGTTACCTAGAGAGGTGGTAGATGCATCATCAGTGGAGCTCAGATTGGATGGGGCGCTGAGCAACCTGGTCTAGTGAAAGGTGGCCCTTTTCATGGTAGGGGGGTGGGACTAGATGGACTTGAAAGGTTCCTCTCAAACCAAAACCTTCTGGTATTCTATATTTCTTTTAGAGAGTTTTTTAACATTTCTTTATACACATGGCATCATTAAATACATATTTTACTTCATGGTAAACTGCTTTCAGGAACATTTAAGAGTTTTCCCAGCCTCGGGAGGTAATCATGCTTATAATGATTTCTGTTAACTTTCCTTCTAGGTCTGATATTTTGATCAAAAAGAATTTATTCTTTTTCTCTATAATGTTTTTGGTTTACAACGTTTTTCAGATTTGTCTGGAGTCTCTGGCCATGGTCATTTTTCACAGTCATTACTTTTTAATGATATAGTATTGTTTGGTTAGAGAGGAAAAAAATAAAAGAAAACTGTATGTTCATGGTGAAATATTTGACAGAAAAACAGAGTAGTCACAGGTAAAAATAGATTTTTCCTAGAATTTTTGGGCGTATATAGACATCTTGTTTGTTTTCCTTTTCCCCTTACCCTCACCTCTACCCCATGCATATTCTTTCTATTTTGGTATAGAAGACTATCTGCCTATAAGTTTTCCTTTTTTAAATTATGGGAAATCACTTTATTTTAGAGATAAATTATTTCCATAAATCATATTTTTCTACAGTATCCAAAGTGTTTACTTGTTTTGTGACTTTGCCTCCTTTGTCATTCCCAGAAGAAGGTGTATATGCAGATCCCTGTTTAAGTTTTCTTCTTACATTGAAGGAAATACTTAATAAGCTACCTTGGGAATGAGTCTGAGAAAGTTCCAAAAAAGTGTGAGGACATGCCTCTTCATGCATCCAAGCTAGAGCAGAAGGCAGAAAGGGGAAAGGAAGTGTCTGCTGAGCAGTAAATAAATGATGTATCTCTGTGGGGCTGGAGTGGCAATTTTCATAGGCAGCTTTGCCAGTTCCATTGGACCTACCGGTGGCATGTTTCCCATGTTTGGCTCTTACTGAGGTAGAATATGAGAAATTTCTGAATATTGCCTTGGAAAAATGCTTTTTAGAGTCTTAGAGTGGGGCAATGTTGAGGACCCTGGGAGCTCCAGGACCTCTGCTACTGAACAGCTCTGGCAGCTGTGGCTGGTTCACCTCCTTCAGGTTCTCTTAAAAATGTGTGTGTGGCAAACAACCTGGCCTTTTCCAGCTCTTGGAAATCTCCTGGGATTGTCAGAGGCAAGAAGTCTTGTATATTCTCTCTTGCCCATGACATATTATCAAAGCAATGATATTCTTGGCTTTTGGGATAAAGTAAAAAAGAATTAGAGAGTAAGATGTCTCCCTAAAGCAAGATGGGCCTTTCCTTGAATTTTGTTGAGCTCACAGTTTAATCTTCCCCAGCAAGCCTAGGTAACTTCCATTCGAGCCAGGTACTTCTGTCTCCTGTCAGGAAACTGAAACAGTTATTAGGTGTCTTTCTGCCTCTGGTACATCTTACAAGCAGCTCCTTATACTGCTGCTGAATGCAATTTGACCAGTTTTTGGATATTCTGTACACTTTCTGAGTATTCTGCTTTATTGCCGACACTGTTATTTTAAAACAGATTTCATGCTCATAACAGGTAGTTCTGAATCCTCGAATTCACTTTTTTTTTCTTCTTTTGTTTTCTACTCTCTATTCTATTGTTTTAAAGCAGATGTACTCCCTAGGTTTATCATATCTTCCTCACAAAAATATTTTTTTTTTACCAGCTTTACTTATGAGCTCTTGGAACTTGTACAGACTGCCAAGGTTTCCCTGGGGTTATGACCCCTCAGTGTTTAAATTAAACATGGGTTGCTGCCTTGACTTAGACTGTCAAAGGAGCTGTGTTCAAAAGCTATGGACATCAGAAGCCAGTAATTTAAAAAAAATATTTGCTGAGTGCAATTTGTCATTTCTTTTACATTTGAGTTTATTGAAAGACAACATGCAGTCTAAGTACAAAGTTGTACCAATGAATTACCTTAATAATGGTGTTTTGGGCTGAGTAATAGTGCAGGGACTTAGGAAGAGAAAGAAAAGCATAGCATTGGTCATGTTCCTTGAATCTCTGTGATGAGTGGCTCAGCCTTGCTTTTCATTCTTCCACAGAGTGTCATAGAATATCTCAAAGTATAGATGGTAGGAGCTTGATGTTATTTGTGTCTAACCTCAACTTTCCTATGTCCTGGTGTTTCTAAGAGAATAATCTACAGTTATAATCTATGGAACTTTAAAGGCAGGAAGAATTCCAGAACATAAGATGATTAGATGAAAACTGTTTACTTTTACATGTTACAGTAGAATTAGGTTAATTTTTCTGACTACTTATTTGCTTTTAAGCTTGCAGAAAAAATTTAAAAGGATTAAAACTAAATATTTGTCCATGTGTGGCTTTATGCAGAGCAGATGCACATGAACAGTGTGCTTGTAGAGATGTTCTGTACTGCGATGGATATCATCGAATATTTAAGGATTGATCAAGCACGAAGATCTCGAAGAGAATTGCTGCATAGAAGGAGACACAACAAAGTTGTTGAGTCTTTAGGTTTGCAAGAAATTTTTCTTCAGCAAGATTTTAGGATGTATTTCTTAGTGGATGAATTTCAAGGTGAAACTGAAAAAACCTGTAAAATAGAAAATAGAAATTGTCATTGCCTTTTTTTTTCTCAAGTGCTTTTCCACTGATGCATTTTTAATACTACTTGCAGAGTGGGAAAACACATTATATCAATGTGTTGTTAGCCTCGAGAAACTGTAAAATAATGAGAAAAACTGTTTATTAATGACAGGCTAATGGCATGACTTATGACATTTTCCATCATTGCATCAGATATAAATTGAGTTGTCAATGACAACAACTAGCCTAGAAGAGTTATTATTTTTTTCTTTCTTTCTCCTCTGCTGAAAGGTGTTAGCTCATAAATTATATGGATGTTTTATGTAAAAGGCTTAAAATTGAAAAATGGAAGCAGAAGTTCTATTTTGCTGGATGCTCACTCCAGTGTCTCTACTTTAATTTTGTACTTTTTTTTTCCAAAGGAAGAAACCACATAGCTGCCAGGGCTTGCTGAGTGAAAAATAAATTAGCTGCTGTCACTCTATGAATATGCAAAGTCCGGATGTTTTCATTATTTTCTACCCACTGCCCACTGCTGGTGTGGTTGCTTGGTGTTGTTTTTTTTTTTTTTTTGTTTTTTTTTTGTTTTTTTTGTTTTTTTTTTTGTTTTTGTTTTTGTTTTTTTTGGGGGGGAATCTTTTAAATGGATTTCAGGGGTTTTTCTTATTTTTGTTTCCCCTTTTATGAGATATACTCTCTTATAAGAGGTTTAACAGGAGCTCAAGTTCATATTTCGTGTTTCAATAAATCTATCACTAATAGAAAAAGATTTCCTAAGGCAGAAGTCGTCAAAAGTTACTTCATGTGCATTTTAACATCTGTGTCTTGTAATTTGTGCAGGAATAGTTAGAAGAGCTTTCAACTATTGATCATAAAGAGGAGCTGCTAGCATAATCACTCCTTAAGGAAAAGAACCTTAGAATAAAATCTAATTAGAGGTGAGAGGTTGCATGTAAATGATTGTCTAGATCATCAGTGTCCAGGTGTGGTTGTCTGTAGAAGAAGTTGCCTACAGTTGCCTACTTCACTGAAGTGTAAGGTTTGCTTCTTATTGCTGAAGTGCCCTTTTAGTCATTGAGGTCTGGTTTTACAGCAGTTCATTGATGGGAGGGATGGAAATGTTCGAAGGTGGTCACTCATGGTTGAGAGTGACCACCTGAATGCTACCTGGTCTTCCCCAGGTGTCATTCAAGAGGCAGGGCTACAGCAGAAGCACTTCCTGTTGAACTGAGATAATCTCTGCATTAAAAGAATTTATTCTGTCCGAAGAACAGGGAGGCAGTCAAGCCTGAATATTTTTCCAAAAAATATCACTTAAGCCTGTACTTTTCTGGAAAAACTGTTTAAATTCCATGTGATGTGTGCATGCACCACATCTGGACACAACATACTATTATTTTCATGATAATTTGCAAATAGCATGATGAATCTAAACACACAGATTCATATAGATAGGCAGTGCAAAATTGCACATAAAAATTGGGAATTACATGAGGTTTTTCTAAATATATCTTACCCCTAGTTTCTCCTCTAGTATGTTTGTGTGTTTTACCTCTTTTTGGACAAGTAACTATTGCAAAGTGACAGTTGATAGCTAATTTGTAAGGAAGTGTAAATGCAGCTGTAGGACTGTATTTCTTTGTGATAGTGTGTATACCATTTTTGACAGCCTTTTCAAAAGTGTATTTGCAGGAAGTCCTTGAAAGAGCTGCTTCCCTTCAAGCATCCTTGTCTGAGGCACTTCAAAGCATCTTCAGACTCATTCAAAACACTGTTAACTTTTCTCCAGTCTGGGCTAAAACTTTAAAGGGAAATGTGAGTCAAAAGACACTACCACCAGAATCTCTGCTTTGTATTCTGTACTTAATGAAAGGATTTTAAATTATTTTGTTTACTAAATATAGGCTGCAGAATATTTTTCTGACCTAGTTATGTACCAGTCATAGTGGAAATATAATTAACACAGGCACAAATGATGGTTGCTGATTCTTTTGGCAGTAAAATATTACTCATAATGCACATTCATTGTGATTGCTATTACTAGCCATATTAATTCCCAGCATGCCTAAGGAACGCAGCAACAGGCAATATTGTGTGAGATGCCATGCAAAAAGTCATTACAGAGACTCCAAACAGTGCTCCAAATGTGTTGCCATTAAACAAGCCTGTAGTTATTTATGACAAAAATGACACTGGCTCATTTTTCTTGGTGGCAGGACTAGCAATAGTGTTTGTGCAATTTCTCTTGAGAAGCTGTTGTTGTTTGTCATTACTTCTTCTCCTGAACCTTCACTTATGGTGTGATAACAATGTTGGCAATTTTGGTGGTTTTCCCTGATTGGCAGTGTGGGTTACACAAGGTTTACCAACACTTTTTTCTTCACCTTTTCCTTCACTTTCATGTGACAGCTTGAAACTTCAACGGAATATTTTAAAAACACATATGGAAACATATTTATTGACTGGTTTTAATCAAACTGGCTTGTGAACATGTAGTTAGAATAAGCAAATGATTAACCAGATGAAAACATTGCGAAATGTTAGCAAGGATTGCCTGTCTATAGATGTATTTAATTATTTAGGTCATTCTACACTTTGCTTCTCTTCATATCCCATGTACTTGAAATATAAACAGTGTAAAAATCTCTATCACCCTTTAACTTGCAAAAGAAATGGCCAAAGTCACTTATGCAGTGATTCTCTTGGATTTGTTTTTCAATTTACATTTGTTCCAGAAAGGGGATGTTTTCAGACTGATTGTCTGTAACAATAGTTACTGCACTATCTTTGTTCTTAAAGTCCCTTCCCAAATTTTTTTTCTAATTGTAGACCACATGTTCTAGAGAAAAATTTTTAGTTTAATTTTGCAGTGTTATTTTGAAAGGTCAAAAATGCAGACTTTGAAACTCAATACAGACACTGTAAAACAAACTCTGAACTGAGCCAAGTTCTTGTTCAGAGGAGAGCTAGAGAACAGCCTATGCCTGGTGAGCTCTGAGGGCACACGTGCACTGAATTTTCTGTTCTTTTAGAGTTTTTGAAAGGTGTGTTTCCCACATAAAGGGAATTGCTATAGAGCTGCCAGCTCTCCTTTCAGCAGTGGAGAGCAGACCCTCATTACTGATGTGAAAGACAATGAAGGGCACAAAGATCTTTTGAATATTCACTTAGTAACTCTTATTAGAGGATCAGACTCTTCTCAAAGAGGGAACCTACTCCTCAGCCTGTTTAAATTACTCTGAATGGATTTGCATACATTTACTCCAGTTCAGTTACTGGAATGTGCATGTACTACCTAATAAGAAATAGTTTCTTTTATTTTTAATTGATAAATAGTACTGAAAATTATTTAATACCTTTTACTGAACATTCACTTTTACTCATTGTTGTACAGACATGATCTTAGGCTATGACAACCTGTATTCAAAAGTGATAATGAATGCTTTCATCATCTGTATCTCTAAAGCTGAATGAATTTCTGAATTGTACTAAGCTGAAGGTAAGAATTGATCCTGTTCACGTAAAAATTTGTTGTTAAAATTATGCCTTATATGAGTACTTGCAAGATCAACCATAGAAGTCAGGCTGTTATGAGAAAAGATGCTATAACTTATTCCTTTTTAAACTTAATTTTTTCCTCAGGAAGGAAGACATTTTTTATATATATATATATTTTATATAGATACACACACACGCACACACACACACACACATATATATATACACACAGTTACAGAGTAAACTACAGAAAGAATTAGGCACATGAATTTCATGATCAAGTTACTTTATTTCTAATATATTGATTTTATTTAAATGATAGATAAAAAAATTAATTGTAGCAATGACTCTTAAACAGCTTCAAATCCATCTGTCCTGTGTTATGTCTGGAAATTTGCTTTCAATTCCCACTCTGAAAGAAACCCTGGAGTCAGATGCAATGCTTCCAGGACTAGAAATTATGTTAATAGGAAAGATTTGCTGACATGCCTGAAGTATATTCTGACATAATAATATACATTTCTTAGGAAGATAATGATGTTCCAATTTGTCTAGGACATAAAATATCATAGAAGCAGTTGAGATATATACATCTATAAAGTTCCTCTGAGCCTCTTGTTCATCATTATATGTTGTACTGGGCTATAGTAGAAGATGTGCAAAATATGTTGTTTAGTGGAAATGGAGGTAATGTATTTCTTAGTATAATAGACCCTAACTGTGAAAAGGCAGCAGAGTCTCACAAATTTATTGTCTAGCCATGCAGTAATGACAGAAAAATATTCAGAGGCATCTGTTATAAAGAATTAAAGAATTATTCAGAGACATCTGTTATAAAGAGTTATAAATAATTGTAAAAGAAATCTCTAACCCTTGAGATAAAGGTAATTTTTTAGAGTCATTACTGAACCAAAGCAGTAATTGTCAGCAGAGACTAGGATATTCAGAGCTTTCTATCTTCTGAGTTATTTTCTTTTTCCTGTCATCTACCCTTTCTTCTACTGGGAATAAATTATTATTAAGAAAACTTAATAAACTTTGCAATTCCTTTATCTGCATTTTATACTTGCATGGTGGTTTTCCTGATCATTTTGTATATGAATTATAGCTAGCTTTTCATAGAAAACTTTGAAAACATTCTCGAGTACCTAGGCACATTTTAGGTATTTTTGGATGTTAAGCCAAAGCCAAACTCACAGACGGAACATCTGCTTTTATTTTAGCATTGTGTCTTATAAGAATTTGTGATTCTGGTTTGATTAAAAATATTGAAGCTCATTTTTATTGCTGGATTATGGAAGAGGCTTATTTGCCAACCCTGAAGCACCTTCTAGGATGTGTTCTAGGTCTGAATACACGCTGTTAGCAATTCCAAGCGAGATTGCTGTATTGAGGTCAATATGTCTCCTATGTCCGAGATGTGCAGTTTCTAAGAATTAGATGAGAATGACATCTTAGCAGGAAACTGGAGAGTGTCATGGTTTTGTTTTCAACAAGTTACATATCATCTCATGAAGGTCAAGCCTTTTTCCTTGGTCAAAATGCTCTTCTCTTGATAGAAAAGTACAGTTTATGTTGATGGAAACATTGGTGTCAAGCAAAATATTTTGTGAATTCATGTCAGCAGTGCAATATTGTTTTGGCTGAAGAGAGATAAAAGCCTCCCCACATGCCCAATTTATATTTTAGAAACCTTTAAGCGAAAATGAAATAGCACTTCAATTTTATTCTTTGCTCTGAAATATAATTTTCAATACAGATTTTCTCCAAATTGAAAATGAACAGTTTTTTTTTTTTAGGTTCCATTAGTAATTTTATGATGACCTAGGAAGTTTACCAAAATGTAACTTTAATGAATTTAATTTGTTAAAATTATACTTATAAAGGACCCAAGCAATAATTTTAAGTGAATTTGTTGTGTGTCAATATTTTGGTTCTTGTTTCCCACAGGAAATTGTTGAACTTCAGAAACATGTTATTTCTCTGATTTTGGTTTTTTTTATTGCTCAATTTCTTTCCACTAAGTCTTATTTTCATCAAGTTTATATTTGATCTCTTTTTTGTTTGTTTTATATCCATTTTTTTAATCTGGAAATCTACATTGTAGCTCTGAACTAAGCTGTTACTTCTTTCTTTCTTTTCAAAATTTACTTCCAATTATTGTTCCAGACAAGCAAGACGACTGCAATATTTTTTTTATCTGTCCAATTTTTCACAGAAGCACCTCTTAAATAAGCATACGTTATGGAATATTTTCTGGATGCTGGAAGGAAAACTACAGCCATTTGGCTGAGATTTCCTGAGGTGTTGAATAACACCTTGGACATCTTGGGTTATATAGCCAGATGACATGCACAGATCAGTTTAATATACAAGAAAACCGATTGATGCAGCTATGATTGACTCTGTACATGTTATCTGGTCTATGCATGTCTGCTAAGACAGAGACATACAGAACGTAGATTTTACTGTGTGGGAGCAGTGAGTCGTTGAACTAGCTCTTCACAGCTATAAATCAAAAAGCAAATAAGCATGCATGTTTTCATACATGCAGTAAAAGAAACAAAAGAGATAAAAATGTATAAATGTTCAAATTTACTATCTTTTTAATTTCTTTTATAGCATCACTTCATTTTACTTATACACAAAGTACAGAGGTGTGCAAGATGGTACACAAATTTGTTGAGTTGTGGGTTTTTTCCCCCCCATTAAGAGCAGGTAACACTTCAGTTTGAATAGATGCAGAAACACTGTTAGCAAATCCTATGCACAGAAGTCACAGGATCAAAATCACCCTGTGATTAGTTAAGCAGCTAATGCCATTGGTTATCAGCTTGAGATGATATGAAGTAACTTGTTCTTTCTTTGAAAATATCACAAGATTGCTAATTTCCTACATTTATTTTATTTTCTTTTGCATATCTCATTTGCATATCTCCCTTCACAGTATGTCAGTATTACCCAAAAATTGCTTGGACTAAGGAGTCTGATCTAAGTCTGGCTTTTCCAGTGCCCACTTTCTGACCAATAATAATGGAAATCATTGCAATGACATCTTAAGCTTGCAGCTCTCTGACATCACATACAATACTCTCCCCCTCTGGGGAAGAATATTACCCTAGAAACAAGAGAGATCTGTGGAAGATGAGCAGCTATCTGAGTCAAAACCATTTCTTGATGGGTATGGACATAGCAACTAGTCTCATGTAAAGCTCAAAGCACAGGCTTAGTCTGGTTTATGAAATAATTTTAATCCTTGTTTGTCTGCTTGAGAATATTCCTTTAGAATATTCAAAAGTCAAATCTGCTAGTGCATATAATGGCTGTGTTTTCAGTGCGTGCATGTGGGTGCAACGTTTTGAGCTGTGTTTCCACAATGAAAGCTTTGAAACAACAGTAACTGCAGATAGCCTGCTATATTTGTTTAAATGAACTTCTGCTGTTATTACAGTATTTATAGAAACCTAAAGGGCTGTGGATGCAGTTTAGCACATATCTGTTTACATTTTAAGGAGACAATTATGTGATGTCCACCAAGCTTGTGTGCAATCTATAATGGTAATTATAATGCTTGTACAAAAATACAAATTACACTCCAAAATATGTATCCAGTGGGAAATTATTCCCTCCTAGAAGAATAATGCTCTCATGCACTGCTTGTTTGCACTGCTTTCAGTCTAGTTTCTTTTACTTTTGTTTGATTGCTGTTGATTTACTCTCACATTGCCCAGCAGATTAACTTTTTTCATCCAGCTTATGTAAGCAGTCATCTCAACTGGAACCACTGATGCAAGAGGCAGCTGAGTCATCTTAATCAATGTACCCATCTACTACTACTAGAAGCCCATGAGACCTATTGATAGAAATGATGTGTAGCTGCAGTACAGCTTCTCCAGTTCTATCATTTGCAGCTGTAAGGTGACACTATATTGAATTTTTGAGCTTCAAGTGCTTTCATCCTGCTTCTTCACACAGGCAAGCTACAAAATGTTCATTGCTTTTCAACTCTTCAGCCTCTGTAAGAGAAAACTCAGATATATAGCAATTATTGTGGACTAGAAACTTTGCTGTGTCAGAATTCAGCTTGACTCACAGAAAGAGAACTTTCTGGTGCCTATCATTCTGAGCTTGACTGGTAAAACAACTAGTCTGGATTAATCTGCTCTACCCTGAGCTACAATAGTGCTGGGACAGCTCCCCCAGAGCTAACCCAGCTGTATTAAATGCCATTAATTGGATGACAAAGTTGGTTTGGTTGGTGGCAGAAATCTGACGAGCCAAGAGTCTTTGCTAAAGAGTAATCAAAGTGCAGATAAACCATATCCTTGTTTCCCTATGGCTGTGCTAGTCAGGACTGTGTGCCACTCTACAATAATTAAGAAAAATGTATTTATACCTCAAGTTTTGTAACTTAAAGCATTTACAGAATCATGTAATCTGATCCTTGCTCACTTCAAAAAAGCCTGGAATGCTAAGGAGTGAACCATGCAAGGAGTTTCCAGAGGTATCTGATTGATCTGAGCAGAATTTACATGAGAAGTGGGCACTGAAAGCTTGGAGCATGCAAATCTTTCATATGGCACAGAATAAGCACTTCTTTTCAGTGAATCTGACAACACGCATTGAGAAAAAGTTACACTAGGTATTAGAAATTGTTTGTTCTTTTACCATGTTGCATCTCTCTGCTTAGGAAATGCTACAACACCTAATAATATAATATGTTTATCCAGGGGTTTCCTTAGTTATCTTTGGGAAAAATGTGATTTTATCTATTTCATTTACATTAAAATAATTCCTGATTCTGGATGGCCTGTATAATGTTGATCCTTGTTCTTAAGTCTGGATTAGATTGGCTTTGCAAGGAAAAAAGGGATTTGGGTCACAACTGGCTGTGTACACTAGGTGTGTTAATTTGACCATAGCATTCCTAAATTTTGGGATGCAAATCAGAATTACAACTGGATGCCAGGTTCCTAAGGTTCAGTGTAGCAAATACAATTCTGTGCCTCATTGATACAAGGTCAGAACTGGCGGTATTTTTCCCTTCGCTGCAGGGCTTCTCTTAAGTATATTACTCAATTATACAAGTTCCCTATAACTCAGGAAGTAATTTCATATTGCCCAGACTAATAATTTTCTGAGGACAGGAATATACTAAGGAAAGACAGCAGATCATGATCTTAAGGGAAGGATGATTTGCCTGATGAAATGTAGATGTCTGCTCTTGAGTCTATGCTTCTGTTACAATCAGTGGAGAGAAACAGGGAAGAGTAGGCTGTAACTCCACTTCTCTGACAGGGATAAAACTGTGCAGATAAATTGTTTTCTATAAACGCCAATTTCTCTACCAACCATAAGAGGATACTTGTATGAATAATTTGGAAGCAGGCAAGAAAATCCTCTCTTCAGTGCTTAAAGCAGAATAAATCTTTCAAGTGGGACACAGATGAAGAAACACAGACAATCAGACTAATAATCTGGAACTCAATAATCTACCACTTCTGATGCTCTTTGTTTCACAGGAAAATTTCTGTCTAGCTCTGAACAAAACTGCTAACATTTCACTATAGGAGGGACCATTCCAAAGGTGAGCTCTCCTGGCAGCCCCATTCAAATTGGAAGATGTTTTCTATTTTCCCAGTAAGGGATTTTGCCTCCTCAAAGCTGCGCTATTTGCCTTTTTAAATAGTGTCGGCTGTGTATGAAGATGCAAGACACAATTACTGTCTCAGCCTTCAGTGTGCAATGTGATTTTTTCTAGTACATTAATATTTCAGCTAATTCATCAAAACATATTATTCACCTGCAATAATCTCAGAGACTCTATTCCTCCACAGGATTCTAATTAGTTTTGCATTTGGTGAAAGCAGTAAGAGAGGGAGAGGTTTTATATTTGTTGTGTTGCAATGGATTAGAGATCAGGGCAGAAATTTTTTCCAAATATTGCTGAAAGACTTAGAATTGGTTTTGTGTTCTGCAAATCTCCTGATTCTATCTGGTATCTTCTCAAGCCTTTCAAAAACCTTCTATTTGTTTTCTCCTCAAAAGAATTTAACTTCTGAATATATTTAGTATAAGAAAAAAGGTGAAATATTTACATAAAAAGTACCTGTCATGCTTTTCTGAGAAAAAGTGAGCACAAGGAAAGGGATGGGGCTTTTTTTCCCCTCCAAGCTCAAAAACATCCAGATCGGGGATTTGGGAAAGGACTCTTAGGCCACTCAATATGGAGTAGCCTGACAGTCACAGGGCAGTGCAAGCTGGCATCACCCAGTGAGCATGTGAGGAACTCTGTGAACATAAATCTGTCATTGCTTCATTTATATAGCAGGTACTTTGAGGACGCAACTTCTATATCTACTGCACACTTGGAAATCTTCATAACTTGCCACAAATACTTCCTATTTATCTTGTGTCATATGAAAACTCTATTTCCTTATTCCACAAACATAAAAGTATTTTCAAAAAGAACGAAAAGAAAGAAATAAAAATAGGGCATATATTTCCCCCTCCTCGAAAGTTCTTTCATATATATTTCTTGCATGTAAATGTGTAGCTTTTGATACACATCATTTTGTAGGGTTTTTCTGGCAGGAGAATATTTTAATGTGAATAAGCACAGCTTTTGCCTGCTTCACACACTGGTTGCCTTAGTAACTGTGGCATAGTGCAGCTGAAGTGTGCTGATACCCTTGAAAGGGAGTTTGAAGGAAGCAGATGGGCTGTGATTATCATTGGTTGGATCAATTAGATGAGTAGATTGTGAGATACTAAAAATAATACCTTCAACTGCTTAAAAAAATTAATTTTGCAAGAGGAACAGCATTTTCAATATGACTATTTAAGATATACGTCATTGTGTTTGCAATATTTTTGATCTGTTTATATGATGAGGAAAGATGAAATTTTCCTATCTTTTGCCAAAAGAGGAACTTGATAGCTTTACTTTATTTTTAGCGGTCTCTTCATTTTCAGACAGAGTCTGGTGGTATGAACAAAGTGTGTTAATATGCTAAAAAATTAACAAATCCATAATAAGCAAAAGAATGAATTTATAAACTAGTTGCCTTTGTTAGGTTTGAAAACAGAGACAAGAAAGGCAAAACTAAAACGTTTTTATAAAAAAAAAGAGGAGGAAAGGAAAAATCTGATACTTGCAACTCGGATACTTTTGCAGAATATGACTTCTTTCCTAGATGAAAGCTGGGGTATATTGTATCAGGGAAAAATGCTTGGAAATAGTTTTGTAAATTAGGAACTTAATGGATTTACAGAGTATAATTTTATAATCCTATTTTGGTTTACCATAAATTTATTCAAAGGAAAAGGGAACTGATTGACAAGATTTCTACATTTTAAAATTTGTGGAGAAAAGTTCTCTTTGTTTTTTAATAGGGAAATTTGCAGGCTCAGTGTTTAACATTCTATGGCCTTTGCAGAAAATTGCCCACTAAATTCAAAATCACTAATAAGGAAACAATCATATAGGACAAGCATTCTTCTGATATCCGTGAGATCTTGTAACTCTCCCCAGATGTAAAAATACACATCTAGCTTAAAATGAGAAGTGTGAGAGATGTAGTCCTTTTTTTGGGTATGAATCCTTTGTATGAAGGATCTCCCTTCTTTGTGTCTTAACAGTATCAGATATCACAGACGTTTTGCAGTCACATTTGAACAAGTGGGGTACCTGGCTTAGTAGCAGTGATGGGTGACCTCTACACACTGCATCTTGAAAGCTACATTTCTCTAAGGGAGCTTGATATCCCAGGTGTTTCTGACATGATCACCACATTGAAAGGGGCACAGGATCACTTTTCATTTTTTGTCAGATGCAATTCCTGCAGAGTTTTGGGTGAGTGTATGCTAGCCCCACTCCTC
>NW_005054297.1:26077259-26112166 GCF_000277835.1 Geospiza fortis
CTGCTGGGATGCCTGCCTATTTGTAACATTGCTTTTTATGGTCTCTAAGAAACTCAGAGCATGGAGGGACTGAAGAAAAAGGATAGGCATGGAGTTAGAAAAAGACAAGATGAGAGCAGGCACAGCTCCTGAGGGGCTACTTTTTTTTCCTAGAAGAAATCGCTGTTGGAGGAGAAGAAAACAAAATGCAATTACCAGGAAGAGCATGCTGGTAAACTAAAAGGCATTTAGCTTAATTTAGTCAAACTAAAGAGATATTTAAAGCTCCTGTTCTCTCTTTCATATATACACCTGTTGGTGCCTGAAGCTTAAGGGCTTTCTGGTATTTCTCTGGCATACTTCAAGTGATGTAACCTTTTGAGAAAGGTGTGCTTTGCTTTGCTGTAGGCCCGCATGGGAGTGGGGATTGGGGAATTTGCTGAACTCCAGATATTCTTTGAGATCAGACGAGGTTTTTATTAACATTTCAAAACCTTTGCAGCAGCGAATGCCAGTAAAGACCACCCACAAAGCCTGGAGGCTGAGGAAGGTGCTCACAGAAACATGGAATCCTCAGCAACGTACTCCAAGTCTGATCTACCGTAAAGACAGACAAATAGAAAGTGTGTGAAATTGCATCAAGTTGTTTCTCTTGTCTGTGGGCTGGGGAAGCTGGAACTAGGTAAGAAATTTTTATGTTTTCCTGTTTTTTCCATTTATGCAACTCAGTCCAGCTGAAAATGTTGATGTGACTTACACTAGTGCCAACATCTCATGCCCTGTTACTGCTTAGCTAAATCTGAGTCCCAGAGAAATGTTCAAAGATTCCTGGCTGTTACGGGGGTCAGCAGTTCTCATTGCCTGTTTAATGGTGTTGGTTTTGACAAGCCTTTACCAATTAGCTGATTGATCAGCTGATGAAACAGAGAGTGAAACAGGGCATTATAGTGTGTGCAGAATTTACATGAGCAAGTTATGAAAGTTAACCATCACAGGACTTTTAATTTTAGACATTTTAGTTGGCTATATTTCAGTCCTGGATGTGTTCAGGATAGCTAACACCACCACATGATGAGTGACATAAGTAAGATGAATCACTTCTTAAGAGTTCACTGCCTCACTGGGTTAGAGACATATCCACCACTGCAATACAACAGTGATGAACGCTGTAACAAATCCTAAAACTGAAAATCATAAAAATATTATTAATATATATAGAATAACAGTTTCAAATTATGTATATTCCCACATGTGTAACAGAGCACATAGGGAAATACACAGTACTTAAAAACACACAGTAAATAAATTGGGGTACACTGGAAATTAACCATATTGTGGCAATTTTAATTGCACACCTTTTAAGGATTAGATTTTGGCTTTAGTCTGTTCTCTTTGTTGCCCTGGTGTTTAAGAGAAAATCTAATAAAAATGGTCTGATTGGGCACTGTCAAGTAACTTCTTGTTATTCACAGCTAACACGACAAGCTCCCAGAGAGTTTTTTGATTAAATACTTCAAATACGTATCAAAACAAGAAGAAAATTCTTCAAAGAACTTGCTTGAATTAAAGTGTCACTAAATCAAACTTAACTGAACGTTGGCTGGTTTTTTAAAATGCAGTAAGTTGAAAGACTTTGTAAAGCTGCTTGGAGGTTGACTTGCTGTAATTTATTTTGTTAGTTATAGAAAAGTTCTCACAGAGGTCTTGGTGAAAGTGAACTCCCCTGTAGTGTGCAACCTCATTTTGTATGTTTGCTGAAACATATAGTTACTCTGAATGTCACCATAATTTCAGAGATGTCTCTGTTTCTCTTGCTCTTGTGTGCCAGCCATAGATTTTGTTTTGTCAGACCTCTCCTTCTGTTGCTACTGACTCTTAATTTCATTAGTGGCTACCAGTATTACCTTAATTTCAGGAGCACCTGACAATTCAATCACAAGTGCTTGAGAGACTGATTGTCAATCACCCACGTCATGTGTTCAAATCAACCCCTGATCCTCTCCCCACTTGGGGAGCACTTTGGATCATTGGTCCTGACTCAGCACCCACTGCCCAGTTGCCTTTGATGCAAAACCGGGTGAACTTAAGAAGGGTAAAGATAATCTCATCTGCCATGCAAAGAAGAATCCCATTTGTTAGCAATTTATTCATGTTTTTGTGTTGCTATTAAGAAGACTCTATTAGCAATAGTTAGTTAAGTCAATAGCTTTCAAAGCAAAAGCAGAAATGTACATTTAATGGGACTTGTAAAACTAACCAGTTATTCTGGGTTAAGAAGGCTATAAGGAAAAAAAAATATATTGGAGAAAATTAATCTATTCCACTAGTCTACAATAATATCATATATATTTTCATGCAAAGAAAAAATATGTCAGTTAAACTAGTACTCATCAAAAGCCAGAAAATGAGTATTATAAAGAATGAGTTAGAAGAAAATTACACACATTGTCAAAATGAAATGTCTTCACAAGATACTCTGAATTTTGGTATTCGTTCTGGCCTCTCAAAGGATTATCAGGGTACCTTTAAAGTGAAGAAATTCAAACACAAACAGTAATTTTTTCTTCTAGTTCATAGAATTTAGAATAATCTTCAATATTTTTCATAGGCTTCCTCCCTACTTCCTTCCTTTACAATATTTTCAGAGTTTATTTTTTTTCTCTCTTTTGCAGTAAAAGTAATTGAGGATTGTCACAGACATTTCTTTTATGAAAAATCCTCTCTTAGGATTTCCCTGCTGAAGCTGAGAAGTTCAGCAACCAGACATAAACAATAGGTTATCTGCTGCTGTGGAATGTAACAGGTCCTCCTGGATTGGCCCACTTCGGATGTTTGGAGTTGGTGACCAATCCAGAACTGAGATCTCTCGGACACAGTCTGAGAGAGCTAGTTTGTTATTCATTCTTTACTTTCTACTGTTAGGTAGCTAGCAGCTTCTGGAAACTCTCCTTTCTTTTTCTTTTTAGTATAGTTATAATAGATCTATATATCATAACACAATAAATCAAGCCTTCTGATCATGGAGCCCATCTCGTCTCTTCCTTCACCCCAAAAAACCTTGTGACAACCATCAACAGAGGATGAAAGCACATCCAGAGATTTTCTGCTACATGTCCTTTTGTGTGTGGATATGCATAAATGCTAAGCTGTGTTACACAGGTTTTCCTAGCAGAAAATCCAGACAAAATTTCACTGTGCAGAATTAACGCTCTGATGTGATCAACAGCAACCAAGCCCGTTGCTGAGTAGTGGTAACTGATCCCTTCCACATTTGCATGCATCTAAACCACAGAAAAAGCCTTTGAAGATACTTTGTAGGGTAGATGTATTATTTATTTAGTGTTATTGCTGCTCGTATCACAAACAGGATGTACACAGATGCATGCCTCTATTGGTTTTGTGCTAAACTCTTATGTACAAATTCAGAGACTCCTAAGTCTGTGAATTCAAGTTTATACAGAACTGGGACTCATTTACAAAGTATTTCTATGCTCTGATCATATAGACCATATGAATAGGTATGTCTTCAAATTTCAAAAATAGAGAACCTAACAAGATCTGATTTTCCAGTTAAAATCCTAGGGTCATGTTACATTCATCCCCCACAGGGCCTGACAAAGCAAGGTCAGAATAAAACATATACCTTGAAAAAGGAACAAAACCTCAGAACTTATATTGATGTTATCATCAGTCTGCCTTTGGGACACAAATCACTCTGACATGTGATGAGTTAAAACTGATCTCATATCCCATTTGATTTCTGAACCAGCTTTTCAGTTTGGCTTGACACTGGAAATGTAAAACAAAAAAACAAACAAAAAAAACACAGAAAGAAAACTAAACTCCATGAAATTATCTCACATTTTGTGTCTTCAAGAAGTATGTGCCATTTTTCCTTTTAAAAATCTTTTGCTTGGTCAAGATATTTTTTCTTATGTAAGTTTCATTTGGAAGCTTTAAGTCATAATCTGATTTTATGAGGTACATATAAATTATATAATATATCTGCTCAGGAAAAAAAAAGGTTTTTAGCAGCCTACTTCAGGGAAAAGTCAGTGAAAGGTTGATTGCAGATGAAAATCTCATGGACGGCTACATTAAGGCTGCTAAATGCTCTGTAACTCACAGCAGTGCTGAGTTCACAAGGATGCTGAAGTGCCTCTAGCCAGCTCTAACTATTTAGTTGTAAAATCTTAGTTCTCGACAATTTCATTTTGGGTATAGGCAAATCTGCATAAGCAGAGCATAATTCTAAAAATCTTCTAAAATTTTCAGATGTCATAAAAGCAGGAGAAATGAATGTGTAAAAAATGAAAGCTACAGAGAAGAGAAAATTAAGAAATACTTCTCTCAGTGCTTTGTATATGATGCTAAAGGAGTCAAGGTGTTGTCAAAATTAATATAGTGAAAAAGTAAGACTTTTCAGAAAATCTGCTCAGTCTTTATGATAGTCCATAAAGTATCTTAAATAAATATTTTGTCTAGGATTTTGAAGGATTATTTTCAATAGATCCTGCCTTTGGAAGGGCTTATTGGCTAGTTTATCTCTTGTGTTCTTTTCCAGACGCTGGACTTAGTGATTCATAAATTACAGTAACAGCCTACTGACATTTGAAACTTCACAGTAATTAGTAAAGAAAAAAGTAAAAGTAGATGGAAAAAAATATCAAGTGGATGCTACAAAAATATTTTATTTGAAATATCAGAAATACTTCAGAAAACAGTCTAAACACTTAAAATTCTTCCTAAGGAGGGGAAGTGGAGGGAGATGCCCTGACCTCTTATCTGTGGTGGCCAGCAGCAGAACCCAAGGGCATGGCTTGAAGTTGTGTCTGGGAAGGTTTAGGTTGGGTATCAGAAAAAGGTTCTTTGAGAGTGTTGGGCACTGGAACAGCTCCCCAGGGAAGTGGTCACAGCACCAAGGCTGACAGAGCTCAGTAAGTATTTGAACAAGGCTCTCAGGCACATTGTGTGACTCTTGGGGCTGTCCTGTGCAGGGCTAAGAGCTGGACTTGATAATTCCTCTGCATTCCTTCCAACTCAGGATATTCTGTGATTCCATAAGGTACACTGCGTGCTAACACTGGAAATTACTTGTAGCATTCCTTCTGTAACACCTTTTTTTTGAAAAATATACTCTGGGAAGATATGATTTTTAGTCAAGGGTTGATGTTGAATGATGTTTCATGATGGTTCATTGGGTCATTCTGCAGATTGCCTGACTCTTGAGGTTTCTAATAAGTTATTACCTTCCTGTATCTGCAGATTTTTTTTTCACTTATCCCTACACTGAATATTCTTTTTTGGAACAGAGCAGAACTCATTCCAATTTCTTTCCCACAGTTCAGTCTGGTAGAAAAAAAGGGACTAATGAAATCTTTGAATCTGTAAAAAAAATTAAGAAGTCTTGGATCTTCATATATAGCACTGAGATACTGCTCATGAAATCCATAAATTTTAAAGAACGTTGAAAAATTGGGGCAGATGAAGAAAAAAAGCTATTGAGACATTCTTAAGATTAGAAAGTATCTTGCTGTGAGGAACTGAGCTCAATCACTTTATTTTTAATAAAACTGGGATGGCAGTTGATTGCAACCTATGAGGATATAGGGGTTAAAAAGCACCTAAATTCAGCAGGGAAAGACATAATTAGAGCCTGCTAGCTGAGCCACAGATACTTGATCAGAAATTTGGGACCACTTTTTAACAATGATGATAATTAAATGATGGAAACAATTATATAAGGGTGCTAAATTAACCATCTTTAAAGTCCTCAGCATGGCTGGAAGGAGTAATAATGTAGGGTATTCTGCATGTCTTCCAGCTGAAATCCTGCTGGTTTGGGGAGGAGGAAGATGCTACTGTCTCCTTCATACTCCCTGTAGTAAATGTGACAAAGCCAAATTGGATTGTTTTCTCAAAATTTCCCCTTAATTAAACGCCAATTACTGCAGTTGAACAGAGGGATACATGATTGAGATCTAATGACCTGTGATATGGAGCATGACAAAATAAATCAATGAGCTTTTGTATTTTGATATGCAAATCTGCAGACTTCATGCAGAGTTTTGCAATCTGGGGTAGCAATGTAACTCTACTGACTGTGGGCTTGTTTTTCCTCCTCATTTTGTGAGGATTGCCTGCCTTAAACAATATTGGAATTGATGTTGTTCATAACCTACCTGTTTCTGGGTTAGGGTTGAATTTTTTCCCCCACATGTTGCATTTCTGTGTGGGAAAGTTGTCATAATTTTTGGTGCATAATAAGATCTTAATATAGTTTTCTGTAGTTATGGAATCATAAAATAGCTTGTGTTGGAAGACACCTTTTAAATGTCATCAAGTTGAACTCCCCTTCAATGAGCAGGGACATCGCCAACTAGACTCTTAGAGACTCCAACCTTGAATGTTTCCAGGGATGGAGTACCTACCATCTCTTGGGACAACTTGTTCTAGTGTGTTTCCAACCTCATTTAAAAAAACCCAAAACAATCAAACTTCTTTCTTATACATAACCAAAATTAACCCTCTTTCAGTTTAATACCATTACCCCTTGTCCTATTGCAACTGGCCGTGGTAAAATGTTTGTCACCATCTTCCTTGGAGGGCCCCTGTAGGTACTGAAGGGCTGCTATAAGGTCTCCCAGGAGCCTTTTGTTCATCAGTCTGAACAAGCCTGATTCTCTCTGCCTGTGTTCTTTCCTAGTCATGTTTATATAACTTTTAGAAAATAAACATTCCCACTATTACAGTACAAGTTTTCATCTGTTTAAAGTGCAAAATATCCATGGCAGCCCAGGTACCAGAATTTCAGAAGGCATGAAATCAGCACTTATTCTGTGTGCAGGCCTTAGTGAAATGAGACAGGATAGATAAAGATGAGTAAACATCACACAAAAGCGGTTTTATGTATCTAGGATCTCCCATATCCAAGTGTCCCATGCTGTTGAGTAGCTATGTGACATACCAATCAGTGTGTTCTTGCAAAACAAAATCAATCAATCAAACATGACAATTCCTAACTTGCAAAGATCAAATTAGTGTGGTATTCCAAACAGCAATGCATGTTTTTATAACTGTCATCAACACAGTAATTTGAATTATCATAGCTCTGCATTGGAATATCTTGCTACCTGATTTCCTGCTACCTACGGAAAATAAATGCACATTCCCTCATGTCCAGTACCATGAATAAAAATATAATATACGTTAAAATCAGGATAAATTTTAAAAAAATTATTTCATTCCATATTGACAGAAAAAGGCTTGCTTTAGAAATCCTGAATCGCATATTTTGAAATTAAGCTTTTGAAATATTTTGTTTCAGTGAGCAGCATATGATTTATGTCACGTCATGAGACGTAGAATTTTTTTTAATATAAGGCATTATATAAGTATGCTTGAAGTAGAAAGGCAAAATAAACAAAATCAAATCAATTAAAAGAATCTTCTTGACCTCAATATAAAATGCTTTGATGATCTGTTGAAATGAAATGGAAGTTCCTGTTTATCTATTAGTTTATATGTTTTTCTATTAGTTTACCTTAAATACAAAGAGATAGTAGTAATATAAATTTACATGAAATCTAGGAGTTATCACATATTTTGCACTAAAATAAAAAGAGAGATCATTAAAATGGAAAACCAGCCATGGTAATTTGGTTCTGTCAAGTAAAAGACACCCTGCATAGTTTTGAGAAGCAGATTCTCATTTGTTTCCCACAGCCTTTTGGGGCATAAAATATAAAAATGGTCCATTTTGATGAGTACTTAATTGCTTTTGCATGTATTTCTCCTGTATGAATTCATGGTGGTTTCTATTAAAGCTTCTATGTCAATAAATCATGCCAAATGAATCTCTGTTCAGGAAAGCAGTTATGCAAATCCTAAATCCTTACTGAGGTTCTATAGCATACCAAAACTGTAAAAAAATGAATGTCCAGTGAATGAGAATAAAAATATGGACAGGAATATTTATTCAAGGAGATGTACTTTGGCATGATTAATCACAAGAAGCTTTTTTAACTTTAATCTGTGTATTGACAAATAAGCAGCAACTGTAATTTATTAAAAGCATCTTTGTAAAAAAAAATCTTCAGTTCTCCAAATAACAATCTCATGTTTCATAGTTGATTTGTTTCTCATATCCTTCATTGAATTGTATATTTGGGAAACTGTCCCTGGAGTACTTGATGCTACAAATCAGCATAATTGTATAGATTTGGCAAAAAGCAATTTATGGTCTCTCTCCATGATGATGCACTGGGGTATAGTGTTTTTCTTTTTTGTTTGAGATATAAAACATACCCACTATTAAGAACTTTCTTGTTCAAGATCTGTCACATAAAATACACTCAATTAGTTGTAAAGCACAGATGCACTAAACAGTTGGGATTTTTTCTAGATGCTTACTGGACTTGATATATGTTTTTACCTGAATGAATTGAAAGGAATCATATTCTTTATTACTGTGTAATATTTAATGTAATTTAGATGTCAATAATGAGTAAGAGGTAGTTCTATATCAATTTCTAAATACTCTGGTTCCATTTTTGAAAAGAAATAGTAACAATTGTCTTTTTTTAAATCTTAATTTTCAGTGGTTATTAATGTAGATCTACTTTTTTTTCTTTGGTTCTGTGCAAGGGTGAGCCACCAACTGGCATCAGTCTTGGAAGATATAGAGTTCTTTTCCTATAGACACTGAATGTAACCTATCATCAGATATAACCTTTTTTCAGTCATCAGGTAAGATTTTTCAGTATGTGTGAAGCATGATGACATAATCAATAACCTGTTCTTCTCTCAAGGATAATTCCTAAACGACTTAGTGTTAGATTTCATTTCAAGCTCTACCGCAGAACAAAAAATGTGAAGAAAAATCAAGAAATGAAGAATGCAAGTTATAGCCACCTACTGGGAGCATTTTATGAAACAGTGCTTTAGGACATTAGTCAGCATTTAAATGTTATCATCACACATATCTGGTTCCTACAGAATCTGGATTCATAAAGTTAAATTCTAATTTATTTGAAGTCAGTTGCAAAATTGTCATTAACTATCATTAAAATATTCGCATTAGTAAGGTCAGGAAGTAGGAGCCAAAACTGAAATGAGTTACTGCTGAGCATTGTGATTATTAGCAAGTGCAACATTTGAAATTATCCTTCTCTTCAGTGTGAGGATATTTTTCCATTTGTATGAGTTTTTTATTCTGCTCTGTGTGTTTAGAATGCGTTTGAGGACAGAAATTAGTTTAGGAATATTTTGTACAGTCTCTTAACAAAAGGGCTTATGATTTCAATTTGAGCATCTGGGTGCTATCAGAATGCAATGGATTCATAATAACTACATGCAAAACAGCTAGGAGGAAAATTGCATACAGAAAGGCAATTATCTGGAATATGATAATACAGGCTGCCACCTACGCTGGCTTTTCTTCCTAATGGCTGTTGAAAAAGACTGAGCACCTTTGTTAAGCATTTCAAAGACGGAACAGTGACAGGTGCTATACAGAATTCAAGAGCTATTGTTTAAACTTAAGCAATATTGACTAAAACTCTGATTTCACCCTAGGAAGCCAGTTAATTATAGCTGAGGCTTTATTCAAAAGCTGACATGACATAGCTGACAGAATTACAGAGGAGACTGAGTTAGTCATTGACATCAATGATATAAAGTACCCTCGTGCTTCTTACCTCATATGAGGGAATAGTTACAAATTGCTGGTATGGTTGATGATGCACAGTGGTTAATGACATATTCAGGGCATTTACTGTTGAAAAAAAAAGGAGATTCAGATCTAATTTATATCTATTTGACAGTCTCACGGCTTTCGCAGATGATGGTGTGGTTCTGAATGGAAATAAGAAATTAAATGAAAATTGAATGCTGCCACCCTTTTCTGCAAGGTGGACCTGAAGTAATAAAGGCGGGGGGGGCTGTTTGTTTGGTTTTGATAAATTTTAAAGCTGTTTTTCCTTTTTTTTATGCTTTAGAAATTAATACTTTTTCTACTCTATAAAGAGGTAAAAACTAAATGCAAAGGGGTTGCTTGAATTTGGAGGAAAAAGAATTCTGGTACACATAGAGTCCCTGTCCCTCCTTAAAGGGACCTCCTGTCCCTTTAAGGCAAGACTATTTTGGTGCTATTATTTCAGAAAATACAAAATAAGTCTGAAATCTCATAGCAGGAATTCTTATATGTAAAGTAAAAGGTCTTATAACAGGAAAACAGGACAGGAAAAGGAAAAAAAATGGATAGGTAAAGAAACAGGTATTACAAGTGAGGAGAATACATGGCTACATTCAAAATTGGTAAACTAGCTAAGCCTAACAAAATAATTAAGAACAAAAAGTTCCCAATGCTCAGTGGACTATGGATTGCCAAACTCCAAGTAGTCCTGTGACCTATATTCCCTGAACACAATTACTAGTTCAGCATCAAAACAATTGGTTGATTAAAAAAGCGAACCCCACTAAAACTCCCTGTAGTGTTGCCTTATATTTAACCACTTTTGAGACACACAGGCTTACTTTCCTGCACTTTGAACCCACTTCTCCTATTTACAGGAATGAACACCAATACTGAGACAAATGACATTCTGGGACAAGGCTGGGTGTTCCTCTGTTCTTCATGAGGAAACTGCTTCTTTCTGCACAGATCAAGTAAATTCAAGATTTAGCAAGATACCCACACCTAGTAATTGGGATATTCACCTGGAGAAGCAGAATAGGATTTTCCTGTTTGTATTCTGGTGAATGTTAAATATATTAATTTAGTACTTGATCTACTGGATAATTGGAAGAGCAATGTGTTTTTATGAGAGTCTCCAGAGGGGTTTGTGTCTTCATAGAAACAGGGCTGTTTGTTAAACTCACATGTGGGAATCAGAACCTCCTGTAGGACTTTTTAATGTTTATTTTAGCAAGATATCATCATATGGATATGGTCTTGGTCAGCTTTTGGAGCTAGATCTGTAAAGCAGATATTGGTTCAGATAGTTCCATTGTATGGAGCAGATCTATCCCCAGTCAGTTCCCAGACTATTATCCCAGGGAGAATCAAGCAAGTCCAAGTTGAACCTTTGGTCCTTAGATTAGAAAAATTGTTGGCAGACCCCCATAACATATGGCCCTGCTCAGAAACTCCTACTGACTAAAAGGTGGGGAGACAAGCAGACAATTCTGTTTACAGGCTCCTTTCCTTGGCTTCCCACAGCACTCTGCAGACTCCCTGTCTGCAGGTCTGACTACAGGTCTGAACAAGTGCCAAAGCTTCTGGTGCATTTTACAAATTGGCAACAAGATAAGCTCTGCTGCCACCCAGACAAATTATGCCCTGGTCCAACATGTACTTCATCAAAGGGCTTGGTAGTCACTGCTTGGGGCTGTTTTTCATTATCTCATCCTCAATGGGAGATCAATAGAATCAACAATGTTAGCAAACACTAGAGCCTAAAAAATGTCAAAAATCTTAATAATTTTTATTTTTTAATTTTATAGACCCTTAAGTACAGCATAAAATCTTGGCTACAAAATAGGTCTCATGATTCACTGATTAATTTTATTTAGGATTACATCTCTGTAGAGAGGTTAGTGTGTAGCCAGACTGAGCTACTAATTACTTACTTTGAACATTACCTCACATTCAAGAGGCACATAGAGCAGCATTTATGAATGTGGCCAGGAAATGGCTAGTGGAACAGAATCCAAAACTGTCTCAGAGTGTTTTGGAGGTTTTAGATTCTGTTAAATTTATTAATATTAAGAAAAATGCTACTATATGAACCAGTGCATCAGAGCTGAGATAATAAAATATATCTGAGGTGTCAGAAATATTCAATCTAATTGATATCAAGGAGGTATCCAAGCAAACTTTGTTAAAGTGGGCAAGAGCAACCCTAACTAAGGTAAAATAATGAAAATTGGACGCAAATGTAATAAAAGCCAGATAGTATTTATTTCCAATCAGAGGTAATGTCTTATTGCAAATATTCCTGAAAGTATAAATTTTAAAGTGATGTATTAAAATCAGAAGAAATGTGCTTTTGAAAGCGGAACTGCAGGTAGTAAGTTTATCAGTGATATGAAAGCATAACTAGCCTGGAAGAGCAGCAGTCATAACATCCTTCCATAGTCCTTGCATTGTTTCATGAATATTTTAAATGTAGACTTGGTAAAATATTACCTTAGTTTAATACCATTTATGGTTTTAAGACAGCTTTTACTTCTGGTACTCTTTGCAGTTTTGCCTCATTTTACTGTTACTCTAGTGTTTCATTATTTGTTTTTGCAGTTTTCAGTCTTTGATCTCTTACTCTTGTTGGTGGGTCAGGAAAGAATGCTGTGAATTGATATACAGCAGATGTTTTTAGGAAATAATGAAATTGTTCAGCTATTTCAGCAATACTTTTATTTTTTCCACCAGTATACAGTGGTCTTTCTAGTTGATGTCCTAGCATGAGTACATTAGGCTTGAGTGTTTACCACACACCCTTCTGGGTATGTGTTGTCTCTGTGGGCTGGTGTGCAGATTATTTACACAATAAATAGAATTCACTTTGCTAAACTCCAAAAATTGTTATGACAAATACCCTTGATATTATCCCATTTATTTCCTCTTTTAATAGAAAAAAAAAATCAAGTAAAATTTCCTGAGGTATCAGTCTTGAGAGAAAGAGGCAAATGGCTTTTCCCTAAACTAATCCATTACTTTAAAAGAAAAAGAGATGTCTGTTGTATTGATTGATATATATTCCTGTTCTATAAATCTGGAAGACATTTGCAGGAAATTATTTTTTTTTTCTATAGAGGCTTTTAAAAAAGACTTTAATAAAAAGAAATGTTTTCATTAATTAATACTCATTAGAGGTATTGGCTCTTTCCATGTTTAAGACAGTCATTTCCTTAATGGAAACAATTACTTCACAGAAAATGGACTAATTTTCAAGGAGTTTAGGTTACAAATTCACATATGCAGGCTTTTCAGGAATTATAACTAGGTTAACCACCCACATAATATCTAAAAGAACAGTTCTTTAGTTTAATAGCATGATCCATTTATTATTTTAAAGGATAACCCTTATTTCCTTTTTTTTCTGAAATGCAAGAGAAAGTGGTTGAGTAAGGTCACTGTGAAGGAACACAGAGTGTATATGTCATCATTTAACTCAAGCTGGCTTTCAGAGGAACGACAGCGGTAAGTCCACTTATTTTGGCTGCACCTGGAGAAGGGCCCTTCCCAAACTCTGTGGAAGTGTTGAGGAATCCCTGCAGTGCAGGTAGCTCGGTGTGCAGCTGCAGTACCAGTGCAGCCTGAGCCCTGGCTGGCGGGAGATCTGCCCCTTTGCGCAATGAAGGGGACCTGTGCCCAGTGACCGCACACTCAGAGACAGCAGGAGCCAGGGACCCCCAGATCCTCCTGTGCTTGCACTGAGGGGGTGTAAAATCCCCGGGGCTCCTTTCTTTGGGGTCTTGAAGGCACCCAACTCGAGCTGTTACTTTGTTATTGCACCAAAATTAAATTGTTTTAGGGATAGAGACATTTGAGAGCCTGCTGCGCGAAACAGGGTGTGAGTGTGTGAGCGTAGCTGGGAAGCTGCTTCCATCCCAGCTCCGGTCATGCCAGAGTGATCCTGGATGGTTGGGCAGGGAGTTTTCCTTAGCAGTGTCTGTGCAGGCTCAGCATACTTTAAATACAGGAGTCTGGGGTGGTTTTGGGACAGTATGTACTGATGTGTTCAGCGCTGCTGAAAGTTGTGTAGAATGAAGGCTTTGGGCACCTGTGGCAGAACCCGCTCAAGGAGTGGATTCTCTGTTTGCCTAGGGTAAGGACTGCACACACAGGTACTAAATCAGGGTCACCCCTTGAAAACAAAAGATTTTATCTGGAGAAAAAGCAAGAAACACAAAATAAAGAGCTTATGCTTGTATTATTAGCACCATAAAAGATTGATAAGGAGTGCTTAAGCTGAATTTTTATTAAAAACATATGTTTTTTCAGTCATTTGTCTGACATGCTCTGTATAGATCACAAGTGTGAGAATAAGATCCTATAATTCCATTAAGGAAACTATTTCCTAGGATGGGCTTAACTTTCTTAATAGCTGCTTGTGAGGTGCTGCGCTTTACATTAGTAGCAAAAATAGTCTTGACTCAGGAAAAAAATCTTAGAAAATCTTCTAAGGAAATAACACTTAAGACATCCTTGTTTTGATCATGACTGGAATTCTCATTCTCTATAAATAAATAAATAAATATATATATATATATGTATATATGTTGGTCTATCTTTGTGTGGCAAAAGCCTTGTGTTATCACTATGAATATAGTAGATTCTTTTTCAGAAAAAAATGAAAATTGAAAATCTGGTCTCATAAAAAGTATGCTTTTCTATATGCCTACTCACTTCACATCGGGGACCTATCCAGGTGTAAAAAAACCCACTTTTTGATTTATTTTCAAGAGGTGCAAATACATTGCATTAAGACAAATAATTCTCCAGTCACATGGTTTGATCTTTGATAATGTATCCTTTGAGAGTAATGAAAAAAATCTTAATCTTTCGGGACTCAACAAGTAAATATAAGAAAAAAAGAAAGGAGGATTCATGTATACAGCACATTCAGTAATTAATAAGGCAATTTGTGCGTCAAAGAAGTAACAATTTGTTCAAAAATTTTCAATCATCTTATCCATCTGCTGAAGCATTACAGAACTAAGTATTTTAACAGTTTCTGGAATCTTTCCTTACCACACATTTGTCTTTCCATCTGCAATTAGATTTTTTAAGAAGTACTTTTCTTAATTAAGAAAATACTCATTTTATATTTTCACAGATGATAAAACGGAGAAGATAAAAGCTGTTTTGATTGTTTTCTAAAAAGTTGAAAGTAATTCACTTGATAGTTTAGAAAGATAAATACAAACTGTGTAAAGACTATTGTATCTGATCAAAGCTGAAAATATATACATTTTCTGAACACAACATTGTGAAATTAACTCTAACCATCTTTTACCTAATTATAGACGTTGACTAAATATAAGAATAAATGTTATGCAGTAACACTGGATTACCATTTTAAACGCTGAGTATTAATCTACTAGTAAAGAATTTTCATTAATATTCATGTGTTTCTCATCTAAAATTTAAATAGAAACTTATCACAAACCACACTTGTGCTAAGAATTTTTTACACTGAAGAATATATATTCTAGGAGACTGTACAGTTTAAAGTTCTTCAAACATTTAAGATACTTTGTTCTGCATATATATTGAAGTCTGTTACATTTATTTACTGTTCAGACTGATTGGAAAAGTAAGTAAGTAAATTTATTGGGGTAAATGGAGAAACAGCAATTTATGTGTATTCTAGATACACATTTTAAACTGATTTGCTTTAAAAATTTGTGTTGTGCTTAGTCTTCTGTATCTTGGAAAATGTATACAGGTCAAACTCTTTTTAGTTCTCTGATTTTTAGATGTATTTGTCATAAGTTGTAAGTAATATAAATAGTTAATGTAAGGAAAATAGTTCTAAAATAATGCTATACATTTTGCAGGCAAAAAAATCAGTATAACTGAATATAATATAGCAGTTAGTATACAAAGAAAATGGATTTTTGGTGTATGAAAAATAATTACTTTTTGGAAAGATCATGATATTTAAAAGTTTGGTGGAAGAATGTGTTGGCACATTTAAGTTTATTTAGAAGTTCAGAGTGATCACCCTGTGGAAAATACTGAATTTTACAGTATTCTCCTTTTCCTGTTTTAAAAGTTTAATGAATAACAACAGATTTGACAAGTATTTTGCTTTCTTTTTTTTTTTTTTGGCTTTTTTAAAGAAAGAACCTGAAATTCAACTTGAGTACTTAAGAAATAAAATAGCAGTTTGTACAAGCAATGCAAAAGGGGTTCTTTAAAATAATGTTTCCAGATTATAGCTATTGAGAGTATATCAAAGGCATGCTGCATTTCTCATATCAATTTACAGGATACATTTTACAGAGTTATCATTTCCCACTGCTAATTCCTCCACAGCTCTTTTGCTTTGCAGTAAGAATCTTAATGCTGAGTAGTTCTTCTGTTTGGAGTGCTGTGTAAGTAGTACTTTTTCTAGAATCACTTACAAGCCCATAAATTCAGTATTACTCATCATTCTGATGCTCATGTGAAAAGGATCAGAACCTCACGTGTGTTCTGCACATTTAAAGTAATCATGAGCTGACTTAAAGTGATAGAAATGTATATAAAAAAAATCTGTGAAACTGGACTTTAAAGCTAGGAATTACATTTTCCAGTATACTTATATTCAGTGTTCATGGCTATTCCTGTAACACAATGCCAAACAACTCTGTTTTCAGTGGAATCTGAATGGAACCACTAATTTTGAAGGTGTATAAGTTTCTTTCTTTTTAAATAATGAAACAAAAAAGTTTAATAAAAATTACTATTTTTAACAACATAAAAATTTTGCATCTTTTATTTGTGCCCCTTACTAAGCATGAATCTGTATTTTTGCTGTGGAGACTTAGTAAAAACATACATTCATGGATGTTAAAAGGGAACATTAATTTCACTTGACTATATTATGCAGGTTATAGTACAATGCTGGTTCATGCAGATGGTGGTCAAGGAGAAATATGTGTTAGGAAGAATTTCAGTTCGTGATTTTACAGTTTTGGTGGTTTTAAAATCCTTAGCATGAGGTTATTACTGTGATCTGTGCCAGGAAACCATACAGAGTTTTTTTTCCAAAAGCTCTGGAGGGATAGTGAGTGGGTTTTGCTTGGAATTCCAAGGTCAAGATAAGCATTTTTCTTTATTGCACTTTTCTCCCTAAGAACAGCTTAGGAGGAGCTGCAAGCATCTCATGAAACAGCTTTAATACAGCTGTTTGTTTCAGGTAGTTGATATGTAATGAATGGTATGCTTTCTGTAAATTAGTCTTTGTAGTAAGTGTTTGGAAAATGTGTCAATAGAAGAACTGGAATTGGTAATGACAATTATTCATAAATTTACACTTAGAGTTACCTTGTTCTTATTTAGGATCTTGATGATTGAACTTAAGCATTTTTAAATACTAAGCAAAATTTTTTCATAAATAGGTTGTCTGAGGTCTTTAAAGAATCTGTTTACAATGAACACAATTTTTAGGAAGGTGATTGATTCATTGATTCCCTCTGTCTGAATCAAAGCTGGAGAAGTAACTTGGCTGTCATTTCATTTTTTTAGAGGAAACCTCTAACATGAGAACAAAGTATGAAGGAATCCATAGAGGGGTTCACTATACTTTAGGAAAGTGTATTTTTGAATTACATGTTGCAATGATAAACATCTCTGTTGCACAATAAAATCTTTCTCACTTAAAGAGCAGCCAGAAATTCATCGTAGTGGAGATAACTCCATTTCAAGTCAAGACAGCCATGGAAGGCAATTTAACAGTGAAAATCAGTGATGTTCTTTCTTCTGATAGAAATTATAGATCTGGAAGGTGATGATAAAACTAACTATAGATTTGACTAGAAAATTGCTTGAAGCACCAGAAATATGGATGCATCTGTTTCTTTTTTTGCTATCCTTATTGGTTTTTTTGAGGTGATTGTTAGCTTAAAGAATATTTATGTTGTCTGAAATATTTTGTAACCCAATTTTGTAACCCATAAAAAAAGGATGTCTTGATGACTCACATTTGAACTCTAACACTAGACAGAATGAATTTGATACGGGCTTTTATTGAGTGAGTTCTCTCCACTAGTCCTTTTGCTCTGAGCTCTTTTGGAAGTCCTCTTTTCTCCACATTCTGAAGTCTTAATAAAAGGATTACTGGATAAAGTATATTTTTCAACTGTGCTTGTCTCCAAGAAAATAGTTTCTATCAGCTGTTCCAAACAGCATTCTTTAGACTTTTAATAATGCCAGTCACATATGTATTTTCTGCCAAAGACAAAAAAGGAGGGAAAAGAGACTTGATAATCTGGGCACTGACGCTTTGATGAGACAATTCTCTGTAATCATGCAAATAACTATTTGGCTGACTATTTTGGATGAAGTAGCTTATTCTCCACTTGCTAAATGGTAAGCCAGCATGGCACAGAAAAGGATTTCTTCCTACTTTGTGTCACAAGAGTTCAGTGGAAATACTGTGTCACTGGTGTTGGCATTTTGCTTTACTGATACTCAGTGGTCCTTTTTTCAACTACGCTTCCAGCTCCAACAAGAGTGCCCACCAGAACATTCACTTTTTTTCAAAGAGAAGCTAACACTGACATAAGAGTATAAAATTACTGACTCTCTTTGATGTGTCTCATAGTAGCAATTATAATTGTTCTAGTTTAATAGGTGAATTATAAAGGAGACTGAATCCTTTAGGACTCCACAATGTTTTCACTCATGAGTAATATCTTAAACCATGTTGTACATTGAATTTTCATTATAATCTATAATCTATAATTTCATTATAATCTATCAGCCTATATAATAAGGCTGGTGAAATTTTCTGGGCTCTATACATTAGCTTTCAAGAAATACCTCTGAGATTTTATTTTGGTCAACACTTCCACAACAGGATATATATGGAAAGTCATTCTCTAATATGTTTAACTTTTCCTATTTTGGAAATTTTTGCTAATAAAGAATATAAATATATGAAAATATATTTAAACATATATGAAAATATAGAAAATAAATAGATGTTCAGTTCTGGAGGTCTTTTGCTAACACTGCTTAGCTATGATTTATGGCCTGATATGAGCTGTGCTACATTCAGTTTTGTGTTGTATTCTTAATCAAGTCTTGTTTATTAGAAATTACTAACAACTTTGGAGAGCTGTTCTTATCTAATCTAAAACATTTACTTAAATTATTTTACTTCATTAGCACTTCTCTCACTATCCCAGTTAGAGTACTTTTGAAAGCTATAGGCATATAGCAAATACATATTCACAATAACTGTAGCAAAACACAGTAAGAAATCTTTCCTTTTGCACTCCAGTAGTCATCCAGCTGTCCTTACCTTCAGACTACACAGACCCTCATTAAAAACCTGAAGCTTATTTATGTTTCAAACAGTTTACTCCAAGTTTATCTTAGTGCTTCCGCTGCAGTTACAAAGGTGGGAGTGTGTTCCTGCAAGACTTGTGCCATCTGCCCCTGGGGGTAGGGATGCCTGCTGGGGAGCTGCTCTGCTGCCTTCTGTCTGTCCCCTCTGTGGCTTGCTGCGCAGACCAGCAGTTTGGAGAGCAGGCAATAAGCTGCAGCTGACATTTGCTGTCCCGGTGCTGCTTCTGCTGTGTCTTATTTTTTTTGAGATAATGGAACTACTGTTGAAGAAAATAGAGGTTTTTAGCCTATTCTCACTTCAGAAAGGTTAGTGTTATTTTGGTAAGGCAGCTAGGAAGCCTCTCAAGCAGCCTAAGTATGTACTGCAGCTGAAAGAAGCACTTAGTTTAGCCACACTTCTGTGCCACCACTTTTCTTTTGTTGGCACAAGCTTTTGTGCAGCTGTGTGTGGAAATGAGTTAGACCAAGAATCCTCGTTAAAGTTAACACAATCAGGAAAACAAAATGAAATAGTTTGAAATCCAGCTGATAGGTCAGCCCTGATAATACTTACAAATGCTGTGATCAGAGCCTTTCCAGAGGAGGATTATTCACTACCATTCATCATAAGCATTTTCAAGATGAGACCTTGTTAGGATGCCAGGTCTCATACGACCTGCTTAGATCCTAAGTAGTGTTCATGAAATGAATGATAAGCCTCCAGTGGATGTCAAATCTTTTAAATATTAAAGAGTATATTACATTAAAGGGTATATTCAGCACCAGATGCAAAGAGCGGATTTTAGGAGAACCGTGAACACTGAAAGACCTGTTTTTATGTTAATTAATGTACATTGTTCCTCTCTGAAATCACATTCACAAAAGAAAAACAACCTTTTGGTACTTCACGGGGAAAAAGCATTGAAAGCCTCGGAGCACTTCACAGGCTAATTGTTTGGAGCATTTCACACTGTAGTTCTACCTTTTTATTCCTTGTGAATCAGAAAATAGGATTTAACAGATGTGTTTCTTTCTTTGTAATATTTTGTAACACTGAAACACAAGCCAGATATTTGGTCATATACAAACATATATATTTTTATAAAGAAAAGTTTTTGTATTAATTTTGGACTAATTTTACAAGAAAGTACTCCTTGTAATGTGAAGGCCTCAATCCAAAGTCAGTTAATATTCAACTCTATATAAAGCAGATATCCTATATTTAACTTATATAGAGTGTACCCAGACCAAGGAGTAGTTTATACACATCATTCACCAAATAAATAATTCAGAAGATTTCTTAGAGTATCACCTTTCACTGTGCTGTTTGTGTTGTACATATCACAGTGGGGTGGGCTCTCCATGCTGTGTGTAGTAATGAGAAAGATGGAATGAGAAAAAGGCATCCTCTGGTATTTTCCAGACAGAATTTGGAGCTACCTGAAAAGATTTTAATGCCCCCATTTAGACTGGCTGTTCTGCACCATCACACAGAAGAGGTAAGATGGCCCCTGCATAAGTGTGTTGATTTACAAAGTCCCATGATGAGTTTATACTTATTTACACCTCAGCTGTCTTATATCCAGCCAGGTGTAAGCTGTAAGGACCTGTTTCAAAGCAACAGACTTATGTTTCTGGAATGCATATATGACAGAAGCAAACTCTGACCATGTATTTGGTTGAATTATTCCCTTTGTCATCTGCAGGCTTTTTCATTAGCAGCGGTCTTCAAGACAGGACTTACTGTTATTTTCTTCTGACTCACAGAATCACAGAATATTCTGAGTTGGAAGGGATACACAAGGATTACTGAGTCCAACTCTTAAGCTAACAGCCCATACAGGGATCAAAACCACAACCTTGGCATCACTAGCACTCTGCTCTGGCCAACTGAGCTCATCTCAGGGTTGAGCATCTCATGAGTAATATGAAAGGAATAGAGGCCAGAAAAGTCTTGATTACCCATTTTCTGAAGTGAGGAAAATATTCAGACATGAGTTGTGTAGCTATGATCTCCTTGCCTATGCTTTTTAAAAAATTGCTAGTGAATTATTTTAATTCTTTATTTATATCCCAAATAAACAAGTATCATATTTTGTTTTTTAAATAGCTGCAAGTTCCTCTGTAAAAAAATAGTATTCCCTAATCAAGAGACTTTTGTTGTTCAAAATTCTCAATCCTGAAATGTCTCTTTGTTTTTCCAAAAAGCTGCAATTTTTAATAGAACCTATTGGCATAGTTTTGTGATCTGCTGGACCAACATTACTGAAATTTGCTTTCAGTAAAGATTTTATTTTTGGAGATGGTAATTAATTTACTTGCTATAATGTCTGTATTTCAGTGAAACAGGATTTCAAATGGCTTTCATTACTTTATTGATCATCTGGGAATGAAGATAGCAGAAAGAGTCACTATTTTTCAAGACTGAAGAAAAGCTACTGATTTTGTTTGGCTGGGGATGTTGGGACGGATTACGTATCATTAAATTGTATTTTTGAAATGAAAGATACTAATGCTATTTTAGATACTATCCTGGATTTCTACCTCATTTGAGTTTTCAACATTAATTAATGCCATCAAAGTACACACTGACAGGTAGTGCTAGGGGTAAGGAAGAGTTGTAAATATTTCCCAGGTACTGATGTGACTTGACTAAAAGTTTTGTGATCTTTCTTTCAAGTTTATAACTGGTAACAAGCTCAGACTGCCAAAATTACTGGGAGTTCTTTGACATTATAATTGTTGATTCCATAGGATTGTGCACTTGTGTGGTTTTGAAAAGCTTCATCTTCAATTTAGTGTCACAACAATATGGTGACTAATTTAAATAAGTTTAAGTAAGTTTACCAAGCTCACCATGGACAGCTGTTGTTTCACAGCATCATTCCAAGAGCTGTCATGAAGAGCTTCTGGGCAGTGATCTTATGCTAACAGCCTTTCCTAAGTGAGCTATTTCAGTGTGATCAGACACCTGCTGGCATCTCAGATAAGAATAGGAACATCTCAAATGGCCTTTCAAGAGCCGCACATCTGCAGAAAAGCCCTATGGCTACCTCATTATTTTTTCAGACCATGTAATTCTTAGAAGAAAGAAGAAAAAATTCATCATAGAACTTTACTTGGGAAGAGCCATAACATTGGAGACAGTAAAAATGCAATTCACTAGTGGTTCTCTACAACCTTCCTGTCCAGAAAAAAATTGTGAGGTGGCTTAAGTAGTCCTGCCTCTCCAGAGTCCTGGTGCTTGATATTTGCAGTCCACTTTTTTATTTTTTGTTAAACTTTATACAAACATAATACAGAAAAACATCTCTGATGGCCAGTCATGCGTCTGACTTGTTACTGGATTTCTAATAGAAAATGTTTTGATTCTTCTTATTTTGTTGTTTTGTTGTGGTGTTCTGTTTCTGTTTTAAACAACAGTTGAAATACATCATTTGGATGCAGACTGTGGTAAAGTCCAGACTAACTTCATACACCTGGATCTGGATTCAGCAGAACTCCTCTGGGAAGCTGTGAAGTGGAATGCAAAAGGGAGAGAACTGCAGCTGCCTAGTGCTGTGATCTCCTCCTCTCTGTAAGGTCAGGAAGCTCTATCTTGCCGTGTAACATCCTGCTACTAATTGTTTCCTCCTGAGCTAAAATAAGGCAGTGGCAGAAAGCTGCACACATTGGAGGCAAAGGTGAGGTGAAAACAGCAGAACATGCTCCTGATGCAACCAGCAGCTCCACCCAGTTTTTTCTGTTTCAGAGTGGTCTAGGAATACTTGAGGTGAATTTCTCATTATAACTGATAAAATGTTGCTGACTTCAAGGTTGGCAGATTAGTGGTCAGTATACCATTCCAAAAAAGTACTAAATGCACTTTTTTTCCTTGTTGTATCCCTATGCAAACATAGAAATTAAATAAATCTGGTTCTGAGTGCATGCAGAGTTACCTACACCATGCTCTTGTAGAATTTGAGCATTATGGATTAAATTCCATATCATTATTCAGCTTATTTTTTTAATACAGAAACTGAACTATGATAAAATTTTAAACTTTCATTTAATAATCTTGTTTTTTTCCTGGGACAATTTTCCAGTGCCTGAAGAGCTACTCAGGGAGCCACCTATGTAAAAATTTTTAGTTTTGACATGATAAAACTAAGGAATGAACACTGATTTATGTATAATTTCTGTTTGAAATTCTCAGAAAAGCATACTCCAATAGGAAATGTATTCCTAGGAAGCTTGTCATATGACCATAGAATAGCCTGAGTTCGAAGGGACTTTAAAGACCATCTAGTTTCAAAGGACAACTTTACTAGACCAGGTTGCTCAGAGCTCCATCCAACCAGGTCTTAAACACTTGCAGGGATGGGGCATCCAGAACTTCTTTGGGCAACCGGTGCCAACCTTACAATCAAAAATTTCTTCCTCAATTCTTATCTAAACCTACTCTCTTTCTATTTGAAGCCATTCCTCCTTTCCTGTCACTACTTGCTCTTGTGAAAAGTCCTTCTCCATCATTCTTATGATATTCATCCTCATGTAGCATTTAAAATTCACAGCACTGACTAAAACTCTCGTTGTAAGATGTGACATTTCATGTTTGTACACATAGTAAATTACTGATGTATTTTTTAATTGTAAAAATGTCTATGATTTTTCATGACTCTGGCTGCTCTCTTCCCTGCTGCTTAAGTGTGCACCAGTGTGGGAGAAGTGTAATTAGGAAATTACTAAGTCTTAGTTAGCAAACTATATTTCTTAATAATCAACACTTCATAGAGCAGAGTAATTTAATATAGAAACCCAAAACTCATTGTGAGACCTGTCAGTAGTGGTTTTGTCTCCAACTGCTGACTCTTACTGCAGGCAATGAAATCTAAAGATTAAATACCTGGGTTATCTTCTCTGCTTCTCTTCTTTCTATATAGCTTAAAAATATTCCTGGTTTTCTCCTCCTCTTCTGAATAAATGTAGATGTATATCAGCTTTTCTTTCCCACAATTTGGTGCTGCAGACTTAAATTTTAATATCAGATTGAGTGTGGGCCATTTCTAATGTCTAGTTATCAGCGACATTTTTGCTGGCTTCTGAATCACCAAGACAGCTGCTTGCACTGTCAACCTGAGAGCTGTCATTAAAATCCTACATCCTTGACATGTATAATTAACTAGCTTGGAGGAGGATGGTTGATTGAAAGCTGCACTGGCTCAGGGAAAAAGCCATTACCTGGCACATACTCACATAATCTAATTGACCTAACAAAGCAGGAGAAATGAACCAGAAATGAACCATGCTTCCAGCTGCTTCTCCTGCCATCTGTGTCTCTCCTTTTATGGGGTTTAATGTTTTCAGTTTTCCCAAAGAAGTGTCAAATATCTTTCTGCTGAAGGTTTTTCTGCTTTTTTTTTTTTTGACAGTATGTAATTGTCCACCAGGAATGAAGGATAAGAGGACCAGCTTTCAGAAGGAAAATAGATTGAGGAGTTTGAGAGTGGTGTTGACAACAGATCTGCAGAAGAGCATGGAGTGGATGACGTGCTTAGAAGTGGAAAAAAACCCCTAAAATATTTAGAAGAACAAATACCACTTCAAACTATATTAGGCATCTGAATTGGGGCTTTATTGACTTAAAATCACTAATAATATGAATTTTTAAAATTCAAATATTAATAAGTGTTTTGAAAACCACAGATATTTTGAAACATTGAATCCAGTCCTTGAATTAAGATTTTTTCTTTTTTAAATTAGGTCATGCAACTCATGATACATCATGAGCTGTAAATGTACATCTTAGTAGACAGCTTGGGAAATGCTTCAAATGAACTTCTTGCAACTTGGTATATAACTTGAACATGTAAAATATTTCTACCCTAATTTTGTGGTTTAGAAATGGTATTTCCCAAATTAGTGCTACCACTAAAATACCCCCAAAACCCAGGAGTCCCTGCCCTCCCCCAACAGAAAGCACAAAAGGCAGAGGTCTTGGGCTCAGGTAAGAACAATTTACTGGAAACAGAAATGAGCTACAACAGTAACAGCGACATTGTTAATGGCAGAAGTATATAAAAAGAGAGAGAGATTCACATGCAAAAATGCTTACTGCAGACCTCAGGTGACAATGAACAACAGCAAACATCTTCCCCTCCCACCATGGCCTTCTCAGAAGTGTCCCTTACCCCCACCCCTGGAATGACCTGAGGTGGTAAAACCAACCTGGCCATGCCCACATGGCTCCAGCTCTGCCCTCTCATGGCTGGCACAAAAAGCTCACTCTGTCTTGGCTGGAACCAGGACAACCAAGCAGATTTTTTTCTGTTTGAAAACTGGATATATTGTAGTGCAAAAAAGAACTTTAGTCTTCGTGGAAACATACATTTAAATTACTTTCCTGAAATATCTTCACAGATTCATAGAATATTCTGAGTTGGAAGGGACCCACAAGGACCATTGAGTCTAACTCTTGAATAAATGAGAAAACAACGGCATTGCACACATATGTTAGAAAGAATTATAGTACCAAAAAATTATGCTCATGTATACTCACAAATACATTGTACAAAGAAAACAAAGGTCTAAACTTTGTTTAGCATGATCTTCTCTGCGGAAAGGAAGTTTTAGAGCAGATTTATTTGAAGGAGTAAAATGCACTCTGTTAAAGTCCAAGATTTAGAGCACTATACGCAGGTGATGCTATTCCTACAGATACAAAGTTGCTGCTGGCCCTTGCTGAGATATGGTAACCTAATCTTCACAGTCGATTCTACAGTAGACCACTTGTCTAGCACTACCTGTATCTAGAACAGTAGATATTTTACCTGGAACATTTTTGCAGATTGTATACATGCTGCAAATTTAGAAGGGCACTATATTCTCATGTGTTCTAATACCACATGAGCAGCGCTGGCTGTTCCTAATTTCGTAATCCTTCTTCATGTGAGGAAATGAAATATGATGGATCTGTTCTACATCTTCATATCTAGCAACATGTAGGGAGACTGGAAAAGTGGCTGAACAAATAAACCTGAATTGATAAAGGCATTTAGTGCACACCTCTGTTGAAGATGTTCTTATAAGTTACTGGACAAATCCTTTGAATCCCAACCTATCAGTGTAGAAATGAGAAAAAAAATGTAACAGGATTCATTAATTTAGTCTTCCAATGTAATTAGGTGAAAGAAATGTTCATTGTTGAAAGAAGTTACTTCTTATTTGTTCTTTGCTTTTTACTTCAGGCCATATACAAAAATAATCAATCTTGCAAAATCTGTTACTATACTTTGAATCTACAAAGAAATACGTGCAATAATTTAACGGGAAAAAATGAAGAAAATTTTTCATTTCTTTGTTTTGTCTTGAGCACAACATCTCAGCTCTAGACAAAAGTACAGGTACTTTAAGACTGCTTTCTAGTAGTACCTACTGTATTAAAATATTTTTAAAATTTGGTTTTTATCTTTACTTGTAAATACGAATTGTTCTCTACAAAGCATGTCATGGACATATAAAATATTTTCTTTAGTTATTTTCATTAAAATGTATGTTCTCATTGATAAGGAGTCAGTTTGATGTCTTGCATAGCAAAGAGGGTGTACTGTAATACAAGAGTGTCATCTAGTGAATGATTCGGGTGAAGGACAAACGCCTCAGTAGCAGTCAGACTGTGAACCATGCCACAAGTACAGCTGATTAGACAGCAGGAACACTCAGAGCAATTTAAAACGTCAGATCAACACTGAACACTAAAAAAGGATTGTTTGAAAACAGTACTATTAAAAGGAAAAGGTTAACTTGTCATTTACTGCTTCTACACCATACATATCCTTCCTTAAGACCTTCTTATCTCCTGTACTAAAACAGTTCAAACTTCCAGTACTCATGGAATAAATGTAAAGTAAATTATATTAGAAAGTCAATCAGGAGCTTTCTTTTTCTAAAACAAGCTTAACCCTTATCTGAGTTGCTGAAAACCTTAGACATTAATTTGCTTTACTTAGTAAAAAACAAATAACTGTTTTCTGCAGAAGGGTGTGGAAAAACCCAAAACCAGGGAGAGAATTTTTGTTGAGGGATTTTTAATGCCTTTAAAAAAGTTAGTTAAATTCTGCAATAGTCTATTTTAATGACTATGCCGACATGTTACACCTGCGGTGGAATAAAAGATTTAATGTGATTGTGAGTTATGTATCTTCTCACTGTTTGGTGTTCAATATATCACTGATTTATCAGGAAAGATAATCAGGAAATACACAGGAAATTTTATCTGTAAATTGCTATTCCTGCTGGAACAGGAATTATTGCTATTCTGCTAAAACAGACAATTTAGTTGGTAGAATGAGGTATTCAGCTACATGTGAAGAACAAAAATCTATACTAGGCAGTGATTGTTGATAATTTTTATCCTACAGGTAGCTACATATTAGAATGGGGAGAGGTGGACGAGTGGGAAAAAAAGATATTTTGAGTATCATGCCTTAATTTTTAATCACACCAAAAGAATTAATCCTAGGTTCTGATTTTACATGTGCATATAAAAAGTACTGATAAAAAGAGCTCTAAAAAAAGCACTAATTGATATTTATTAGACTTCCAATCTGGAAATTAAAAAAAAAATAATTTTAATGAAATTAAATTCTCAGCTGAGACACCTAAACTGATAGCAAATCCTATTATTATCCTGACCATGAGAAAGGTTTATCTGATTAATTTCAGCTGTTCCCTTATGTTCTTATTTGTAACCATTCCCTGTTCCTTTCTCTAGATTCCTTTCAGTTATATATTCTTCTTTTAAACTCAGTCACATTTTTTTTCCCAGTGGTGTTTGCCTGGTCTATTTTTTATATGCTACCCTTTCATTTTCAAAGCCATCTGCTTTTGTTATCTTTCCACCCCTAGGTACCACTTTTTAAAATTAGTGTTGTAGGGGAAAATAGCAGCAAAATACAGTAGCAGTTGTGGAAATAAAGGCTATTAAATGAGACAAATGGGTCTCAGTAAAGGATTCGGTCCTGGCTTTTTTGTGTGAGTTTATTGATACCAGTTAAAGGTTCAACACTGTTGTGATCACCTGAAGTATGGAAATGCAGTGCTTTGAAATTTGTGGTCTTGAGAATATGCAGAAAACAGAAAACTACCCTTTTCTGATAATCATAATGATCCTGATTTTTAAAATCTTTCAGCTTGTCTTTAGGTTATGTGCCCTGATTCTGAGTCCTCTGATTTCCTTTCAGAGTATTGTCAAATTGTTTCACTAATTATTCAAACTATGGGCAGTATTTTTTTGCCATAATAAAAAGTCATATTCTATTCTCTGCGTAATATATGGCTCTAAAACTTGAGCCCTAACTCAACGAAGCTGGAATTGCCCTTTCATAATTCAAGATATTAAAATTCTTTAATTTTTTCCTACTTTATTAATGAAGGAACATTTTTCTAATTATGATCATTAAGGATCATCCCCCCAGAGGGAGGGTCACTCTTGGGCAATGCTGACAACAACTTGTCCTCTGCTATTTTTCAGACCAATGGCTTATATGTGTAGTCATAATCTCCTCCTTTAAGGAATGTAGCTCTCTTCCAGTGTAGCAGGCAAACGCTGTGCAGTCATACAATCAAGTTTGCCTAGAACTGAAAAGCAAGATTTGAAATTGTACTATTAAACTCGTGTATAAAACAGAAATCTAGCTCTAAACCAAGCTACACCCTGAGTGCAAAGTCAGAGGCACTGTTGCAAGATCTATCATGCTACACTGCCAACATGACAGACTTAATTCCTCTTCCTAAACAAAAACCCCATATAGCTTCTCTGAGGTTTGAATGTGCATTCTTTTCCTTTAGTGCACTGTAAATAAACTTGGAATATTTTAGGTATATCACTCTAAAATTGCATCTGCTTCCACCCGTTTTTCTTGCCATTTGCCATATAGGTTGTTGCCATCTCTTTTAGAACAATAGCAACCTATTTACTAGTTTCTTTCTTATGGTGCTAAGTTTCCAACTATATTTTTTTAAAATGCTGGCAGCATGATCAGAGCTGCATTGCCTGCCTGTTAACAATCTTTAGAAGACAAAAAATGCTCTGGCACTAGACAGAGACAGCCCTAGTTCAGACGTCCATGGGAAAAATTCAGCAATTCACTGCTCCAGGTGTGATGTCTTCCTGGAAGTCCTGCAGTATTTGGGACCACAAGGCTTTGCTAAAACAATGAGATTAAAACAAATAAAAGACCCCATTTGGAACCATTTTGATGGGCTTCTGTGTTCTAGTATTAAATCATAAGCTGCCTGTGTCAGTCTGCTAGATTGTCTCCAAACTTTTTCCATCTGGCCATCGACTGGCCTGTTAGTCCTTCTCTGGGACAAATAACTGCCAGGTTTTCAAAATTAGGAGCCAGATTCTCTTTCAACAGCCATACTGAGCCCTCCTACTTACACAGCTGTCAGTACTTATGGCAACTTCTTCCCAGGTGCTTGTGATGGTAGCTACATATAAATGAGATTTCTTTGGTGCCTCTGGGTTGGGGTCCTGTTCTGGAGGTTGTGGCTTGCTTAATCGGCATGAAGAGGTAGGCTGCCAGGGCTCTTCTGGAAGCATTTGAAGAGGAGGTTAAAAACCTCCTAAACCAACTTGAAGCTACTTGGAGCCAGAGGAGAGACCAGCAGGATAGCTTCCTTTAAGAGGTCATCTGTGCCCAAAGGTTGTGCTTGTAGGATCAAGTCACCATTAACAGCAACTCTCCTCTAGGTAAGTGCCACCTCTCCCAGTGAGAGGGGACATGCTTGCTCACAGAGTTTGTTTGTTCCCAGAGAAGTAACTCCTGCTCAGTTCTTGAGATAGTCATTGTTTCTAAGTGTGTGTGAATAATCTTAGCTAGTTCATGAAAATAAGAAAACTGTGTTAAATTTCCCTTCTTTTCAATTCTTCATAGTCAATTGCTGTTAAGTACCACTCCAGGTGCAGTAGTTCCTCATCTTGAGCTTGCCTTCACATTTATATCTGCTTCCAGGAAACTAAGATGATAGAAACGTTCAAACAGATTGGATTCAGAATAAAATTAAAGTATCATCATAAAAACCATCTTTCAGTGTAGATCATATTTCAATTACAATTTTGTTCTATTGCCATTTTATTTTTTCTGTACTAAAGTGGACTGAAATGCCTCCCTGGTATGTTGATGGTGCAAAACACAACAAAAGAAAACATGAAATAATAGAAATTTTAATTTAACTTTTATTGAGAAAATTTAATTAAATGCTTCTACTTATAATACTCTAAATTCTATGATGATATCAAACATCTGAAATGCTAGAGATTTGAGAAAAATATTAATTTCTTATAAATAACTTGAATTCTTTGAACTACACTTCTATTTGAAGGATAATTTGCTCTGTTGCTTTTTAGCATAGATAAAGAGAGCTGTAAATAATTTTCACATTTTTTGGACTAAGTGTAATGATGATGGCACTTTTGTGTCTTCACTCCTTCCTCTGGTGACCAGTTTGTTCACAAAACATGGCCTCAGATAATTAGTCTACTTAAGAAAACTGTGCAATATATGCACAGTGGGAAATCGTGTGAAAAGAGCAGTTGCTGACTTGAAAGAACACATTATTTAAAATACCCAATTTTCTCCTCTGATATGCACACAACTTTACAAAATGAACAATCATTTAATTTATATTTCTATACAGTATTATGGAGGTTATTTTTATGCAGTAGAAAATTATGCTGTTAAACTAAATAATACCTTAGAATTGCATTTTAGGAATTGAAATGATGTGCAGTTCACTTGCAGCAACACTGTCAGATTTAAGCTTCATATAGGGGACTGTATAAAATACTTTGAAGTTTGAGGTCGTTTAAGACTCATGCCTTTTCCTTACAGTTGCCTAAATCAGGCAATATATATATATATATATAAATATATGCTGTTCTCAATTCTAGTTGAAATGGTTCCCTTTCTTTTGAAGCTTTAGTGTAAAGCACACAGAATTATGTTAAAAGTGCCCAGCGTTCCTATTTCTTTTTCTCCCCTGCTCCTTTTCCCTGTGGAATAACTTGCCTCATTGAGTCTTGTGAGTGGTTTTGGTGCAACTGTTCCTGTCCTTGGTGTCGAGCTGCAGAGCAAGCTTTAAGCTGAAGACCTGCTCCTCTCAGGATGTATTTCTGCAGATGAGTTTTGAGTAGTGCCAATATCTTTACAGGAAGGTGTGCTGTCATCCGCTCTGCTTTAAGTATTTTTAAGCATATGTTGAACATAAGTTTGGAGTAGATGTCTCCTGAGGTCTTTCCAACCTCCATAATCCTGTGATCTGAGGAGTGTTGCTTGTCATACTTTGTGCAGTACTTGTGTTTTTCATAAAGACTTGAAAATCCGTAGAGTGCTAATTTTTTTCTTCTAATAAACAAGACAACCTTTAGTAAAATGCTCCATACATTTCAGTTTATCTAGTCAGAGAAACTATTTTTCAAACTTTATAATTACTTTTTCATTTAACAAATCACACAAAACTAAGTACATTTTGGCTGGTATTATTTTTAATCTATAAAGGAGGCTAGATGTGTAGATGTGATTGAATAATTGGATACTCAGGAGATTTTTTTGTTAGTGGTGGTTTTTTTGGGTTGTGGTTTTGTTTTGTTTTTGGTGGGGTTTTTTGCTACATCAATTTTCTTTAGCCTAGAGGTTTTAAACTTTGTGTTTAGACATTTTAATAGTCTAATATGGGGGCTCTGCACACAAAGCATTCATGTCCATCAAAATGCTTCATGTAGATGTCAGCAGGTAAGCATGTTTTTCTCCAAGAATCTAGAAGTCTGTGAGGAACTTATGTAATTTAGATTACACTGAAATATGCATTAGCGCATCTGAAATGGGTCTTAGTATGTATTTCTCACATAAAACTTTTTTCTTTTTCTATATTGTGTCATCTCTTCTTAGTGCTACAGTGAAATATTATATATTTCATAACATCTGTTTAAAATCTTTGGATTGTCCTTAACTAATGGCCTGAATATTTAACATCCATTACAAAACTAAATGGCCTCAAAGTTTGTCTTGTTTTTCAACATGAAACATTTCAAATAGATAGCCTTATGGAATCAAAATTGATCTCATGAGAAATACTTCAATCAATAATCTTCTAAGTGACTTAAGCAAGAAATATGAAGAACGTAATTTAAATCATAGAAGGATTTCAGTCTAATGAGATCTCCAGATGTCTTTTGGTCCAGAACCAAATTTAAATTCAACTTTTTTGGTAAAGGAATTTGATCCTGACTTTTATTATTGAATCTAAGCAGCAGACTATTCCATCAGTTCAAAATGACCAAAATGGAACATAAATGACTGCTTATCAAGTATGTATTGATTTACACAAGCTGGGAATGATGACGTGTGCATTTTATTTTTTTAATCTGTAGACAGACTTTGACTTAGCAGAAATTGTGCAAGAAAACTACTTTTTACAGCTTGTGATAAAGACACACTGACATTGAATTTACAAAGATAATGGGATCATGCCTTAATGTTTAGAAATTTACAGAAACTGAGTTTTTGAAGACATAAATGTAGCAAGTCATTGAAAATTGTAGGTCATTGAAAATGACTGTGACATGCAGGAAAATGTTTCTTCCTCAAGGTAAAGAGGAAGGAAATAAGAGAAACATGATTTGAATGAGAAAGATGTACATGAGCAGAGCATAGCCAGAAATTTTAAATTTTATTTGATGAGCCTGTATTTGTAGACTGTAAAACAGAAGTTGGCTTTTAACTGTAGCAGCAGTCTTAATTTTGGTGGTTTTGGCATGTTGTTTGCAACATTATTGCACTCCATGAAGTTACTTTGTGTTCTCTTTTAATTTATGTGTATGAAAACATCATGTCTGAGAGTAATTGCAAGTAAAAGAAAAGATGAGTACTGCCCCTGAAAAATCAAAGGAATGCTCATGTTATGTAAGTTAAAATGATATTATAGTGTGCCTTTAAAACGGATTTCTACGGCTTTGGGAAAATGAATAGATCTAAGAGAAGAAATCTATTTAGAAGGACAGACTTCCATATAATTTTTTTCTGGAGTTAATAGCCATCACCTCTTCTTCAAAAAAAGCAACAAACCCAGAAAGTTTTAACAATTAAGGAAAATGATGTTTCAAAATGCTTGCTGCAAATTGAGAGTTCTCATCTCACAGTGCAAGCCTGCCCACCTCTGGATTTTCACTCAGAGCTTTCAGTAGTTAGCATGTGCCTCTGTGACATGTGCTAACCGAGACATTAGGTTATACAAGGAGTATAATTTGCATAATTACACTCATGGATGGTTTAGAAAACAGTAATTATATAAAAAATATCCTATGGATTTTACATTGAGTGGTGGTGCTTTCCATGGCACACATGTAAATGGGTTATACTAAATAAATGAGAAACAGCTGTTTAGTGGTTCACAATGGATTTAAAGCCTGAGAGTACAACTGTAGACCCTCAAGACAACAGCCTATGATATCTGCAAGTTCTTTGATGTGATTTGATAAATACTGGTTCTCTAGTGAGTAAGAGCCACAGCAGCCTCAGAGGTGACAGAAAACACCTTGTCTTAGAGGCTTAAAGAATGTGACCCTGAGTTTGTCTCTTGGATTCAGAAATACAATGAAAGTGGCTGCACAGGTGGCCAGCTGAGGGAAAGGACCATATTCTGGAAGAAAATGGTTACTAAGGGGGATTTCAGTACAAAGAATGCTACATTATACTTGTTCTGAGTTGACTATTGTTTGCCAGAACTGTGTGTGCTGTTGAACACCACTTTAACTGTACTTATTGGTGGTAATGATGAGGTGTCCTTATCAAAAAAGTGTTATTATGGGCTGCTGAACTTGCTGCTTGTTAGTTGCTGCATTTGTGCTTCTTATTTCTGACTTAAAACCCATTCCCACTACTGAGGAAGTGCCCAGTCTTGCACCAGGTTTGTCAGCTCTTTCCTTAAAATCAGCCTTCCATGAGTACAAACATAGCCCCTGCAATGTAATCCAAATACTGGCTTTTCAAGTTGTTTGAATGACTAGCTTTGCTCCTCTGGTGGTGCATTTTCACCTACCCCCAGCTGCACTACAACCGAGAAATGCTCTTTAGATCTTGGCCATGATGAATTGCACCTGGGCTAAGCTCCTCTGGAGCTTATCAGAAACACTGCCTGTTCCCAGGAACTAATGAGGACCTGGAAACAGACAGCCTTGGAAATTTTTTCTGCTTGCCTGAGTGACACCTCAAGTGGAATAATATTTTCATTATCAAAATTTCAGAGAAAGTTTCTGACCTGAATTGTGGCCAGGATGGAAGATTGCTATGACTAAAGCCACCTCTCTTGTGGTTCTAAAAACAGCAGCCCAAAGTAAGAGCCTCTGAGCTCTCCCAGACCACAGCAACTGTGACCAGCAACCTCTCTCTGCCTGGGACATCTCTCAGAGCCAGTGAACTCTTGAGTTTGCTCTGCTGGGAGGATTGCTGAATGATAATTATAGATCCAGTGCTGGTAGCCCAACTCCTTGAGGCTCAACCCTGTGCCTGTTGAGAAGAAGCTAAGAAGCACCTGAAGGTCCTGTTAGAAGGAGTGTGCAGACAGCCTTTCCTAGATTAGACAAAAGTCTATCCGACCTGCTTTGTATGGGAAACAAAACCGAAGTTTCTCAGGAGGTGAGCCCTAGTTCCTTGCTTGCCATGTTTTGAAGTGTCATAGCTTCTAACTAATGTTTCCATATCCTGAATGTAAAAGGAAAAAAAAAATTAAGACCAGGTGAAAATGAAAATGGAATTTAGCGTTCAGTGAGTGTTGTACAGTTCGTCAGATGAAGATAATGATGGAGCTTTTCTAAAGGTGATGCAGTTGTTCTCAAGGGCTT
>NW_005054297.1:26112186-26125515 GCF_000277835.1 Geospiza fortis
CAGGAATGATCATCATTAACAATTTGTACAGGGTCTCAATATCTGTATAAGGCAATGAGCAGAGAGATTATTCCTTGGTTGTTTGCTGCTATTCTTGTTCTTGTGTTGAAATTTCTATTTTTTTTTAAATTTGGACTAATATTTATGAATAATATTTATGTGTGGTAAGAAGTGTTACTGAAGCTGGCAGTGTTCTATTGAAGTTGTGAAAGTACCACCATTTTCTTATGCAATAAAATAACAAACTGGTATAATATATTCTGGGATTATAATGCTGTAGCTAAACTATACTGCTAAATAGGTCGTTTGTTTAAAAAGAACTCTCTTGTGATAAAGACTCATGTTATTGCTCTGCAATAGCTTTACTAGTATCTTTTTAGATTCACAAGCTTATGAGACTTTGCTTTTGTTAGGGTGAATGTTTACATGTTGGTGTGTCTGTTGGTAAAACTAAAATGCTTTTGACCTTTCCAGTTCTTGCTGCTTCAACAGGGGCTTCCTAAACTTACAGTATGTTATATTGGAATTTTTCTCGCAGTTTAGGTGAATCTATAGATGTGTTTCATCACACAGGAATGGCAAAGCTGTCATCTTGAACTTGGAAGAGTTCTCACTGAGCATTTCTCAGCAAGACTTGCAGAAACTGGGATATATTTAAATTTACCTTATGGGAGTTTGAATAAATTCAATCTTTTCAAGCTCTAGTTTAAATTATTTTGGGTTTGTCAAATCCTGGTGTATTATAGCAGTTCACAAATTATTTTGCTAGCAACTTCTTATTGCACTAGAATAAAAAAGTGTTAAAGTTTTCTACAAACATTCACCTATACATGCTTATTATTGTAATATGTATGTTATGCATACCTCATATGGGCAAAAAGTCAAGGCTGTGTTGATATTTTTGAATTTCAGAGTAACACTGGTTTGTTTCCTGTTTACTGTGAAGTTCTGAGATAGTTTGCAGGAAAAAAAAGAAATGGAACCCACAGATGCTTCTGAAGATAGGAGGTGGTGTAATTAAGCACGTCTCAGCAGGACAGCATTTTGCTCTTGGTGTCTGGGGAGAAGGGGGCAGGAAGGAGACCCCTGGGGAAGTGGATGAGGAGTTGTGTTTGGTGCTGGATGTGACAGTTTTGCAAGACACCATCTTTAAAGCAATCTAACAGAACACAAAGGAATTGTGGTTAATTTTGATCTTTAACACTACTGTCCACAAAACCATTGGTGTTTTACTCTTTTTTTTAATTTACTGGTACAAAATGCAGCTTTATTGGGCAGAGCAAGAGTGGATTTTATAGTGTGAGCGCTGAATAAGGAGTTAAAGATGGTATTTTCACTAAGCAGAAAGACTTTGAAAATACTTTGCAAATACTGCCACCAAATGACTAAAAAGAACATGTAAGGACTGTGCTATTTCACATTTAAGGCATCAAAAATATTCCAAAATATGCGTTTTTCTTATAAGTATTCTTGATATAATGACTTATCCAATGTCCCAAAATTTCCACTGATGTGATAAGCAGAGATTGCTACATGGTGCATTTTTGTAAATAAACATCTGGTTGGACAGAATACTCAGAATATTTTGAAATATAGAGAGGAAAAGTTATAGAAGCCTGCTGTTTAGGGAAGCTATCTCTAGTGTTGTTGATAGCTATGCATTTTTCAACAATTTAATTGTGCCTTACTTGGGAAAGGACTGTGTGGAAAAGGAATACCTAAAAATTTGGATAATATTAATTCATAGATTTGCCTGATTTTGGCAGATAGAGAAGCATCAAAAACCCGGGATGCATCCTGCTAGGGAATGAGAAATATCGTGTAAACACATTATTTTATTAATCTTTTCCTTGTTGTGGAATTGAGCTACAGTAAGAAGAATTGCAATAGCTAGTGTGGAAACACTTGTCATGCTTAAACTTTATAAAATGTGTGTAATATATAATAGCTATGTAAGGATCTTTATTTATTAACTACTTTAATATTATGAATATAACTATTGACTTCAGTCAAACAGTACGTAACAATTCATTCAGGAAATGCATTCATTCATCAGTTGTATCCAAGCCCAAGCAAAACAGGACGACAAAGAATGATTTCCTGCTTTTTTTGAATAAGCAGCTCTGTTTTGATTACAAATCTGTTTGTCATAGCAAAAGTCATAAGAATAGCTCAACAGACAATTTAGGCAGTTGTAAGTGCTTTAGGCATACTGGGCCATATCTGTGAGGTGGTGGGAAAGGAAGATCAGTGGAAAGTAGTGATTTTTTAAATTGTTATTTTAGAATAATATTTTATTACCATATTTATGATTATAACAATACTGATAAAATATTAATTGTATTTATTTTTATTATAAGGTTGCGAACTTGGAAATTTAGGAGAGTCGATTGGGATGTGCTTGCATTTAATTTCTCTTCCTGCTTCCACCCCTGCCCAGTGTATTTTGCCCTCCCCTCTATTGCTTTCCTTTTATACTTTGATATAAATCAGGCTTTGATCAGTTCACTCATCTTTTCAAACCCTGTTCAGAGATAAACCTCCTGTGCAGATTTCCATTGAGAATACCAGTACCCATAAGCCTTCCTGTCTCTGACTTTGATATGAACAAGTCTAGTGTTTGAGCCACAGAGATAATAGAATCTGATTAGAGTAGAAGTAGTTGCAAATTTGTGGGTATTTCATGAATTAGAGTCTTTAAATTTCTATTACTTTTGGGGCTGCTGATACAGGTGAGCAATTAGCAAACTGTAGGTGATAAAGGAGTGAATGATTGGCCAAAACTTCCTGGGCAGAAATGGAACCAAATCATGATTTCTATAAGTCTCTTACCTCTGTGATACCTGCAATAAATATTTTAGTTTCCTATATGCAGAAAATAGGATTGGCTATTGTTTCAGAACTAAAGCAATATCTTGAGTGTTTTCAGAAAATAATTATTGCCTTAGACCCATTTACATCAAGCTGTGTTATCCAGCTGTCAGTATATATAAGCTTTTAAGGCTGGCTACAGCACATCCTTTTCCTCTCTAGAGTTTAGGTAGCAACAATAAGAGCAAATCAGATTGTCTGCAGAATATACTTTTGAAAATTCCAGTCTTTTAAAATTCCTCAGAGGGTGGGTTGGAAGTACTTTACATTCAATCAAGTCATATATGTGTTCTCTCACACTTTAATTCAGCTTGAAGATATGGCAGTTACTAATGGGTTAATACTTTGGAAAAACTTCAGGCTGAAATAATAACAGTTGGGAAGAAATTACACTTTGTCAAGTAAAAAATGTCATGCAATATTGTTTGTTATTAAAATCAGGACATAATTCAGTCTTTTAGTTCTTGTTATGAAAAGAAGAAGAAAAAGATCTTTTAGACCTAATTTGTTTCCAGGATCCGCATCTGTGCACTTGGAGTACATTCTTTGTCATAATAGCAGCTGATGAGACAACTGATGTTTACTCTAAACAGGGCTGGAAATTTTAAAAAATAGAGATGATTTTTCCCCTTACCCTAAATTTCACACACTCAAGAATGCTGTTAAGTACTACTTTGCCTAAAGCAATAGCTACTCGACATTAGGAAAATGTGAAAGTTGTATTTATAATCAAAAGCTAAGAGTGTGGGAACATGCGGGTTTGAGATGTGTGAAGAATGGCTCAAGCACTTGAAATTTAATGAAGGGCTTGCTACAGATTGAAAAGCGTATCTTTGCTCACATTTTCAGTCTTTCTGGTACACCTTTGTTTTCCACCCTCTCTTATGCTTCCATGCTGGTGCAAATTTTCATTAATATCTACTTTCAAATATACTTTGCTGACTCATAAGAAAAGCAGGGTCTTTTTGGGTGTTAAGTACCCAGCAGCTAACTCATCCCGAAGTTCCACTCTGTGTATTTCCCCTTCTTCTGCCTTTAGTGGAATATAGATGGAGACAAAATTATGGAAAAAAAAAATTTTTTGTAATGATGCCCTGCCCTTCCACATTATAGGTAGCTGGCAGTGTAAAACAGTGATGTATGCAAGCACAGCACCAATTCTGTTAAAGTTTTTCAGTGGTTTGGGAGGACTGTTCTCCAATATTGACTTAACAACAGAACATCTTCACCTATCCATTCTATTTTGTTAATCCTGTTTAAGCATTGTACCCGTTTTGGTTGTATCATAAATAAAGAGGACTGGGGATTGTTTATTTCCCCCTTGAATGTTTATAGTCATGGAAGCAGGTACTTTTTGCTTCCTGAGAAATCAGAAAATAAACAATGTAGTAGCTTGCTGTTCTTCCCAGTGAGAAATGAATCTGCTATCTCTGTGAATCTATCCATATTTTAATCAATTTACTCTGTACTAAATGGAAGAAAGTTGCTGAAGGTGGAAGAAGGAGCGTCTGCACCACTTCTCCCAGCCCAGCTGATTGCACTGTAAGGCTGGGTAGCGGATACAACTTTGTCACATCACACTCATTTTCAGTAATGAACACAGGGACAGCTAGGGTGGCCTGGTGATGGGCCAAGTAGCCAGGGAATCTAAAGGAAAGAGACTGTTGAGAATAGCAGACACATGAGGAGGAAAAACACATTAAAAATCAGCTCAGCAGTAGTGGAAGGGGCTCTACCATGTGAGCATCTCCTAACCTGCATGAACTGAGTGTGGGAAGGTCTCCTTGAGCTTGTGAAAAGTCAGCTTGTGACACAATAATCACAGTGTTCAATGACTATAGGGTGGAGATTCTCAAATGCTCAAGGGGTTTGCAGCTCTGAGTTTTGTGAGAAAAGTCAAAGAAATTCCAGCTAAACAGGTATGTTTTCCATCATTGGTTGCTGAAAGTCTTGAGAACTATTCATGTTGCTCTGTGTTATGCTGAATATCAGTTTCTTGGAAGACTGAACTTTTACTTAATCTCCTGTGGTTTGCTTTGGTGCTTTCTATTGTGTGGGGACTATTTTACATCTCTAAGCCTTTGTTGTGGCTGTCCTTTTGTGTAGTCCTGGTGTAAATCTTGGCAGTTATGATGACTTAGGCACAGATGTAAATGCTACTCCTGTACATGCTCATTCTATTGAGGACCATATTCTATACAGATTAAAACCACTTCCCCCCCCCCCTTATCCATTGTAATTGTAATTCTTAATTTATAAATTAAAAAGGTAAGACAAGCTGGTGATTATTGCTATTATCATTTGAACTTTTTCCTTATAGATAGATCTAAAAATATATTTTAATGAGTTATCAAAATAGAGCTTGAACTGATTCGTGGAAATGCATAACATGCATTATGTAAAGCAATTTCTAAAAAAATACCCTGGAAAAATGCATGGCTACATATTGAAATGAAATGTAGCAGCTGTTACAAAGAGAGATTTTCACCCTCATTTCCATCCCCATAACTGAGGTTAGAATTTGACTATTCAGTCACTGGGAGAAAAACTGAACAGAAATATAGTGACAGCCTAATTTTTAAAAGCTGCCATATTTTTCCAGGTAGAACAATTCAATAATATTTTAGCTAGGGAATTTTAGGAAGCTTAAACCTGACAGATATGCAAATGCAATAAATCAACAAGAAGCTCTCTTCTCTTGCATCTTACATCTAAGTCTTTAGTTTTATTTGGAAAACATTGACTTTTTTTTTTTTTTTTATGTCTTTGCTATATTATTTAATCATACATTGTAGCCTCTATAGCATATTAGCTTCAGTAAAATGAGAGTAAGATAGTTTTCAGTAACTTCAGTTGCCATTTTCTTTTCATGTAACTCACCAGGAGGTTCGTGTTTCTTTCACAAAATTACATGAAAAGGTTAGACAACTCTGCATTTAATCATACATTGTAGCCTCTATAGCATATTAGCTTCAGTAAAATGAGAGTAAGATAGTTTTCAGTAACTTCAGTTGCCATTTTCTTTTCATGTAACTCACCAGGAGGTTCGTGTTTCTTTCACAAAATTACATGAAAAGGTTAGACAACTCTGCATTGAAATAGTGAATCTTAATCAAAACATTTCAAATTCTTTTTTTAACAAAGTACAAAAAGTAGACTGTATGAAAAATCCCACAGTTACTTCTCAATAACATAGAACAATTTTCAGGGGTCAATATTGTAAAGAAATTCAACATTGACATAATTTTTTTGTTTCCTAGCACTTGCAGTCAACTCCTATGTAAAACACACCTAATTTTGCTTTAAGAAGCCAGAAAACTTCTGTGAATGCTGCGGAAGGACTCTTGAAAAAACAAGGGGACAAGTAAAATTTTAGTCATTTAAGTCTCGTATAATTAAAAATAATTGACATTTTCACAGCATCCATGTTGAAGAACAACTGTCAATTTTTCTTTCTGTGAAGGAGGAGGATAAGCAAACATACATTGTGTTCACAGAATGTTCATCATTCTTTCAAACAAGTACTAACTGGTCTAATTTAAAAAACCCCAAAACAACACAGTAAGAATATTGCTAATAGATTGCCAGTCTGAAAAAGTACAGTTCTATACACTCTGTTCTTGTATTTCTCATGTTTTCTGTTTGTTTAGTTATGTTAGTTGAAGTGAACCCCATCTTTCCTGTTCTTTATATCCCCAAAGACAATTCCTGCGTGTTTGGTGTTATGCCTTCGTTTAATAAAGATACAATTAATGGAAACCTGAATGCTGTGAGAATTCCTTGGCTTCTCTTGCTTCCTAACCTTTCCCTTTTTCTGCTTTCCACTATGTTTTGTGACCAAATCCACTTCAGCTACAGCAGAGAGATGCCCACAGTGGTAGCACAGCTTATGCTCCTCTCTTGTCATTTCACATTATAACTTTGCCATGACTCTTGCTTTGCTGATGCGGTTATGCTAATCCCTGTGGTTTCTAAAAAGAAGTGGGGAAAATGCCATTCCTTTTGCTTGCCCAGGGACATCTGTGTGATAATTTGATTTAAAAAATATATTTGCATCCTAGAAGAAAGAAATATGGCAAAGCTGTTTGTGCAAACTCATTTGTGATTCCTTGATTAGAAGTACTTATTTAATATCAGACTGACAAAGTCCCCCAAGACATAGAATTTGGTGAAAAAGAAAATATGCTAATAAACAGGATACAATTATTCTGCATGCCAGCTTGCTGGGGGCTATTAATGCACCATTCTCTGCAGAGAATGCTCTGTCAGCACAAAATCAATATTTGTTCTAGCAGAAGTTATCTGGGTGTGTATATAAACATATATACGTACATGCACACCCATCTAGAGCTGGAACATTTGAAGCTTTATTCAGTTACCACAGAACAACATAATGGAAGTTTTCTGAATGGAGGCTCCCTCTTTCTACTGACTAATTAAAGCACTCCGTGCCTTATGGACTTTGCCTCCAAATAATTAAGATATTAATCATCATCTTTCATGCTTTCTCTTCCACTGCTGCCTCATCTTGCTAGCAGGTGTTAGACTACACATTCTCTAAGATGTGTTTAACATTTACTGGTTTACAGCATGATGTGCACTTTGAAGGTAAGAACTCGAAAGGCTTTGTTAGTACTGAAAAAATTTATCAGCCGTGTGTAAAGCATCAATGAAAGATGGTTTGCTGTATTCTTCCCTGTGGAGATAATATAAATGCAGAGTGTTTGCCTTCTAAGGCTCAGAGAGATGTGCCAAGGCTACTGGCTTTGCCCTGGCACACAAGCCGTATCCCATGTGAAAGGCATTAATATAAATAAAGGCACTGTGCTGGAAGTACAGTGTAAGGCCAGCCTTTACCATTGTGAGCACTGCTGTCTGCTGATTTGGCTAAATGACTTCTTGGCTCATTGCCCTTCAAGGCCATATCAGCAATAACCATAAAGGAATGCTCACCAACTGTCTCACTTCTGTAACAAATGCACTAGAGCAAGGGATAGCACTGCTATATTTTCGTATTTTATAATGGGGTTTCATTTATTTATTTGAGGGGGGAATTGTGTGTGTGTGATTTAAAGATATTTCTTCATGAATAAATGATAAATCTGGAACTTGAAACTGCTGAACTTAATCAGTTGTTTACCTAGATGGAGCAGTATAACTTTTAAACCTGTAAGTCTTTGAAGTGTGCGTAGATAAATCTTCCCTGATAGACCTCTTTTTATTGATCAGCTATGTATATAACGAACCAAGAACAATATGCTTAAATTAAAATTAAGGTAACATGGAGAACTTCCAACAATTCTTCCATTGCTACCTATTTTCAAATACTGTATTTCTTCCTTTTTTTTACCTCCTTGTCATAGTATGCCTTATGTATGCCATGTTCGGCATTTATATCTTACCTAGAACTTTATTGGCCAAGATTTCTAAGAATTCCCTTTTCTATCTAGATCTGAAAGGGGAGTTTCATCCAAAAGGCCAGCATGTGATCAGGCCATCACCTACCTTTCAAATGGAGCACAGGATTATTTTTTTCCCCTGGTATTGAGGGTGATAAACAGGACATGTGTAAGGCTATTGTTTGAATGAAAGAGGTTTTGGGCACTGCTTCCTGAGTTGGTGCACAGCTTTACTAACAGCAGGACTATTGGGCTAACAGCAGGCTAATTCAGATATGAAAATTCTACATTTTTAGGAGGTAATTTTTTTATTCTGTTCATAGCATGATGTTATCCACCAGGTCATTCCATGCATCTCAATTATATGGGAAAAACGATATAATAGTTTTCCATAATATGAAAGTCCTTGAAGCAAATGGCCAGCCATGTTGATTGATTGGCAGAGATTATTTGCCCCACACAACTTTTGTTCCCGTTAAAGAATGTTAAGTGGCTTAGATTTATATCTAGTGTTGATCAACCTGTTAGCAGACCAGGTGGCTGGCAACATCATCTAATTGCTTTCAGCCTGATTCTGCTAGTTGGGAATGAGATGCGTGGAAGAGCAGAAAGTAAATTTTTTAAATATATGAACATACAATTAGAATAACAATTTATCTGTTGCAAAATTCCGTAAAAATATGTCTACATTGTAGTGCTGGCAAGAAGCTAAAATCAAATTAATCAAAAGTCATATTGTCAAGTAATTTCATGCTAATATAGCGCCCTGTTGACCTTTTTAGGCACAGAGTGGGAAATGGCACATTAAAGCATCCTTATGCAATATATGCCCCTTCAGGATACTTGTCTAAATTATGTTGAATAATTCATGGTTAGTTAATTAGCATTCCATTCCAGTGGAATTTGTGCTGTGTCTGAGTTTCTATATTTGTGCTCCCACAGTACATCCTGAAAAAAATGGCAATAGAAGTCTTATCTCTTACACATAAATTATTTCCCTACTGCATTTTTCCCCATTTGCAAGAAACATTTCCATTATCTGCCCTATATTTGTGTCTTGTTTTGTATCTCCTACTGCACCTGTAACTAAAATTCTGCAGGTGAAATGCAGTGTAATGCATCCTAGCACAGCAGGACTCAGAGTGGTGAGAGTAATAGCAAAGGCTATAAGTACTGCAGGAATACAGGGATGTAAGCACTATGGATTGAGGCTGTCACTCTGGACTATGGTACTACACAGGCACCTAAATGGGACCCTCAGCTAAAGCAGATTGCAATATCTGAAGTTGTACACTCTTAGAGTTCCCTAATTTTAAGCAGATTTTAGCATTTACAGGTTTTTTTGCAGCACCCTGGCATCCTGTTTAAAGTATTGCCATGTAAGTAGAGCTCAGCTGGACTCCCTGTTTCAAAGGCCAGAGATGCTCAGCAGATACATGAGGTTTCAAAGATGCCAAAAAAAGCACCATATTTATGGGTATGCACAGGATGAAAAGAGCACATGCCTTGGTTTTTCCTTCCTGTTTTTCATGCATGTACCAAGCAATTTTGTTCTTGTTGGGGTTTTATTGTTGGCTTCTTCCCCCCTCCCCAGATTACTCCTTTCCTCCTTATGTTTAGAAACTGAAATTTCTCTCCTTCAAAATTTCAAAATAAATCAATCTCTTTTTTTTCAGCTTTTATTCCCTTGCTCTGATATTTTTTCTTCAGGAAATACATTTTTTCAAAATTAACAGCAGAAATGTAAGAACTAAAAATACTGGTTTAGTCTACAAAACAGCTAAGTCTTTGTCAGTATAGACATCCATTAGATTACATGATTACCCAAGTCTAGCAGTCCTTTATGATAATCTTGAATCTTACCATCACTTAGGTGTTCTCACTGAATGGAAAGAATCAATAGCAAAAAGCAAAGAAAATAAGCAAATTAGAATTATTTTAAAATAATACTTAAAGATAGTTACTTTTGGAGGTTTTGAATCTGTGGAAATAAAATAACAATTTTAAAATTAGCTATCACTGACTTGGATGTGCATGTAGTAGGAATTCCACATGCCCACCATATTGCATTAGTATACAAAGAAGTGGAAGAACATTGCATAATGAGGACAGGGTGATTTTGCATGGTCAGGTTTACATTTCATGAGTTAATATTAACTCCTGAAGTCCCATTTTTGTCATGCCCAGTTTTGTATGGGCAGACATGTTCCAGCTGGAGGTTGGCAAATCTTGGCTGACACAACAGAGAGAAGATTCTTTTGGTGGCCCTCTGGCTGATGTGTTCCATTACAAAAATAAAGAAGGCTGTTTGTTCTTACAGAAAGGCAATCCATAATTTATCACTACTACTTTAGGTCAATAACTAAAGTCAAGGTCTTGCATCCCAAGCCTGGGAAGAGATCATGTATGCAGATGGTTTACAAAATCACTGAGCAGTGGTGCCTGTGAGTGCTTCTCTACCTAAGTAAAGTGAAGTGAACTGTCTTAAAATAGTAAAGGGTGAAGGCTACCTGTGGAGGGATAGAATGTAAGAAAATAAAGATAGTGCAGAAGGTAGTCTCACACCTGAGGAGTTGCAGCTGTACCAATCACCAAAGATTAGGAACAGGCCTGCCCTTAATAGGCCACAGCTGTGTCCAATAAGAAGACCAGTGCTACGAAAGAGTGGGTTAGCTGGTGGACAAGAGAGTTGGAATTTGTTGGTTGTGCTGTGAAGAAAGAGTCAGTGCTGTGAGGAGCTGCCCATGAAAAATCACCGAGAAGGTATGGAACTTTTGCAATAAGATGACAACAGCTACCCAGGGTCTGAATGGAATAGATCCTGCTTGCTCATCTGGCCACTCCATCTGGAAAACAGGGTTGAAGTAAGTGACTGATAGTAAGATCAACTTCTTCTGTATTCTCTGTCAGTGATGCCTTGCTTTGCTACTGACTTTAAACATAATTTTCTATGATAAATGATAAAACCCTGCAAGAAAAAAAGAGACTGTGTTCAGAAAACGATATTTTTGCTTTTCTAGGTTACCAACTCCTCATGTACCCAGCTAGGAGGCAGTGTGTTATAGAGGAGCTGATCAGTAATGGGCAGGAGGCAAAGTTGTGGCATACAAGGCAATGATAGAAAAAATGTTCCTCTTAGGAGGGGATAGCAGAGCAAGGGATTAAGCTCTCATTAGTTCAGCAAACCATGCTTAGCCCCAGACTAAGAATGGCTCTAGAAAAGAACAGAAATGAGAAATGTCACCTGCATTATATGTGAAAGATGTGCAGGATCCACATTTCTTTTCTGGGCCTGCATGCTGCTCACCATATCTTGCCACAACATGGAAAGAAGACAGGGCTTGTGGAGAGGAAGTTGCTTGCAACAGATTTTTATTTTGGAGGTTCTTGTAAAGAACTTTTTTTAGAGTTGTTACCTTTAGCAGGTGTGTATGTTAGGAGAATGTGCCGTCAGAAGAGCAGCTTTTGTTGATAGTCCTTAGTCTTTTTACAGAGTTGCACCATTGATCAAAAAGATAAGGTCACTATGGGAACACAGAAACATCTGTTTTCTTCACCATGTTTATTTTTAACACTATTGAATATTGTGAAAGGTTCTTCACATGTTGAGAAAGATTTTTTTTTTTCTGAATTTCCTTTCTTATTGCATAAAAGACATACACAGGATTTGACATAAACCTTCAGTGATTTAGGATCATTTTAGTTAAGGGTATTTAATGAACAAAAAGTATTTCTAATGCATGAAGTTTTCCCCAAGCTTTGTAAAAATTCAATCTTTCTTGAATTTTGCAGAATGAATCAGTGACAGCTAAACTCCTGAAATGAGGAAAAGATGGTTGTGGATTTCAGTGCAAGAAACACTCATACTTTAGGGGTTTTCAGTCCCTGAACACAGGTTATTTCACTCTTGTATAGACAAGCATAATTTTTACGAGTGTCAGTGTCTGAAGTTTGTAAGAACTGCTCGATTTCTGTACCTTGGGAATTGTAATTGCATACTTAGATTCCTAAATGGTGTTTCAGAAGGTAGATATTATAAATCAATCTTTAATGTCTTTGCCAACTGCTTTATCTAAAATCTAAACACATCCTATGAGAAAAATTGTCCTTCTTTTTATTGGGCTGTATAAATTAATGGTGTTGGTCAAAACAAAATAAAGAATCAGAATGCCATAGTTGTGAGATTGATTTTAGTGAGGGCACGTAAATAGTGATCAATGCTATCAGTAAAAGCAAAGACAAAATCTTTAAAAAGGTAAACATTTTCTACCTCTGTCACTTTATTTCATTAAGTTGTGCTCCCTCACTTTGCCACTCCTCCTTGCCTTTCTTCCCTATCCTTCCAAATTTTAACAGTGAACTTCATTTTACTGATAACCTAATGTGTAATTTTAATCCAGGGGAATTTTGCAAGCTAAACTTGACAGAATGGGGACAGATATTCAGAGGGAAAATATAAGATGATGTACACCATTCTTTATTTTTCCCCCCCTAAAAACATTGCTATTTTAAATCAAAGTAGATGATTCTTTGCATATTCATATGCCCCAAATATGAGTTCTTGTCAAGATAATCTTTCTTTAAAGAGCATCCATTGCAGATCTCAGACCATTGTGTCAGTTGCATACAAAGTAAGATCTAGTGCAATCTCTGAAACTCTTCTGATTTCTGCTGTACAATTATTATTTTTTTAAAAAACAAATATTTTCCTTTTGCAGGCTTGCTACCAGCTCACCATGCTCCTCTGTTTTGAACCTGAAATTACTCCTGTAACTTTTTTAGATTGGGCCTTTCTGGTTTCACAGAAGAATATATCCTAAGTCAAACACCTTTGAGTGTTACCAAGTTAATATGCCTTGTGCATAATACAATATTCATAAATTCTTATAAAATGACAAAACAGTAGACAAGCAAAGAATTGTATTCAAATAATTTACTTGAAAAAACTCTTGAAATAGAGCTAGCAATGCTGTTTGTGTATGAGTAAGTGATTTATCCTTCAGTCAGAGCTCTCAAACCATGGTGAACAATTATCTCAGTGCCATTCTTCAGCATTCCT
>NW_005054297.1:26125552-26129226 GCF_000277835.1 Geospiza fortis
TTCTCAGTCCACGTTTTCCTTTGCCAGCCAACTCTTTCTCTTCACTACAAAAGTTGTGAAGAGTTAATGTAAGATTTCTTTAAGACAAGCTTTTGTTGGAGAAGACAAAATAATGAATAATATGTTAAAATAATCTGATTTACCAGATTAGGAAAACAAATCTATTTACTGGTTTTGCCTTAATGACTTTCTGAACAGGGACCTAAATTACAAATCCTTTAGCCTCTCTGTAGGGAGAAATATATTAATTCAAGTTATCAAAAAAAAACTTAGGAACAATAGTTGGCAGTTGTCCTTGTTTTGGCTGCAATAGAATTAATTTTCTTCACTGTAGCTGGTATGAGCTCTGTCTTGGATTCATGCTGAATAGAGGGTTGATAAGAGGTGTTGCAGTTACTGCCTTATCTGCTTCTCATCCCTCCCCCAGCAAGCAGGAGGCAGGTGCATAAGGTGTTGGGAGGTGACACAGCTGGGAGAGGTGACCCCAACTGACCAACTAACTACATAAAATGAAGCCCAACTTCCTAATTTATTTGCCTTTTTCCACTACAGTAGTTGTGAATGACGTGATTTCAATTTAAGTAGTAGTGCAAAACATGTTAAAAGCTAAATATTCTCTGCCAAAACAGTTGAACACTTTTAAGATTCACTTCTCTTTGGCCTTCATACTGTCTTAGGGGTACTCAATATTTTTAAACTCTTGTAAGAGCACCTTTAGGCGAGATGGAAACTAGTCCCTGTGGTAACTTTTTGAGATGACAGAAATTAAAATGTCATTTGGCTCTGTCATGGCAAAGGTTCTACAGAGCTTTTCATATCTCTGACAAGGGGCTTCAATACCAAATTATTGGTATTCTTGGAAAGTTTTGTCTTAGTGTTTCCATCTGAAGCTGCTCAATTTGTGTGAACCCACAATATGATCACGTCTTTCACATCTGTGTGATCCTGCTGACCATTACTAAAACTGATTTTGGGGGATAATGTATGGCTTAGCCTATTGATTACTTAACAAATAGCAGTTGTAGTCTTCTAATAACGTTTTAAGAAATACCTTTGAAGGGTTACTACTGGTTATGTGGTTATAACCTTCACCTGTGATGTGAGAAAACTCACATTCCCATGTGGAACCCTAAGACTTGCTTTCCCTGATATTGATGAGAATGTTTTCTCTGAAGACAAAAAACCCTTTTTCTAAGGGGGAGCTTAATTGAATAAATTACATTTTGGGTAATATTTTTTACTAGTCAGCTTGGAAATATTATAAAAAATAATATCTAACAGACCCTGGTCTCAAGGTAGATAAAATTTAGTTTATTCTCATGTATTGATATTAATATTTATTTTTCTTTTGAATGTAATTTTTTTTTATTTGTAACTTTTCAATATCTTCTCTCTTAACTCTGATTTGAAATGAGGAAAAAATATAAACCCCTTTATATAGTGAGAATGATAGGCAATTTTACATGGGAATGCCTGAAATTAGTTTTCTTGATGAGTTTGTGTATCTAACTAAAGCTCTGTGGGTTAAAAAAAAACTGTATCTAATTATATAACATATGTATGTTCCATTTAATTACTAGTGAGAATAACTTAATTTATAAGCAAATGAGCAACATGGTATTTTTGTCGAGTGACACCAGTATATCACATTGATATGTTAATGTGACATATTGTGAGGAATTTTACTGAAACATTATCATTTTCTCTGTGTAACTAGCAGTGCAGAGAAGTGGAAGAGAAATAATAATTAATGCTCTGTCTTGTAGCAAATTTTTTGCTTTCTCTTTTGTGAAGAGCATAAACAGGGGTATAGCAACTTCACAAGTAGAAGAAACAATAGCATTAAGTCAATGTATATTATTTTGCTGGCCCATTTCTTTTGTTGAAACAGACCATTGCAGACCAGGCTTGTCCCAGACCTCACTTTTCTTGTGTAGGTTTCCATTACATTCTCTAGCTGCCATCATTATTTTCTATTAACACACAGTATCGGCTTTGTAGTTTCTTGAGAAATGTGGAGTGGTCTTTAAGGAAGACAGAAAGTTTTACAAAAGAGATAATTCAAGGTATTGGTTCTCCATTTTCCTGAAGGATCTGAGAAAGAGCAAGGAGCACAACATATTGCCAAATTATCCCCTGCTAAGTAAGAGAAGGTTAAGAAATCTTGCAGGGAAGCTGACCTGTTATCACTGCGTCACTTGGCAGGGTGCTGAGGTGTTTACTCGTGGGGAAAGCTGACGGGGCAATCAGGCTGCACCCAAGTTCTACTTTCTTCTGAAAACAGCCTTTGACTGCACAAAAGTCAGCACGTACTGTTGTTGTTTTTTTGTTGGGTTTTCTTTTGTTTTCATCAGTTGACCCCAGCTTTGAAGGAAGCTTAGAAGTCTTGCAGCCAAATCAGATGCAAACATCAAAACTCTTAATAATTAACTCCTGTTTCCAGGGGGAGAGCTGGCCCTTAAATTGGAATAAAAGCTAAGTTTTTACCCAAGGAAGTTCAGGGTTCTTCTCAAAGGCTAAAAAGCTTTTTGGGACAAAGTGGATGGGACAAAGGACAAATTTGTTTTGAGACCCTACCTCAATGTAATATGTTGGTAGATAATACTGAAACATTTGATTAAATGCTGTTTTATTTTGTTAAAAATGGAAAGAATAATAACTGCTAGAATAGACTAGAATCTAAGACTAAATAAAGACTTCAAATGTGTGCCAGGAAAAACACCTGAAGGAAAGTGTCACTCCTGTGTCTGTATTAGACCTTGATTAATTCTAGAAAATATACTTTTTTTTATAGTTTCAGAAAATTTAGAAGGTAATTGCATGATATCAAGGGGGAAATGTGAGTGCTTAAGAAAATTATGGTGGCATTATAGCATTAGGCTCAAGCTGAACTTGTAATCATTCACGTGTGTTTTGCTTTTGAACACAAGCCTTACAGTGCAGAACATTTTCTCTCTTCAGTAATTGTTCTTTCTGGTCAGCAGCAGTAACTGGAGACCAGCATAGGGAGCGTATAAGAACTGCTTCAAAAATATATGGTTGTTTGCAGAATACTTTGAGAAGATTTCATGGAAAGTGGACTAGAACAAGGGAAAAATGGTGATCTTACTGAAACTGTTTGTTTTAGGTGTTTGGTGTTAATTGGTAGTGTTTTGGAGATACTCCTAAAATATTTCTTCTGGGGTGTTTTGATGAGCACTACAGGAGATTTGTGTTACACAATCTGAAATTTTTTGTTATAATTCTGAGTGTCTTGCTAAGATAATGAGATCTTAATTATGTCTAATTATTTTCCCATTTTTAATTTCTCTCAAGCAAATCACCTTATTTTTAAAACCCTAGCAAAAGAAATTAGCTGAAGCTGTGTAATCTATTTTTTTGTTTGTGATGCCCAACTGCTTATCTTGTTAAGCTTTATCAAGCACATTTTAAATCAACATGTTTACTTATGACAGTGATCATTAACAATCAATCTAAATAGTCCTAATTTGCCAGTTTCTTGAAGGATCTTAATCTCAGCCTTTCATGGAAAGAGTTTGCATTAAATTTTTGGTGGCCCTTTTCCCTCATGTAATGATCTAAAGTAAACTGACTGACTGATCCCCAAAGGACATTTGAACAGACACCAAAACCCAGAGAGGTTTGAAAAGGCTGAATTAATCCTCTAAGCAGTA
>NW_005054297.1:26129236-26142546 GCF_000277835.1 Geospiza fortis
CAGACAGATACTTGCTGCAGCAGATTCCTGCAGAAGAGCGCTACCGTGGATAGTGGTATGGGCAGTGAAGATCTTTCCTCTGGCTTAGTATTTTCCCCATGTAACATACTGTGTCTTAAGGAAATTTTTTAAAATAATGAATGTGTCTGTTCTGGTTGATAAAAATGTTTCTATCAATGCTTCATTCTGTTTCTCATGTTCTTGATGTTTCTGGGAAGATACTTTACTGCATATATGTGAGGGTGGGTGGAAGTATGCCTTTCACATAATGACTGGCATGTCTAAATATGCACCTTTTGAGCAGTATTTCTAAACTTGGGCCCATCTGTTTTTCTAACCTGTTATGCAATCAGATCAGGAAATACTGAGTAGGTTGAGGTGACAATGACAGAAGAAAATCATTGCAACTTTACCTTAATCTTGTGTCTGGAAAAGCATTCTCCAGCTTGAAAAAGACAGTAGGAAAACTTTAAACAGAAATATAATCGCAACAGTTTAATCACATGGCTTGTGCAGTAAATTAAGTGCATCTACTCTTGCAATAAACATCTGATTAGTATTCTTAGGTATAATGGTATTTAAAGCCCCAGCTGCAGGTGAGGCCTTAGACCAATTAATGTTATGGTCAGGGGAAGGAAAAAAGAGTGTGGAGAATGTTATACATCCAAACTGAGTGAATTTTGGGCTATATAAAGGAAAGAGTTATTTCAGTTGTCTGGGGGCTGTATGACTAGAGTGACTGCATGGCACATTAAAGGCCGTTCACCACTCACTGCATATATTTTGTTCTTAGTTAAATAGGAGTAACAAAAAAGGAATTTACCATGGAAAGATGAGATTTTTCTTGATAAAAATAACCATATCTGATATACAGAAGAGTCTTGAAAAAATATAAAAAGGACTAATATTTTGGTCATGTGATTTGTGCCAGCTCAGGTTGCTTAGAGGTTTCAGTAATGATCCAGGCTTTAAAATGCATTTAGTTTGTCATATCTGGAAAATCTACATGCTTTTCTTGGTTTGAGGAAATCTGTATAAAAATCAAGTGTTCATTTTCAATTCTAAAATAGAATTTGAGAATATGTTTCAATTTTCAGAATATTATTGGAACTTGCAGGATAGTTTTGAATTATTTAAAAGCCAGTGACATTTTAATGCATTTTTAAAAAATGTATATGCATATTATGGGTATGTTTTTCCCTATTGCATGTGCTGGGGTGAAAATATATATCAAAATGTGTTGTGGTAATTGTAAGTTGACTTCATCCTCTAATTTTGTTCCTTCTCAAGTGTCTCTTTAGCCTTTTTTTCATGGCGTTTTGCAATGTTGTGTGGTATAATTGAAGCTAGAGCATTTATTTTTTGTCTGAGTGCCAGGTATTTTTGACACAAATTATCTTGTCAGTTAATATAAAAAATGCGATGTTGAGATGACTGACAGTGTGTTCTAGTACAGGCTGAATTTCAGAAATATGTGAACCAAGTTATGAAGTTAAAAGCAGAAGAAGTACTTGAAACTCTTCATTTTGAATGTTCACCTCAGGAAGCACTGTCCAGATCTGCCAGTGTCAGATGTCCTCTCTGATGTGTTTCAGTGTTGTAATAGTGCCATGCTAGGTCGGTGCTCCCACAGCTCAGTGCTTGGGTACCTGTGTCTTGAAGGTGGGTACAAATCCTCTTTCTGATCCATTGGAGCAGCAGGATTTCCTTAGGTTTGACTGAGACAAGACAGGTCTTTATAAACTCTTTGTAGCAATTTTTGTTTCTGTTTTGTTAAATGGAGAACAAACACTACAGGGCTTTGTATGAGATTTGGAAAAGGACAATTTCACTCAATGTTCCTGCATACAGGGGAGGGATTTGGTTTGTTTTTACCATGTAAACCCTCTTTCTGCTCTGATGGAGTGGAATTATTATTGTGGACTTTTTCCCACTATCTTCTCCGTGAAAATCTCAAAGCAGTTTTTCAAGGATTAATTTACATCTATGACAACTGTACAACCTGTGCTTTTGATATGGACTTGTCCTGCTTTTGTAGGGAAGTATGGTATCAGCAATGTTTTGCATTGTCAGTAGGAGAATAGCCAATGTCAGAATTGTCTTTAAAAACAGCAAAAAATAAAACCTCTCCTCCTAATTCTCTTCCTGTGTGATAGAAAAGTATGTGAAATGTGGTGGTTCAGTATTCTGTAGTGATTCAGTATTCTGTAGGGCAATACAATGGAGTTGGGTGTGCAGATGATTCAGTATTCTGTACTGTTGAGATGGGCAATACAATGGAGTTGGGTGTGCAGTACTCTGACATTTATTGCATAAGTATCAGGATAGACATCCCTCTGATTGCTGGACTGTATACAGGTTTATTTGTTTGTTTTGCTGAATTTGAAGCTGAGAGAAGGAGACAGTTTATCTTTTTTTTCTTCCCTGTCATTCTCTAGTATGTTTGTGCAGCATTTACAAATTATAGCACTTATTTAGCATAATGGTTTAAAAACTATTATATGTTTTCTTTCTCCCTTCCAACTCGTGTCCCTGCACAATAAGGTGTATGTTTTGATAGGGCAGGTGCTCTAGTAATTTCTGGTGATTGTGATTAAACCTGGGAGGCAGCTAAACACCACACAGTCACTTGTTGCCTCTGCCTGGTCTGCTCCATCCCCCCAGTCCTGTAGTGGGACAGGAGAGAGAATCATGGTGGGGAAAAAAAAGAAAAATTCATGGTTTGAGAACAATTTAGTAGGTCAGAAATGGAAGGGGAAATAATGATGATTATGAGAAAGATAAAAAAACTTAAAAGGTAGAAAGCAAGTGATGCACAATGAAATTGTTTGCCAGACAGCTCCTGAGCAGCAGTCCTGGGCCAGCTTTTCCTTTAGTGTATCTGCTGAGCATGATGCCACATTGTATTAAATATTCCTTTGGACAGTGAGGGTCAGCATTCCCAGCTGTTCCCCTCCCAGCTTCTTGCACATCCCCAGCCTCCTCACTGGTATGGTGAGGAGCAATAAAGGCTTTGACTGTGTAAACACTGTCTAGCAACAATGAAAACATTATTGTTAAATTAAATTAATTAGCAACGATTAAAACTGCGACATTATTCTCACCATAAATCAAAAGTATAGTACTGTGCCAGCTCTGAGGAAGAAAATAAACTCTATCCCAGCTGAAACTAGGTCACTGATTATGGCCCTCTAGGATTTTGCCAGAATTTGTTCTAACAGAAGCAAAAAGTACATGCAGCCTTTTAAAATGTTTTGAGGGATTACTTTAAGGCATGTGCAAGTTTGGTGATCCTTGCTTTAATCTTTTACATTTGGATTGACATGTGTCACCTCCCAAAGGTGCTGCTCTGGGCAGCTATTGTCCTCCCCTCACTGTTTTGTGAGCTTCATCATACACGTTTGGAGCAGGATTTATTGTAAGTTCTGGCAGGTTTCTCAATCCTGTTAAGATGAGCAGACTTATGCTCCATTCTTGTACTGTTTTTTCTGACATGTACTCAGGAGAAGAGTTAGCTGGCCAGGCTTCTTGTTGCATATAAGGCCTCTACTGCTTCAACAAAAAGCCTTCCTCCTGAATCTTACCCTTGATTACTAACACTGGTAGCTAGTTGAGTTGCTGAAGATTTATTCTCTGTGTTCAGTCAGGAAAGGAAAAGGCAGCTGATAATACTTTTTACAACTAATTATCTTGGGAATTTCCAGAGGTTCCAGTTTTCCATGAAGCCTTAATAATGAAACCAACAAATCACAAAATTGTATCAAAACTAATTGGCTTAAAAGCTTTAAGCATCAGGACTTCAGAGTGTTTCATCTCTGGATAGCCATGTTTTATTTTAATGTATACCTAGTTTTGTCATAGTTTAGTTATGGTGCTGTCTTGCGGTGAGACCAGACTGTGCATTAACTTCCTACTCAAAAATCTCCATCCTCCTGAGGGCTGGAAGGAAACCTAAATGTAATGGGAGCTAGGGGGATCATTGGTTACCTTCTTCATGGAGCCAAAGACTGCCCTGGCTGTTATGTCAGGAATTTTTTTTTCCTTCATTCTTCTTAACAGACACAATAATACCAAAAAATCCCTCTCTCTGAAAAAAGTTGAAATTTTTTTTGCTTTGGTTTTGGGTGCTGTTGAAATCATCAGGAGAGGCTAACAGAGTTGCATGTCTTTGTAAAAAGCAGTTTTTCACAGAATTACGTGTGAAATCGTGTTGCTCTGAGCACAGTATGAATTGATAAAGATAGGAACTTCAAGCTGTTGGTAGAGAGAATTTCAGCCAGTGCTCAACGTAAAACATATTTCTGGGACTATCTGTGTCAAGTTAATAAGGAAAAAAATAGGTTTGAGCCCCTGACTCGTTATGTTGTGTCTGTTTCCATGGTGTTCTTTGCTGCTTCCTACCCTCTTTTGTCTTCAGATACACACACACACCTCCTCAAGGTGTGAGAGGGAGGGAAAGAAAAAGAGACAGCATTGGCAATCCCTCCTTCACCTCTGTAGGTCTTGCACATCCTTTCATTTTGGCTGCTAAGGAGTGCAGCCAAAATGCATTTGCTTGAACCTGGGGACTCAGAAAGGTAGAAAGAGACCTGATGCTTTGCTGTATCTACTCTGACAGGCTGTGATGGCAGCATGTTATGTATGAGCCATATTGCATGTTGCAATTAGAAAGAAAGCCATGTAAAGAACAGAAAATTCAGTGTTACGGTGTAGGGAATGAGAATTTCAGTCACAAAGTTGTTTGCACCTTTCTGCACTGATGCTTCACACACATCTCTGGAATATATTTAGCATTACTCTCATCATCCTGATTAGTCAGGGATATAAAGAGTTAAATAGCCCTCAAAATACTGGACAGCATTCCTGTAATGGAGCTAGTTTTGAGCAGAAATCTGATATCCTAATTTGTGGCTTTTTAATTTCATATCTGCAAATCCTATCTCAAGTTTACAAGACTGTTTTGAATATTGGAGCCAACATCAGCAGTTAGGACACTTCCTGTTCCTACTTGATTCTCATGAATCTACAGACAGAACTTTGTTGCTTCCTCCTGCTAACTGTTGCAAGAGCCTTGAAAATGATGGGTTATTACTTAACTCTATCCATATATACAATAGAAAATAATAATTAAACAAAGCAAAAGTTGCATTGTGAATTACAGAGAAAATTTGAATTCAACGTTTCTTTCTAAATGTGTAGAAAAGAGTTAAATAGGCTTACTCATATGAGTGAAGGCACATGTGGTTTGGGTTTTTTTTTTGTGTTTTGTGTTTGAGGTTTTGGGGGTTTGTGGTTTTTTGTTGTTGTTTACTGAAAAAATATGACAATATTTTCCTAGAAACTATGGTTTGGGTTTTTTCTCTGTTTTGTGTTTGGGGTTTTGGGGGTTGTAGTTTTTTGTTGTTGTTTACTGACAAAATATGACAATATTTTCCTAGAAACTGATTTACTAGCAGAGGGAAAAAAGATTCAAGAAAGACTGTCTGTATGATGTACAAAATCTTTCCTTGGAAACCTGCATTTTCACAGATAGAAATGCTTCAAGGGTTTTGACTAGATTTCTGTATGGAGAGTTTGTTTGGTTTCAGGTGGTTTTGTTTGAGTTGTTATGATTCAAGGTGAAGTGTGAAGGGAAGCAGTGTGCATGAACCCTGGTTACTTGCCAGTGAAAATGTAAGAATTAGTCTGTGTTCCAGCATGGGATAATCTATTTTTTTTTTTTTTTTGATTTCAGTAATATATGAAGTCAGAGGCTTGAATGGGAGAATTGTTCCAATGTTTGTGAGCCATTTTTCTACCTTATTGAGGGTAATACCTGTCTATACTTACACACTGTGTGGCATGATAGCCTGGCATGATATTGAGAAACTTTATAGCAGTTTCTTGGCCTTTTTTTTTTCCTCTGGGAATTGGAGTAAGAGAGACACATTCTTGATGATCTTATTTTGTTTTTTTCAAAGTGAATGATCAATGAGGCTATTTTGTCTTCCTTTGGAGAAGAGCAGATAATGTTCTTTAGATTTAAAATTGGACCAAACATTTAAAATTAAAATCTGTTAATCTGACATGTTCTAGCTCCTAAATACCTAATATACTTGCAGGAGTACAAAGTGCATATGAATGTATATTATAGGAATATCTTTCCTCAGTTACATAATGGATGTAGGCTGTTCAAAGATTGGTAAATGGATTGTCATAACAATTTCACATGTGGTTGAAATTGCATCAGTAGTGAGTTCTGAAGTGGCCTGTTATGTAACTTACAGAAATTCTAGGCTTCTGTTGGGATGAAATTCTATGTAGTTTTTTGCAGCTATGGTGATTTAAATGTCACTTTTTAACACTACATACTCAGAAAACTTTTTCAGAAATGGTGAGTGCATTGGTTCATGAGAACTTTAAACCCCACGATAAAATGAAGAGATTTTCAGATTTAAAAAAATTCCTTATTTAAATAAGGTTTCAAACTGCCGGTTTCAGAATTTTTTTTCCTCCTGGAAGCAGATTATGTGTGTGTTCAATAGCATGGAAGACAGAATTTGGATAGAAAAACAGCATCAAATTTATACGCAAATATTTTTTTAAGGGAGTAGAATTTAATGCACAAGATTAAATTATATCTGCAAGAAAACAATGATAACAGCACTAGAATGATCATGACTGAGTAGCAAAAACACCTACCACCCTGCTGCCACGAAAAGACACTGATATTTTGTTCTTACTGGTTTTTATTTTTTGGGGTGGGGTTTTTTTTGGTGGTGTTTGTTTTTGTTGTTTTTTTCCTGTCCTGGAGTCTGCTCCTGTGAATCTTGATATGAAGGGGAACAGCCTTGTGGCAGTGCAGGCCTATTACTTTATTGTTAGGTGTAGTTCACAGAAGGTAGTAGAAATTCATGCACTAGGCTCTTTCTTCAAGTTATGAAAAGGTTTAGTATTAAGTCTTTGAACTGCTTTAATTCCTGCCAGCACAGAGTATATGAGTTTCTTTATTAAAACCATCCTTTTTTTATTTCCCAGCAGGTCCACTTGCACTCTTAACAGTTGTAGAATAAATTAATTTCATCACAATTGGCAGTGTTTTATCATTATTAGCACCTTTGAACACTGACTGCTGTTAAAAAGGAGAAAAAAAAAAACAAAACACCCTAAGACCCAACCAAACCAAAAACATAACCAAAAGCTCCAAACAAAAAAAAATAGATTAATAAACCAATCTATGGAGGAAATTGTTAGCTTCCTATTGCTTGAAAAGTATATTAAAAGATTAATCCATTTAGAGGTTTGGTAGTTGACTACTTCTGGAGTTTTCCCAGGAGAATTTCAGGTTGATGTTGTTGCTCTCCTTCTGAATTCTCTCAGCTGCAGCCAAATTTTACTTCCACAAAGTTCAGTGATTTGAGCTTCAAAAGAAACAGCTTTTTGTAGTTAACTAGATAAAATTATTCATCCTATTACCTATGTTGCTGAAACAAAAAAGGACTAGAAACTGTTTTACTTTCCAAAGAATTAATAAACACTGCATTAGCATATTTTTGAATCAATTATTAGTATGTTATAATGAACTGAAATTATTATTGCATAAATGAGACTATTATTTCATTATTGTATAATAAGGGCTATGTAAGAGTCTCTGACTCCAAAAACTAAACACAGTTTCCTATGTGTAATTAAGTAAAACGTGTGGACCGTGTATGATGTAGTCTAAATCTATGTTGGCTTTATTATGTGTGCTTGGATCTTGATGTACACAAGACTTCTAACTAATGCTGGAGGGGTCTTTTTGTGGATTCCAGTCTCACACAGATTTCTCAGGTCTGAGCATTCACTGGGGCTGTGAACTGAGCCACTGCCATCCCCTTTATAGTAGGAACCACTGAGGAAATATGTTAGATTTTCAAGAATTTTGAAGAAAAATGGCAAATGTTTTTTTCCTGTGAACCATTGAATATGAAATTCAAACTCTGAAACAAAATGGCAAAATTGCAGTGTGTTATAAAAAGCTAGCTGGGTTGGTGGAACACAGGAAACAAATTTATGTTTGCTGGACTTGAGTAGACCATTACAGAGGAATTCACAATTTGTAAACAGCAACTAGAGAGACAAAACACTAAAGCTAACTGCTCCTAGAGTGATACAGGGCTACATTAAATGAGTTGCATTCTGATAATTAAAACTAATGGATTGCAGAATTGACACCAAACAAGGCCAAGTCAAGTTGCTTGAAATGTAAAATGACAAAGCAGTGCAGCAATAAGCAGTCATCCTCTGAGGTAACAAGCAAACATGAAGGACTAACTCTATAAAGTTGCTTAGTTGGGTGTTGCTCCTATCAGGAGGTACTCTAAAAATTGCTTGTCCTCCGGAGATTCTTTAAATGCCACAGATTTGACTGAAGATGTAGATAACTCCCCAGGCTCTGCTGTGGCAGAGGCTGACTCTGAAATGCTCCCAGCATGAGTAATGCTTCATATTCTACATGTGAAAGCTACAGATCCTCGTAGCCTTCAGGGAAAGTGATTTCCGTAGGCAGATTTTTAGACACAAACACAAGCTGTGTCTTGCAAAAGTATCAGCACTCACTTCCTGGAATCTTCCTTTAAACAAATGTTCTTGGCTTGACTAAATCCAGGTTTAGATTCCTCCTTCTGCTCAAATGAGTCTGATATGAGAGTTATTGTGATACGGGTCTGTAGCAGCCTACTGAAAATATTGTAGTTATACCCATGTTTTCTTGACAAGTTGCAAAGATTAGATTTCTTCATATTGGGAAAATGTGAAGGACTTTCCCTGTATCTGTGATGAATATACAAAATACTGCAAAGCTTTCTTCTATTTTTTTGGGGTATTGTTTTTTTAATGTTTCATTTCATCAATCTTTAGAAAATCCATTGTCCAAAATCTAAAACACAAGCTAGAGCTTTCTCTCCTCTTTTATCAGTTAGATCATGATTTGGCAAATAACCCTTCTTTTGCACTGAAACAGAAATATTAATGTGAGGCTGTGAATTTTAGTCCAGGGCCCAAAGAGATGTTGCATTTGTTTAAATTTTGCATAGCTTGATCCTTCTCCACTGAGAATAAAATATTATCTGTACTGGAACCTCTGTTTCTGTGACAGAATTTGTGTTTCAGCTTTGACTCGCTGTGTAAATAGCGCAGATTAATTTAATACAGCAATATAAAATTCCAGGTTATCTCAGGACTTCTGCTGTGAATGAAAGGCTTGTGGTGAGTGATGGTCAAGTTTGAGGAAACAGAAGTTTCAGTGTTGTAATAATCTTGCCACAGCACATGAACAGCAACTGCTGGGAGAAGGAATAGTTGCAATGGTTTATAGAAAAATGTTACAAGGCCTACACTAATCTTGCTCCAAAAAGACATTTATTTTACCTATTTTTCTGAACTCCCCATGTGTGTTTTTATGTGTAGCTGTTGGTCTTTTTCAGTGAGAGTATGATGTATATATTTGATTGTGACAAGTATACCTACCTGCTTCCTCCAGAGCTCCCAAGTGGGCAGTCTATAGTAACTATTGGTCATTGGTCCAAAACTGAATCACTGCTGCTTAGTAGCTGTTAGTGTCATGGATAATCAGTGCAGGAATAGTTCTAGGATATTCTGATCTTGGTCATGGCCCTGTTGTTTAAATATCTTCTCTACCCTGAGTAAGTTTGTATTCAGAGAAGGGAGAGAGCCCAAAATGGTACACAAGAAACTTGAAGATATCTCTGTTTTTAAGGGAATTTTTAACACCTTGAGAAGCACTGTTGATTAGAGATCTATGTTGCTAACAGATCAGTTTCATAAAAACAAGGTTATACTTTAAGATGCTTGAAGCTGACATGTTTTGCTGGAAATTGCTGGGTGTCAGCTTCAATTACTTAAGCATTTGGTTTCCATAATAAACACAGAAACACTGTATTTAGTAGAGGGTAACACTGCAGAAACTTAAGTATGTCACTGATGCTGATTGAAATGCTTATTGGGATGAGGTGAATTTAAATATTTTCATTGCTCAGTATAGTGCCTGGGTTTTTTAAATAAAATCTTGAATTAATTAAAATATGCTATCTCTACTGGGTATGCTTTGGCCTAGAACTTGATTGTTGCTGCACTGAATTGCTCTGGGCATCTCAGGACAAACCAATCCATGGAGGACACAGGCAGGCTTGGGGGGAAGTTTTTCCAGTCAACACAAAGAAGGCAAGACTGAGAATGGCAGGGAGGAGAGAAAAAGATAAATTAAGACAGAAATCAGAGGAACTTGGTCACTGAGATGATCCTCCTCTAATCTCGCTTCTCATCTTGCTTCAAGGAATAGGTTTGTTTGGGAAGCATGTCACATTTGCCTCTCAGTGGGGCAGGGTTCCTGGCAGCTCACTAGCTGCAGCCTGGCTAGCAGTGGTTATGAGCCCATAAATGTAGTGCCAGTTTTCAGTATCTGGAAGACTTCCTTGCACGTGGAAAACTGCAGCACTAATATTTGTTCTTTTTCCCGACTCTCTAACAGTGGTTTGAAATAATCTTTCCCAAGATAAACACTGTTGCTGATCTTTTTAATTTTTGATGGTGAAAAATTCTGTAGATTCTGAGTTTTTGAAAGCTTAGATTTAGCAAGACACTAGGAAAAGAATTTTGTATGAGACCACAAAGAAGAGCAATATTTTAAAAGTTTGAAAAACTAATTAATTATCTTCCTGATGTCACCCATTTGTACTTAATCTAGCTTTTGAAATATCAGAATAACAGAGGTGTGAGAGAGACCACTTTACATTGTCTTCTACTCTCAGTTCTTAAACTATGCATCTGCAATTCAGTATGCATTAATTTATTCTCCATGTAATTAGTATGGTGTGGCTAAGGCTGGGTAACATTTTTTTCTAAATTGGTTCCAGAAAGTATGTAGAATGTTTGATAGATTTTTGTTTTATTAAATTTTGTCAAGAAATATATTCTACTATCTTGCTCCAGCTAGGTATAGACAGGGCTCAGGATTCTGTAATAAATTAAAAAGAATGTTTTGAGAAAACCAACAGGAAAGCTCAACCTGCAAAACTTATTTGTGTTGGTCTAGATAACAAATAAATCAAGAAAACAAATATAGACTTATGGGAGTTGTCAAAAATTGTATCTTATAGTAACACAAACCAGTGGAATACTTGTCTTTGTTCATGTCCAGAACCTAATCAAATGGCATGAAAAATTTTTGCAATAAAACCAGGTAAAGTTCTTATTAATATAAATTTTGAATAATCTATTGAATACTCTAGAGGAAGAAAAGCATTTCATTTTTTATTTAAGCAAAGTATTCATGTTTTGATAACTTAAAAAATTTGAAAGATAAATATCTATTCAGAAATTTGTTTAATAAAGGGGGAAGTTTGGCAATAACCTCACAAAGAAACAGCAAATGCAATATTCTATCTGGTCTGTGATTCTTTTTCTTGAGGTGCAGAAAGCACAATGTAAAATCCATTATTCACAGATCTCAGCTCTGCAGTAGGCTCTAATACAAACATACACCACATCAGAAATGTGACAAATTGAAACAGAAATATTAAACTGATAAAGCAGATCCACACCACAGGACTGTACCTTAAAAGTTATATCAAACAGCACCAGAATTTATTTAGAGTTTCTTTGCTTATTAACCCTGCTCTAAATCATACACGTACAATGAAAATTGTGTGCCTACTTCTTAAAATTCCAGCTGTGTGCATAAAAGCACCACTCATTATCTGTTTGCTTTTATTTTTTCATTGGGTTTATATGCAGAACTTACAAAATACGTAATTTTCCACCGTGGGTGCACAGCACTCTTCTAAGGAAGGGCTGTGAAAAGCTGTGGTGGGAGCCCAGCAGTATTTCTAGAACTGCAGCTCAAATAGAAGGCTGCAAACACTTTCTGAGATATTTTGACAGGTTTTTATTTTTCAATCAATATAAACAGAAATCAAATCCTTTGTGTTCTTGTGCAGTTTAAAAGGGAAAAATAGAAGCATGAGAACCATCCTGAAAGTGTTTAAAAGCTAAATAATGCCATATTGAGAAAGCATAGGTTTGTTCCTGTCTTTTTCTACAAAAGAATGATACCTTTATGCTGGGGTATAATGCCAGTGTGTCTCTTTCCTTGTAAAATGTTGTGGTGGTTTTTTGTATGGTTTTTTTTTTTTTTCCTCTCTAGAATTAATTTTTCTGGCAAAATTTTAAATTTTAAGAGAATCCAATTTTCTAACTAAAAATAACTCTGACAAATCCTCCAACCAGCCCCTGCTAAAGAATAGCATTCCACCTGGTTTTAAAAGTCAATTTGATATTCAGCGCATGGTTTGGCTATTTTGGTGCACTTTGCTGCAGAGCAATAAATATCAAGGCACCATAAATTAACACTTTTTATAGGTGGTATACTGACACTTTTCTTACCAGTGTGAGGAATATTAAAATTGCTGTAGGCTTTAAAATTATTAGGCTATGGCATTTGTGCTAATAACGTAAATGGAGCAGAACATGTGGGAGTGTCAGTAATTATTATCTGAAACAAGAGAGTATGATAGAAATGTCTTAAGGCTATATTGCGGACTTCCAATGAATGACTGAACATACAAATTGTTTGATGAAAGTCCAGGATATATCTGTTTCTGTAGGTGCTCTAGGTGACTTAGCCCAAGAATCCTGAGTGGATCTGACTTACAGCTTTAAGGTCTGAGTTAATTTAGTATTCAGAAGCTGTTTATGAAGAGATGAATAAATACGTTTTTGCAGATTTGCTGGTAAACTTGAAAGTGTTGGTCTTATAATAAAGGTCAGAGTCACAGGAATCTGAAATTGTTGCAGTGAAATAATGAGACAATACTGAGAGTGAAGGCGGATAAAGAAATACTGGTGTATTGAGGGGGATTTGAATGGTTTTTCTATTTGTTTGTTTTTGGTTTTCTTAATCAATGTGAACTATGAGTGCCTAAGACCTGTGAGGAAACATTGAGACTCTAAATATGGAGTATTATGGTAACATCTGTTACCCCTGATCCCTAATCAAATAGTAATTTGTTCATTCTATTACTACAACCAGCTTTTGCATCATTACATTAATGATATAATGAAAGAACACAAGGAAGACTTAAAAGTGGCTTTGGCACTCCCTGGCATCCAGAAGTGTCCTGGGAAACAGGTTCTTTCCAGTTGGGCAGATCTGCAATAGGCAGAACGTGTCTTTTATAAGTGTGAGCCTGGTGGTTCTCAAGGATATGAAAGGTGGCCTGGTATTTTGAAGAACTGACAGGAAGTTTTGGATGCATTACTTAAGCTAAGGA
>NW_005054297.1:26142557-26170738 GCF_000277835.1 Geospiza fortis
AAATCTTGGACCCTTTCTAGATTCTGTAGTTACTGTGAACTGTATTATGAGAACATTGTAGGGTCCTGCTTGGTGTGGAGTTGCTGAGTGACATGTTTAGTGAGAAAGCATGCCAATAACTGCAAAAGCTCAAAGAGCTCCCACAATGTATTTTATCACCGTTTTCGCTTCAAATTTCTCGGTGGCATTTACTGGAAAAAAAATCCCCAAAACTACCAATAAAACCCCATAACCAAACAACCCAAAAATCAGTTTGTTTTATCTGAGAATTTCTCCCATGTTCATATTACAATTAGAACATTTTGACTAGTATTTTATTTTTAGACCTGAAAAGAGAGAAGAAAACAGCAAGTCCCTTGCTGGATTTTTTGACAGACTACTTCCACATTAGACTTCTTATTTTTTTTCCAAGTTCTTGGGGGATATATTACTCAGAATGTCTTTTAATATGTCACTGGAAGAAATTAATACATAGAATTTTATTAGAAAAAACTGTGGCAATTTGTTCTTCAGGACAGAATTCCAACACTGACTGACAGCACTAAATACAAAGAGAGTGAACCACCCTGTATAAAAATATATAGGATGACATAAACTGTGACTTTGTTATTTTTAAAGTGAGACCAAAAGTACAGGAGCTTTTGTCTGAAATTGTGTTAACTTGTGTGCGTAGTTCGTGTCCCAAAACACGTTTAATGTCAGTGCTAGGCTGATAAATTTTTTATGTTCTGAAGTAGAATGCATGAAGTTCCTATGAGGGAAACAAGAAGTATTTTTATTTGGGAGAATGAAAATATTACTCTGTGGAAAAAAAATATGCAGCCTGGTATGACAGATGGTGAGGACTACAAAGCAACCATTGATATTAAAATTGAATTTAAAATGTCCTAGTGGCTACTGGTTTATCTCTATATGAATGGATGGCATATATAAATTGAGTTTGGTAGCATTTGCCTGAGGCAGATGGTCTCATTTGCTTGGAGGGAGCCACTGGAAATGGTCTGATTCTGGTTCTGGGAGGAATGCAGGTACACATTTAAAAGCCTGCCTTCTGTCTCAGAATGGATTTGCTTTTTCAATGCATTTCAGAAATGTTGCTGTTTTATGCTTGTGTTCATAAAACAATGGGTTTGTTAGGCTATGTAAACAATGCTGCATTGGGGCACTTTCTAACATCCATTTTAATTGTGGTGGAGGGGTGTATCTGGGGGTAAAAAAGATTTTTATTCTTTAGCTGAAAGGACAGAATAAACACTTGAACCATGTATTTCAAGAAGATTAACCAGAAATTTAAATTTTCGAAGTCTGTACTTAAGCTTCTAAACCAAAGCTTAGATATATGTAGTTTGGGGTTTTTTTCCAAGATATTCAGCACTTATTTCTATAGGGTGCACTAGGTGTTGCGTGCCCTTTAAAATTTTCTTTAATTTAAAAGCTTCTAGTGAGATGAAAAGGTTAAACTAGGCTGACGTTTAGCTCTAAAAATTGTACTCTGATTTCATTTTCTAATCCTTGCTGTTTTCTAATCAAAAAATATCAGATATGCTTTTACAACTTTAATTGCACGAGTTCGTGGTGTATCCTCATTATGGGCTTTATCTATAACAGAATGGCAGTAAGAGAAAGATAAAGCTTCAGCTCTGTTAAAGCAGATCCTTCTCTAAGTGCTTATACACAGCAGTCATCTCAGCACTGAGGAGGGTTGATGTGAACCACACCTAGATAAATGGCTAAAACTAGACATGGCAAGATTCTTTCAGAAGATTGGTATAAATTTCATTTAAGCAAGGCTAGGCTGGCTCAAGCTGTAATGACTGAAAATTGCAACCATTTGCTAGCTGCTCAGGAAGAAATGTCACTGGTGCTACAATTACATTGGACATTTTAGAGTTTGCTCTAAAACAATTGCTAGGAACCTAACAAATTATACTCTTTTAAAAGCTGGTCAAATAGTAACTAAGACAATAGGAATGTTTTGTAAAATTTGCATAGCTAAATTTGCATACATGTCTTCATCTCTCACATTTTTCAGGCATATGCAAGCAAACATCTGAGTGTCAATTTTTAATTTGTGCTCTCAAACCAGCAGTTTGAATTTTTGTTTTCAATATGTAGTTTTGCAAATAATAAGATATGTTGAAAACACTGGGATTCTTTTAATTTTAGAGACGTGTTTATTCATGCAGTTTCATTTTGGTATATTCCAATCTAAAAAAAAAAAGGAAAAAATTTAGAAAGCTGTTGATGAGGGATTTCTGAGGAGAATCACAAGAATAACATATATGGATGAGGCCATATGTTCCTAAGATGTCACAACACCTTCACATTTGCTGACTTTCTGGAACTTTTGGATCTATTTTTGTATGAGCCCAAATTGTGGTGATGTTAGAGAGTTTGAAATCTAATATCTCATCTGGATTAAAGTATTTCATGAAAGGAAGCTGAACAGAATGAATGAGAGGAACAACCAGCTTCTCATTTTCTACAGCTTTCTGATAGGAATACAGCTGCTAAAATATGGTAACTGTGTTTGGAATAAGAGACAAAAAAGATTATATTTACTTGGGTTTTCTTACCCAGTTTTTGCAACCTGCCCTGCATGATTTCCTTAAGGGTGCCAACTCCTGGCTTTTAAAATATACTGGGAAGTTAGCCACTTGCTAAGAAATCAGTTTTCTATTCCAGACAGTCTTCCAGTTGTTGAATTCCACACAGGAAATGAGATGTATTACCCATTTACCTTCAGAACAAGTCTTTAGTTGTGCCAGATTAATTGAATAATTTGAATTATTCAAATTGACACCACATTTATATTTCTTTATAAAAAGCATCAGTGAAGAAAAGCAGGATTTTGGCTTGAATTTAATTGGCATGGATAATGGACTTACTTGGAGATTGTCCTACAGTGTATCTTATCTCAGACTATGCCCTGAGGGAGAACAATTCTTATCCTGGTTTATGCATGCTGGATTTTATAGCAAAAGCTTCCTTAGAAGCCTTAAAAAAGTCCAGGAAGATACATTTCTTTCTGATATATATCTACAGCTAAATATTTCAGAAAAGTATTCAGCATCCTTTAAATAAGCTTAGGAATGTGTCACTCACCTGGACTATAAGAAACACTGGAAAGAATATGGGATATCTCCAGGTAATGACTTCTTGGTTTGACAATGAGTAAAACTGTTTCCTGACATGTAGCAGAATTGTTCATGGTAAGCTGTCTTCCAATGTGAACTTTCAATTGTATATGAAATGGTACACAATCAAACATGCTAAATGCAAATATCTAAATACAAGAAGGTAGCTCATGATTTATTCTTGCTTGAGACTAACTGTGAAGTAGAGTTACTGCTCTCTGATCCCAATGAGTTTCAGAGGATAAGTGTTGAAGAATTGAGCTCTTGAGAGACAGAGAGTAGTGCAATATCCATTATTCCTTTAATGAGAGAGGAGTTTTCAGTCCCTTATGGACATCAAGAGAAGAATATAATTTGATTTCCTAAAGGAAAGCTAACTTGCTGAGTTTATGACCCTCACTGGTTATTTCAACCAATTCCTTCCATTTATATGTTACAATTTAGAGCAAGAAAAACATTAGGAGAAAACAATTCTAAGTAAATAATTTAGCTAATAGCAGTGAAAACTTCTTCAATAATGTATTAATCAAAAACCTTTCAGCTACCTCTACCATGAATAATATATATGGAGTAGTCGTGAAAAGGTTCCTAACACACTGCAGACAAAACCTGGTCAAGTTGTTGTAGGAAGATTCAAAGTAAAGTCTTTATTCTCTTATGGTTTAAGTTCACAGCTGGCACAAAATTTTAGCAAGACATAATTGAATGGTAAATAAGTTTGTTGAATCTATGTAGATTTTGTACCCATATTATGTGAATAGAGGAATTTCCATACTTTCTTCTGTAGTTTTTCATACTTTTGTGAACACTGAAAAATATGAAGTTATGTGACTATCTTAAACATAATTGGATAAAGCTCACAATGTTTTCTAAGTTTCCAAGAAAAATTAAAAGCATACAGAAGAATTCTATTTTGTCAAATATTAGAAGTTCTTATAAGATAGTTCACATACTTTTTGTCCTGATAATTTTACTGTGCAGCTTATCAGTGAAGCATTTCAATTGACATACTTTGGAAACAGGAATGAAAAAGAATAATGAGAACCTTGCCCCATCCTGCCTCCAACAAGTCATAGATGCTCTTTTTTTTCCTCACAGAGACATTATTGTAACACTTTTTACCTGCTACCAAGTAGAGATTAAATTTCAGGCAAAAGTTAGCGTAAAGACACATGGTTCATCATATGCAACAGCAGGGATAGAAGCAGAATGCCATTTTGTGCCTTGGTCTCTGATCTGTCATGATGCGTTTGCCAGACCTGTTTTTATTTGGAAGCTCAGATTTGTTTGCCTGCTTGACCAGGATGCTTCTCTTTGCCACCTGTGCTGTCATCATAATGGCTTTGATAGTGGCATTCTGTGGAATCACTTGGAAAACTGGAGATGGTGAAGAAGTAACTGCCTATCATCAAAAACTCATTGCTGGAAGTTTATGTATGTATACTTTTGGTATATCTGCAGTAGTTTGAGAAAAGCTTTATGTATTAATGAGATTTAGATCCTACCTGTGTAAGAGAGATTTTTTTAATTAGGTACCTAATCAGTTTCTCAGCATCACAATGTATGGCCATACCCATCTATATTAGTAACAAAAATTGATGGCATGTTATATATCTTTGCATCTCAACATCTTCATAATTGCCAGCAAATTTGTATTCTCATCTTTAACAAAATACTCATGAGTGAATAATCACCTCAGAAAAGGATTCACATTTGTACTGCAAGCTAGGTGATGCACACAGTATTAGAAGCTAGAAATTGATTTACCCATCGATCACAGACCATAAAATTAACAAATCCATGATCTTAGGCTTCTCAAGTAGTTAGCAGACTTTGAGCACTATTACTGCCAAAACCATGTAAAGAAGTTTTTCTCTTCCTTATTTAATTTTTTTAATGAAGGTGATGACACTTTTTCTTGTTTTAGTCAAGGAATTCCTGTTATTTACTGCTGCTACCTTCATGAAAATGAGTCAGTGTTATGACAAACACTTATGAGGAAAAATTGTTTTGACTCAAGTCATTGAGAGCAACAGTAAAAGTACTATGATGTTTCATTTGAAAAGAATTAGAAAGCATTCTGCCCTCTCCTGTCAGAGATATTATTTCATGTAGACAGAGCACTATGCTTAACAAAAGTTACCTATGATAACAGCTGGTAAACCCAAGAAAATCATTTAATACTGTAGATATTTCTGAAACTTAATACTAGATGTTAGTCTAAAAGGGAGTATCTGCCTTTTGGTGTCAAAATGTGCAGTGCAATTGACAGGTAAAGAATTGGATTTTTTGTTGAGGGTTGCCTTCATTGTCTGCAAGCAAGTGCTGTTAAGTGGGAACAAAAAATATCCCTGTTTCTGTCAGGTCTGAAAGGCTCATCTAATGCACCAAAATGCAGCAATAAACATGCTCAGTTTGGTCAACCCTGACCACTACAAAAGGGTGAATATTTCTTGGCCTACTGAAGTGTGGTGATGGTGTCTTAGCTAGGCTGCCAAACACAAAGAATGGCTGAAACTGAATGTTTGCCAAGAAAAGGAGGACTGCAGCTGAATGTCTGGTTGAAATCACTCCCAGATATGACATAGCTTTCTTTCATGCCTGATTAAGAAGTAATTTACATCGAATTAGACATCCTTGCATTTGCAAATGTATGTAATTAGGCTGTGAGGGATTTATCAAATTGTCACACTTCTGTGTTTATTACTTCCTTCTGTCCCTCTGCTCTGTGGCCTTTAGTTGTTACTTTTTAAATCTTTCTTTTTATCCTTTACTGCTATCTGGTGGTGTGTGTTGGAAAACACTGTTCAGTGCTTTCTTTTCCTTCTCTTTACTTAATGAAAAAGTTTAAAGGATGCTTTAAAGCAAAGAACAGCAATTGATTTTGTTTTATATAGGCCTCCACTAAGGCTTACTTTATATTTAAACATCTCTCTGCTTTTAAGATACAAGCAACCTTTGAATTAATGTATATTTATATTCAAAAACTGGTCTGACTTTCTTGACATGGAAAATACAGTTCTGAAAACTTCCTACCTGTAGCACGACACTTAAAGGAACAAGACCCTTCAGGTGCGCTAGTATGGGAGATTATTCATTTTATATCCTGCACAGCACGGATTATTTATATATATAATTCATATAATACCAGTCACTTTCAGCAAATTAGGGCCTTCCCATCTGCTATGGGAAACCATAGTGGGGTTGGACCTGTAAGGAAACCTGGTTTGGCTGGGTGAGTGGGGGGAGGTGAAATGTGGCCCTGTGGGCTCTCCTGAGCCACCTGCTTGAAGAGCCTTTGGTGGCAATTTCTTGAGTTGAGAGTGTGACTGCCAGAGAGTCTTGTGAAGATTCCTTAACACATTGATGTGTTTAAGATCCATTTCTTAAATTGCGAGTTGTACTGTGACATTACCATCTTCCTAAATGTTAGAGTAAACATCTATAGGTAAGCCGAGGTCAAGGGGTCTGGAAGAGTAAACAGGAAGGAGGAGTAAAAATCTTAACTGTAACTAAGTTCAGGATGGATACAAGAAATTAAATTGCTGAAAGCAGTGGCTTATCAGTTGCTTTTAGTTGTATTTAAGATGGCTACAAGATCTGATGGAAACTTTGTTGTTGAAAAGGGACTTTTCTTGAATCTACTTTTTCACACTCTATATGTATTTTCTTTAAAGAAAAACCACATTTGCAGAGTATAATTCAGAAATAGACAAAAATTGCAGAGTTCTTTCCTTGTTGCCATTTTTAGTAATAAATGCCAAAATGTCCATATTTCTACAATTTCTTCGCATTCAGATAGTTCTACTGTTGGGTTTCCATTCTTTTCTCTTCGGTGTATATAGCATGTATCTTGCTCCTCAGCTTTAGTAACCAACAAAAACCATGCAATGCTTGCCATTCTGCTCTTTATTTCCTATATTTTTAATATGCAATCCAAGTTTCCCTTTCCTGTTTTCTGAGTTTCCTCTGCCTTCTGCTTAGTTTTTGAAACAGTGTTTATATGAGACTGTTAAATGAATTTACCATATCAAAGATGATTGCTGCAAGTCATATGAATCTGTACAACATTTAATACATTTGATTGGTTTCTCTGAAACTACTTCTTTATTCTGGCTTGTAGGAAAGACTTGTAAAAATTAGGATACAAAATCCAATAGCCTAAACATGTCCTCATCAGCATTTTTCTCCCTGTCCTCCCCTTGTCCTGTCCAGGTAAGATTTATTGACTCTGGGGAAAAAAACGTGAGATGACTAGTAGCTTTCATGGGAAGCCTTGTGGTTTTGGTAGATACTTTCAGGCTCTTAATTTATAGTAAATAATGCAGAAATCAAAATAGTGATTTTTTTTTTTACACACGAGTTGGGCTTGTCCACAAAACTACATATCTCCAGTGATATTACTGGTTCTGCATTAATTTTGCTTCATATGAGTACTTTCTAGTATTTGTTATTTTAATTAAGGTCACCATGAACTGAGAGCTCACATAGCCTCCGAAATGCAGAATAGAGTGGTGAGTTTTTATTTGAAAAAAGGTATTAAAATCACTGGTTAAAAAAATCTGTTAAGAATAGAGATTTAAAATCCTTAATCACATACAGAGGTGAGCCAAATGTAAATTTAGTCAAACAATTGTAATAACAAGATTATTCTTGTGTAAAACTAAGTCATTTAGCAGAAAGGTTAATGTACTCAAAATGTGAAAACCCCATGCAGTTCTAATAAGGTACTGAATAAATTATATGCTGTTTTGTTCAGCAGTGACTAATAGTTAAATCTGCAAATATTGAAAACCAGTGCATGATTACAATAGTCACTGATATCAGTGCTAGGTCACAAACCTTTAAGTCTCTTCTCCTTTCTGTGTGTAAGCTTGGTTCATTAAAATTATTAATTTGCCTCCTGAATGTGCAAAGTTCAGACCAAAATATTCAAATATTAGTGATGCTCTTTACTTCTGTCAGTAAACCAGCTGTGTTACACATCAATTCTACTGTCCTTTTCCTAAAAAGTAGCTTGGGCTGCTTAAAGTGGTGGAAGCATCCATTCACAGCTGAGTGTAAGATGCCTCTGCTGAAGTTTGCTGCCCTTTGCTTGCCAGTTCTAGCAGTTTGTGCAATGGATACTGCTTTTGCTCATATTATACTGACTTTGGTCATTTCTTGGCCCGCTTAATACAGGAAACAAGGTGGCTATGCATTGCACCCAGCCTAGTGCTGTTATTGCCATGAGTTAGGTGATCCAGACTGTGTGTGGCACACTCTTCCCTCCCCTTCTGGCCCCAGGAAATGTTGGCCCATATGCCTCAAGCCTTCAGTGTGAACCAAAGGAAGAATATTGGCACTCCCTCAGTACAATTCTCTCCTGGGCTTGATCAAAGCCTTCTTTAGAAACAGAGAAATTATTGGGAACCCTGCCACCAACCCTCAAGAAATCCTAACAGGCCACTGTAGCCTTTGGTCTCACCTTTTCTCATTACAGTCTGGAGCAAGTTGATCTATATGGACATCCCCTCCTGTCTAGATGGGAATGAAAATGCATTTGAAACATGCAAATGTCCTGTAAAAAGTAATTTTCAACAAAAGGAATGATGAGTTATGGGAGGTGGGGGGGGTGGAGTAGTGGAATAACACACTTTAAATCAGTCTTGGGGATGGTTTAGAAAGTAAAAGCCAATGTGCACAGAGGAAGGAAGTCATGCAAACAAGAAAACCAGACTGCTGGAAATCGAATGAAAGAATTATGACAGCCAATGTGTATATAGCAGTGGTTAAAGAAATGGTACATCTGATAGTTTTTCTTGTGTCCACAGACATTTGTCAAATTTATAGAAGAAGCTGTCCAATGACTGAAAAAATACTGGGAAAGCTATAAAACATAAACCCAATGCATAAAACAGTGAGAAGGCATACGTACATAAATGAAAAGAAGATGCATGAGAGGATGTACATAAACCTCTCATTTCCCAAAATACCTCACCTTCTCTGATATCAAGACATTGTCTTTTGACTTGAAAAGTGATATTCTATGGAATTGGGAGTGAGAATAAACAGAGGACAAAGCAAATGTAATTCCTTCCAAACTAACAACTTCTGATAAGGAGTATCAGCTTGAAATCCTTCTGTACTGCCACTTTCTGTCAGTCTGTAAAAAACTCCTTTAAAAAAATGATGTGCCTCATAATCATCCCTGTATGTCCTATTGCTGCTATAACTGAAGTGTTGACAAAATATACTGGTTTTTGCAGTGATGCATGCTGGTGTAGGCCAAATGTCGTCAATTATTGGTTCATAATAGCCAATTCCACTGTCTAGTTATGGTCACTGTTTTCTGAATCACAGATTGCTAGTAATTTGCATTCTATCAGTATTTTAGGCAATCCACAAAGACCTGCATTGGGCAATATATAATTTTCTTATTGGTTTTGAGCCTGTTACATACTTCATACTTCATTATGTGTTTTGAAGAATATATGATAGTCTTCAGTAGACAGAAACAACATAAACAAAAACAACAAACCAAACAAACTTCAAAGCAACATAAGGTTGTTTTGCCATGGTTTTTTCTTTGTTTGCCTTTTTATTTTTTTTTAAATCTGATTACAAGTAAGCACTCTTACAAGATTACAAGTATATACTCTTTGTACTTTTATATATCTGCTGGCTTTTCAAAAACAAAATATAAAAACCTCCCTCAGTGGCAGCTGACATTTTCTGTGGATTATATGGTTGTAATTTAGAGTCTCCTTTGTGTTTGTGGTGGATTGAGTAATATATCAAAGCCTTGGCACTTGCTGCCTGTAACAGAGTGGAGTCTTCACCTGTCTCTCTCCCCCTAATATCACACCTTCCCAAGTAAATGGAGAAAAAATATTGCTTCTTTCAGCTCCTTGCTATGTTCTTTTTCTGTCCAAATCTTGATGCATCCTTTGCAATTAACTTTTTGCTGTTCCAGTAATATACGCAGGAGATTTTTTTTGTTCACAAATAGTATGGGCTGCCTATGTTCCTAGCTTTTAAAATACAGACTGGCCCTATGGCTGTAAACTGCAAACATCTCTGTGCTGGGGAGGGGAAGCTCTATAATAAAACCCACAGTCCTACTGGGAAAGTTTTCATTTATAGTAGTTCTATGCATTCCAAGTTAGCAATGATAGAATGTCATGGTTTGTAAAGTAGACAAAATTGTTGTGTACTGAGGTGAGGAAGGGTTTGATCTTTTGGCGAGGGCAGTAGTAATCTCTGCTGCATAGTACTCGTGGGAGACATAAAGTTCACACAGAACTTTTTGTAGACAAAAAACTCCCCCCTCAACCAACCAAACAAATAAAAAGAAACCCAAAGGAAAAGGAGAAGGCAGTTTGGGGGGAAAAAAATGGAAATGAGCCAAAGGAAATAAGTATTTTATGGAGAAGAATGTTAAAATTCCTCCAAAGTATTGAGGTAGAAGCATTTAGTCAAGAGCGAAAACTAAAGCAGGTTTCCTCAGGATAATACACAAGATTCTCCTCTTGGCATCAGTAAAACACAAAATAATTAGGAAGTCTCATGAATGAAATGAAGACAAGATAATATATTGGACTAAATGGAAAGCACGAGTTTTAGAGAATTGTAGCAGATGTTGCCGATCCATAGATTGGGGATTTTAAGTTACTTATTCTAAAGGTTTATGGGTATGATTGGCATGACAGTTTGTCTTCTTACTCATAGAGTAAAAACTGATTTTCTTGAATTGCCAAAGCAAATGAGTAGTTAATGTCTATATTATTTATTATAATTGAAAAAGAGTAGTAGTATATCAGAACAACAAATGCTAATATTGCCATTTTATGAACAGTAAGTGTCAAATTAAGTCCAGTGATTTTACTACTACACAATAACTTTGAGAAATGGCATTAAGTGCAGGCATATATTTGTTTTCTAGAACATATTATGACTGAAGAATACTGGATAATGAAAGCTTTTATTCTTTCTACACCAGTGAATTGTAAATAGGGAAACTGAGAAGAAAAAAGTGGATAGGTTAGAAAGGTGGTATACACAATATTGGAACAATATCATTCAAATGATTTTGTTTTTTACCACAGTTGCAAAGATATTTCCCCTTGAAAGTAGTCTACACTTGCAACAGTGTTACAGAGTATCCTCTATGAGATTGTAAATCTCACGGAAGTTGAAAAAAATTACATTACAGTAATAAGTGTGAGCAGTTATTTCATTTATTTAAAAAATATATTACTTTAAAAGATAAGAATTTTTATTAATCTATAATAAGCATTGTGGGTGGATCTGTGTCCAGCTTCCAAAATTATGTGAAAAGGTCTATGAGAAATGGATAGCAAATTACCAGAAAATGTAATTTCTTGTTTTTAACAAGAATTTATAAATGGCCATTAGATTATACATTAAAATTCTGGCCAAATATTAATCTGAAGGGCTTAAATGAATAAAATACAAATAGGAAGCATCTAAGTGTACTGTTCTTTCATAATAAACCCTTATTTGAAGAATGTGCTGTCTAAACTCCTCCTGACCGCCACTAGATGGTGACGGTGATCTTTGAACAGTGTGGACTTGATCAGCTATGCTGCAAGTGGCTTAGCAGACTGGTATTTACAGGCTGGAAGAACTAATATTCACCAGCTCTGTAAAGCTGGGGTGACATGTAACCATTTTCTGTTTCAAAATAATTTTACAGCCATTACTTATTAAAGACCTAAAATCCTGTTCCACCTCACCCTCTTTCTGGAGTTTAAGGCTAACTGAAGGCTTTTGATTTACCCATAGATTTAATAGAAAATATAATAGGCTATCCAATTCCCTCTCCTAGGGACATGTGATTGAATGCATGCCCATCCCCCTTAAGTTACCTCAGATCTAAAGCCTCCTTTCTACATTAGGGTTGACTCTATTCCTTTTTGGTCCTATTTATCTATCCAGGAGTATTAACATGTAACTGTTTCTTATCAGATGTCTGAGTCTTGCAGCACTTATTTTGCTTAGCCAAAGAAAAAGTTATCAATATTCTTCAAAATGCAGTAGGCCCTTAAAATTTAAATTAAAGACATGATGAATTTAAACTGAAAGTCTTGTCAAAATAGCTGACAGCAAGACATGTCTCAAGTTTGCTCAATTTGCAGATTGGTATGTGTAGATATTTAAAACTGACAGCCAATAAATAACTATCTGATAAAGATGACTTGATGATAATGGCTTTCAGAATTAGCTACCTTCTACTATCAATGATAACATTTGTTTGTTTCTGATGATATATTGAAAGTTTATTTTCCCTAGGGTAATGTTTACCATTCCTTTATGTATCTTAAAATCTCTAGCATGTTATCCCTTAACAAATCTGCTTGAATTCCACCTCATGAGAAAACTAACATATCTGGCAGCATTTCAGTATGGTAAACACCATTAGTTTGGGCTGGAAGAGCAGTCCCATGAATAACCCAATTGTCCTGCTTTCTGTGCTTTGGATATGTTGTGAAGTGTCTTAGTACTTGAACTTCATTCCTCTCAGACAAACTAGATTAGAGATGCTTTCCAGGAATGGGCTCAATGCACAGCAACCTTCAGTGGGCATTTCATCCCCTGAGCCAGCGTGGAGTTAGTTGAACTTATAAAATGTGTGAAGTATGGGTAGTAAGTTGTCAACCCATTTATTCAGAGTTGCTGGTCTCTTATTTGTCTATGCTTATGGCTAAAACACATGATCTTATAGTATAAAAATTGGAAGATTTTTGCCTATTCATAAATTCTTAGGTTTGGTGGGCTTTGGGGGTTTTATTTGGGTAGTAGCAGTAACACTGAATCCCTAAATTTGCTAGGTAATGCAAGAAGAGCTGTGAGGGCACAGTTATAATCTCAATGGCTAAATAAAATTGTTCCCAATATTTGGCATTGGGTTTATTGCCCAATAAACCATATATTCCAAGGCAGAGTTAGGAACTGGGGGGAGTGGGGTGCTATAGTCATAAAGTCACTTCTTTAAATTATGAATGCTATTAAAAGAAGACCAGATGTCCCACTGAGCCAATTTTGCTCCCAGTATTTTTCCTGTAGGTACTATAAGAAGTAATTATTCTGGCTTCAAAATAATGAAGTCAGCTTGGAAGGGGCAAGTTTTCAATAAACATGCCAAAAATGACCTCTTTTGTAAGTGCTGTTTCTTGGAGTTAGCTGTGGAAGTATTATACATTGTTTATTTCTTTGTAAGAAAGTCATTTCAGCTAACTAACTAGTTTGTCAAGATTATTGACCCATGAGAAAACAGCACTCATTATAGAAATGGAACTACTGTACAAGCTTTAGATAATTTGATGTGAACACTCTTCATAATTCATGATACTGAAAATTATTTATGCCAATAAATATGTTGATATGTCCCTACTTTATCAAGTCTGGCTCTGCAGTGCTGGTGGGAGTTCTCAAGTAAATATTTCACACTGTGAAACAAGGAATGGGCCAAACTAACAAACACCTTCCCATTTTTAACATAATATATACAGGTTTTCAGTTCACTTTACAAAGCATAATGAAATTTAATAACTTATTGCTTTTTTAAAAGGCATCTGAATTGAAAAATCTGAATTGCCATGTATAAATACTTGGTTTCTACCATCTATATGTTTTTTATATTTCTGCACTGTTCCATTATTGTCACATTGTTTTCATAAATTCATGTGGTTTTCTAGTATAAGATTTAATTTCTGCTCTTCACTTTCAGTCATCTTTTGCATTTACTCAGAACTAAATTTTCTCTGAGTAAGTTAGCATAAGGCTCTGCAAGTTAGCACTCCTTTATTTGTTGAACATCTATATCTGCTAAGCAGAATGTTTCCAACAGGGAAGCCTACAGGAATTCCTAGAAACACCAGTAATTTGAATCATCAGATAAAGAAACAAAATATATAATAGGTACTTTTTTGCCCTAAAATGTGTCTCAGTTTGCTCCTATTGATGCAGCAAGACAATTGTCGTTTCTTTTATACGGTGCTGGAAAAGCTGATTATATGGCCATGGATGGTGCTGTTGATGGATGTTTTGCACTGTATGCACTTCTCTTGCTGTTAGAAAAATGTTTTACTGGAACCATAAAGTCTGAGAACTGAAGTTATTTGTTTTAATAAGAGAAGAATGTATGAACTCTGTGATCATAGAAACCATTAACAATAAAAGACAGGCCCATTTTACTTAAAAATAACAAAACATCCAACAACCACCCTGAAACTTTTCCTGTTAACTTTATTTATCATATCTTATGGAGTTTATTTCTCCCTAGGCATCCACTATTTATTATTTAAGAGATGTTTTCAAAAGACATTAAAGGAAGAGAGAAATTTAATGCTGGAAAAAGGAATTGACATCCTATTACTCTATGGTAGGAATTACAGAGAGTAATTATTCAGAATGGTGCTGAACAAGTGAGAAATAATGCTATCCATATATATTACATTTGAAGTATTACCTGCTCCAGCTGCTTAGGAAAAATAAGTAAATCAACCTCCTCTAGTTAGCAATTAGAATTTTTGAGCTAATGAGACTTAAGTTTTCCTCCAACATCATACTTAATTTCTTGAAAATAGAAGATTATAACAAATATAACACAAACATTTTTACATGACTCAAATGAATTTCAACACAGGGACAAAAAACTGTGAGGAAAGATTAATAAAGTTTAGTAAGTCCTTTCAGGAATATATTAAATCCCAAAGGTGTGATTGCAGACAACAATTCTGAAGTTCAGTAGGATGACAGAGAAAAAAATTAACCTCATGTATTCTGGCATGTTATGTTGAGATGTAACATACAGCAGTAGTCCAGCCTTGTGACTCACATGTGGCAATTCAACACTAATGTTGGTCAATTGTCTTGGAATGATTATTCATGGCTTATATTGCCAGTAAGTTGAGTTGTACAGCGTTTCATTTCATGTTTTACACTGGGCTCCATAACATATGGTCCGTTTATAAAATGAATTTTACCCACAAGAAAATTGTGCAGGCTGATATATAAAACATTTTCAGGTAATTCTGTCAAGGACATTACATGCATATGTGATACATGAAGAAATTTCTAATGTATGAGGAGATATAACAGAAAGAGGAAACATAAAAGTAACATAATGGATTATTGCACAGACTCAGAGAAATAGAGAGAATGATTATCTAGTGAATGTTGCAAATTATGCTGCCATCTTTTGAAAACTGTGCTGTATTTGTAGAACGCATTCCAAGAAGGGAATAATTATCATGTTGCCTAATGAGTCTTCACCAGACAAGGGGTGAAATTAAGAGCAATAGAGCTTATTTTATAGGTTTTGATCTAGACAGACTGAAATTACAGATTGAACAATAACTCTACAAGAAGCCTAGTAGGAAAGAGACATGCTAACTTTGCATGTAGAATTGTTGCATTTGACATGCAAGAAAATAAAAACTCCCCTTAAATCTTTATGGAAAACCACAAAGGATTGCAGTAGCCAGCAGCAAGTGAATGTGGTTTCTGTACTGTTGGGATCAGAAATAGATGTGCCTGATCTAGATGTTTTTACCTTGCTGGTGGGTGAACAATAGAAGGACAAGATTAATAGGGGATGTACTTTTTTAAACAAGTGAGACAAGAATACCTGCATGCAAAGTACCGCCTTTCTTATTGTCAATACCACACATGCAGAACTTTATTTAAGTTTAAGGTTTATCAGTTCCCTCATCTAATTCTCTTTGCAATAGCCCAGGAGAGTGAATATACACTAAAATGTGTCCATTTTAGTTAAGGCAATACAGCTGTCCTCTGCATTTGCTGATCTTGCTCAGTAAAAGGTAGCAAGGTCACATTTGGCTTTGGGGATGGAATATCCATACTAATCTGTAATGCAGTTGCATTAGGGGTATACTGCAAAACAATGCTAAGTGGAGACACATCATCTCCTAAATATTGATGATGCTGCCAGACAGGAAGTAGATCTAAGTATGGTTCAGGTTCAAGTCTGTGCAAGTATCACATCCGACAGATTCACCTCCAAACGATACTCAGCATTCCTAACCCTGCACTCTCTGTCTACTATATTCCTCCTGGGTCACTTGTCCCCATTTCTACCTCCTGTACTCTTCATTTTTGTATCAAATTTTTTATCAAGAGGTACTTGTTCATCCATACAGGTTTTCTGTCACCTTTCCTTGATTTCCTGCTCATTGGAATGGACTATTCTTGAGCTTGAAGGAGGTGATCCTTGAAAATCAACAAAGTCTCCTGATCCCCTATCTTTAAGACAGTCTCCCATGGGATTCTTTCCAGCAGGTTCCTGAATAGGGGAAAATTTGCTTTTCTGAAGTCCAGAGTTATGATCTTGCTGTTTGACTTATTTCTTCCTCTCAGGACTCTAATCTTCATTATCTTGTTATTACCATAAGCAAGACTACACCCAAACCTTATGTTATCAACCGGTCCTTTCTTGTTTATCAGCATGAAGTCTAGCAGAGCTCCTCCCTGCCTCCCCATACTGACTTTTGTATTACTTGTGGCAGGAACCTTGTGCCCTTGCCTGTTGTGTTGTCTCTCTAGATGATAGTGGTGGTTCAAATCCCACATGAGGGCAAGCACCTTTGAACATTAGACCTCTTCCAATTGTTTAAAAAGGCCTCATCTAATTCTTTATCCTGATCAGAGAGCCTGTAGCAGACACCCTCCACGATGTCGTCCATGTGGCTCTACCAATCCTGAACCATTAGCTCTTAGCCAGCTCATGGTTTCAGCTTGCTATTCTTTATGATTGTTTCCTTCATCTTTTAAAATCATATTCTTACTTGCTTAATCAGATTTACCCTGGGCTTCTTTATTGGAATTAAATACCAATATTGCTGGATGGAATGTGCCTGGGCTCGTCTGGCTCTTGCTGCTTGACCAAAGGTGGCAGCTGAGGTGGTTTCACCTCAGAGACACCTTTGGCTGGCTGGATTCTGCAGCTGGGTGCTTGGGACAAGTCCAGGCTTGCAGGAGCTCAGGTTTAGCTCTGGCAGAAAGGATTCAAGGTGAGGTGAAGGAAAAAGGAGTCGGGTTCTGCTGCAGGGTTTGGATCCAGAGCTTTATTCCTGGCACACAGGCCTCTGAATGCAGCAACAGCTCCAACAGAACCGCCGAACCGTGTGGTTGTTGTGTCTTTTAACCCTGGGGAGAGGGGGAGGGAAGGGGTAGGTATGCCGCCAACCAGGTAAGGGGGGGAAGTCTCAGGGGACAAATGACACCTGGATGGCCCAATGTCCCCCAGGGCTGAAAGGCATCTTTTGAACTCTGCCAATCACTCGACACCCTTGTTGGAATGCCAAGATTGACGGACAGCTCTCAGCAAGGGGGCAAGGGAGGGGAAGGGAGAGGTTGTTGGCAAGGTTGTTGTTCCTTCCTGGGGAAGGAACTGGGATAGCTGAAACAGGCTATTACATCGCATCGAAACCCTTCTTTATGGTAACTGCAATTCCTGAGGAACTAAGAGCAGGTTAAGGGAGAAAACCATTCAAAGCCAAGTCCTAATTTCCATAAGAATGTAACTGCTACAATTAACTTACTTTCAGCTCTTCTTGAGGCAAAAAAAGTAGCATTCAATTTTCTTTTACTCTTTTGATGTAGTGTCACCAGGAGTTCAGTAATGTGACACAAAATCTTGTACTTCTTAAATTTTCTTAATTTTGTTTTTTGTCGGAAATATGTTTCATATCCCTTAAAGTTTTGTTATGAGGAGCTTGTTGGGATTTGCAATATATATTACACAAATCTTGTTTGGGCAGCTGCCATTTACATATTCTATACAAGGAAGCAATCAACATGTCGTGCTAGACACTGTCTTCCTTCTCTGTCTGCAGAACACACTTGAAAAATGTTCAACATAAAAGAAGCTACTGTGCCTAAAAGCTTTTTAAAAGCCATATAAAACTACTTGAGACAGAAGTAATGGTCCTTCCTTCATGAAAAGTGAGAACAGAATGTGCAGTCAACAGCAATACAGTAAAAACAGGGGAAAAAACCCCAAGAACTTTACTAGATTAATTTCTCACACTGTCAATCACATTGTATTACCCGTGTTTTCAGGAAATGAGTGTCCCTAAAGGATTTTAGTTATTAATCATAATATTGCTAAGTTTTTCAATATTCTGTTTAATAAACAAGTAAGAAAAGTCAGCTATCTTGTGATGTATCATTTAGTTATGAACATAACTCCAATAAAGAAATGTAGTGATTCTGTCCTAAATAAGCACAAGCTGTACAGTCATTCTTCTGCTTCTATAAGTCTCCTTTTTCAACTGGTAACTGCTGAGAAAAAGTAAAATATCAACATGTTAGCTATTAAGAAATCTGCTATTATTTTTCAGTAATAGAATGTTATTTTGTAGCAAGCTGAGGTATCATTGCCATAATAGGGGTGTATCCTGCTTTTATTTTTCTTCTTTTGTTACGAAAAACCATTATGAAAAGGTGCTGAGAGATCAGGTGATTTAAGTGTTTGTGTATAAACAAAGAACAGAACTGAGACAATGCAGGAATACTATATTCTGAGAACATCTGGGTTTTGGATTATTAGACAGCCACTTGGAATCTGAATCTTTTGCATCTTTTCTTTTTCAGAGTGTGTACAGAGGAATGAACTTTCAGTGACATTCCTAACCCTAGTAAGAGTTATTAATATGGCCACACTCCTCAAGTCTGCTACTTGAGCATGAAAGCAGAAGTAACTGGCTTAGCTATGCATCTAAAAAGTGTAATGAACTGTATTATAGCTCAGGTTAAGGTTTGACTTACATAAGCAAGAAGACAAATTTGAATTGAGGGGAAAAAACTTGGCTTGTGCTTATTCTTCTCTAATACCTCTAATACAATTTTTAAATGTCTCTTAAAACAGAATGTGTCATTGGGCTAATCTGTAAGTCTATAATTACAGAGGGCCAAAAATGCTGAGCTGTTCTAGTATCATAAATGAATATTTCTATATATGCTAATACGATAGGACAAATTTATTCACTGGGTCTATTTAAATTAGAGCATTTATGATGGCAGAAATTATTAAAAATATTATTTATGACATTGAATATTTAAACAAAGTTTGTTCTCATTCTGCTGGGACTTCCACAATTCCGTAGTCTAAATTAAAAATGAGAATCTGAAGGAAGAAAAGGAAGCAAAAAAGTTCTTTTGACAGATGGGGTAGGAAAGGAGTGTGAAACTGTTGGAGAGTGCTTAGAACATGACAATATGTATTTCCTTTTTATAAATTTGGTTTTTTTGGGTTCTTTGAGGGCATAACAAAGCCAGCTTCAATAGGCGTCCTATCAAATAAGCACCTACATGAATTACACATGTGGCTTTTGCTGGGGCTTGTTTTTATCTCTGTGCCACACACATCTTTAGTTTAAGACACTTATCATTCCACTGTGCAGCCTTGAGCATTTGTTTTGTCTTTTCTCTCCTGTTGTGCCAAGGAAACAACTTCTTAGCTCCTCTGTCTGCATTTCTGCATCTGCTATGTCTTTGTGTGTGCCACATGCCTGGCTGCCTCACTGGAGTGAAAATGATTCCAGTTAAGCAGAAGAAATATTTTATAACCGGCCTCCCTCCATAGGTCCCAATCCAAGAGTTTCTAACCAGTTTTCTGGATTATACTTTCATTCCTAGTTCCTGGATCCCCTTTCTTCTCCCCATCCTCCCCCACTTTGCATTCCCTCACCTTTTAATTTGCCTTTGTGTAGGATGGAGACCACTCTTATTTCCTTTCATTGTTTCTTGACCCAGTAAATACTTTGAGTCATGCATCTTCTAGAATAAACTGGATTTAAATGATTTGGGAATGTTAACTTTGTTTACCCCAAATACAGATCTTTCTGAATAACCAGGAGACAGGAGCAATATCCAAATTGACTTGCCATGTTGTTTTTGTAAAATCAAAAATCACGTACTCTGTATAGCTCTGTAGAAGTACTGAATGTCTTTGTTTTGGGTTTTGGTTTGTTGCCTTGTTTTTAATTCTCATTTCATTAGTACATCTCAAAAAGAAAAAAGATTATTCTACTAGTGCCTTCCAAACATATGCAATATTTTCCAGATGAGAAAAAAAAATTAGGGATAAAAGGAAGAGTTGCTTTGCCTGTTGTTGCTGAAGGCCACTTTGAATTTAATTTTCCCCTGGTAAGATCAATTTTTACCAGAGGGACTGGGCTCTTTGTCATGACAATAAACTCGTGGGAAAAAAAAACCCCAAGAAATGCAATTTCAACTTTGTAGGAAATTTTTACTTCATCTGGGTAACTTGTCTTTCTGAAGAGGTCCTGAAAAGTTTTGAATCTCCTCTTGTGCAAATGTTTTTTGTCCACTTGTATTGATAATGGACAATTTATTTCTGTATGTTATAAAGCCTCAGCTGAAGTTATATGTTCACAGTTAAGGATATTTTGTGTCTTTAGGACACTGAACTCATGCATGTTGTGAAAGGGTCCTTTTAAGTAAATGCAAATGCTTTTGCCCTAAAACGTGATTAAGCTAGTGTAATCTCTATTGTAATTCAATTTACTAGTGCTTGTTAGTATCTTGATAAACTTCAATCAAATATTACTAGAGGCAAAGATGTCTCTAGATATTTTGGGGGTTTGTGGATTATTTTTGTGGGGGTTTTTTGAGGGTTTTTTTTTGGTTTTTTTTTTTTTTTTTCCTTTGTTTATATTAGAAGGGGGTCAAATTGGTTTGCTTGGGGCTTTTTTCTGCTGCTTGGTTGTAAGGAATAGTAATAGGGGAAAATTGCTCCTTGTTGAAGAAATTTTCTTGTTCTGGTAGAATGTAAGGTATGCGGTTTCTTTTTTTTTATTTAAAAGAAATTAAGGGATGCTGCTACCAGATCAAGGCAAGCCAGACACTGAGATAATGCAGGACAGCAGAAAGCAATCTTTGAGTTGAGCCCAAATGTTCCTCAAAATTAGGTCCAAGGGACTCTGCCTGCTTAACTAAGAAGTGTAGCTTCTATTGGGGTCTGAGGGAATCAGTGATACTTATTAAATGAGTTAATTAGTAAGTTGAGTACAGAGAATAATAATTGTCTCATAGCAGCAATCTGTTTAACAAGAAATAGTTTTTCTGGTTGGAAAGATCTGTGCTTATAAATAAGGTAATTAAATGGCAGTATGCTGTATACTGTAATTATAGGTTTATATTCCTAAATATAACAGAGAATGTTGGGTTAATTCAGTCATAATAATACATCTATTTTTAACCACATACTGCCTTGGAAGATCTGTAATGAGAAACTTTCTGTAGTAGCAATTCTTACCAAGAATGTGATGATAAAATTAAGTAAACATATTTAAATATAAATTATTTCTAAATTAATTCTTGTATCAAATTCTTCTGTGTCTTTTCCCAAGATGCTATTGTTTAAGATAGAAGCTAATTTTGGAGTCACCTCTGATGGTGACCATATTTAGTCTGTGGGTTTATTCCAAAAAGCAATAGAAAGCCATGTTACCAGTCTCTTAATTTAAATGCTTATTTTATTCCAGGAACAATTAAATATTAATTTTTGTAAGCCACAGATAAGGATTAGAAATATTTATATATAGGGAATTCAGACATGGTGCTTGAAATTATTCCCTGGCTTGCACAGATAGCGGTGTTTAATAATGCTTTTGATAATTGTATCCAGCTGCATGCATATTGTGACACTAAGCAATTTCTTATACGTGTCTATGGTCAAATTCTACAGTATGCCTCTCAGTATAGAAAAATGAAGGATGTGAAATTTTAGTTTTCAGTAAAACTATGAAGGTGGATGAAGTTGGATGTAAATGGACGTGAGAGGAATGATAATTTTATTATAACTTTAACATTATGTGTATTGAATTGAGATTAAGCAATTTTGATTTGTTCAGTTGACATGTTTACATGCCTCAATTTACTGTGACAATACAGTAAAGAAAAAGGGTCTTTTAAAGAGTAGTGTGGGCTGCTTATTTAGACATGCTAAAAAGACTGTGTGGCAAAATAGTAGTGCTTTACTTTTATCAGTTGATTAGTTTATTTCTTGTATCAGATGCTCCCTCATGAAATACATGGAAGGTCAGTCAAAAGGATAAGGATTTTCCTCTGGCTCTGTATATATAGTTAAGCTATGAACAATCTTAAATTTCTGCTACTTTTTTTTATGCTTGAATCATTTGGTTGCTGACTATGGAAAAATGTATTTGTTCATTCTAGTAACTAGTTTGTGGTTATGAGTGCCAGCAGGTGAAAAACAAGCAGCCCTGTTAAGGAATAGTAGGACAAACTATTTGGGTTTTGGGAAGTATTCCTCCTTGTGTCAAGCAAAGCTTCTCAGCAGAGATCACAGTATCTCAGAATTTATGCTAAATGGCACTTAGTGAGAGGCTACACCAAGATCAAGAAAAACTTATGAGAAAATCAATACAAACCCTAGGAAGCAGATGATTTGAGATTAGCATTAAAAGGCCATGATAATCTGAATGTTTCTACAAGTCTAAGATAGACCTCTGCTAAACACTTTGTTTCTATTCCACGGAGAAGGAGACGTCTCTAGCTGTTTTGTTGGTGAAAGCTAACTCAGATTTTCTTCTGGAGTGAAAAGGTGTACATGACCAATGAAAGTAAAACTTAACTGTGTAGGTAATAAAAATTATTAGGAGGACACTTGCTACTTCTGTATTGTCAGATTTACCACAGGGCTACCTTCATCATCCCAGAGGGAATTATGTGATTAATGATCTGAGTCTTGCCTCATGGCTGGAAACAAATAAATATTAAACATCTTCCTAAAGGCTTGTGACCTCAGTTTTGTGTTTCAAAATATTTGCTTTTATTCCATATTTTGAGTTCCTCTGGAAGGAAATATTATTTCCTTTTTTTTTTTATTATGTGGGGAAGAGAAAGAAAGCTGAACAAGAACAAAAAAATCTTGTATTAAATCCATCCAGCAGCAGCCATATTTTTTTCTATTTGCTGAAATGAACTGTGTCATTCCCACTTCTACTATATTTATTATTGTAGCATCTAAGCAGAAATTAAACTTACTGATTAAAAGATTAAAATAAATAAACTGATGCCTTTTTATCTTACTCCATACTATATACTCAAATGCATATACTTGACGATTTAATTTCATTTCCAAGATTATGATGCAAGTTATATATGTTGCCTCGAGTATTGGCCTTTTTTAAATGCAAGGTTGCTCCACTCAAAAAGGGATAATGGATAATTCTTGTACAATAATTTTAATATATGCAGCTTTGTGTATTTTTCTTCATACTTTAAAATATTTGAAAAAAATTATTGGAATTCTGTCATTTGTATGTTGTGCCTTGAAGTCAGGGACATTATGACTGAGGAAAAAAGCATTTGGGGAAAAAAAAGAGTTGGGCTCAATGATCCTTATGGGTCCTTTCCAGCTCAGACAATTTTATGGTTCTATGGCTGTGTTGAGGCCCTGGGACACTCTGAGAAAAGCATGAAAAACTTAGTCTTAAAAATTTTAGATTAAGTAGATTTCCTCTCAGTGAGTCATTATGTGAAGGAATAAAAAAAGATGGAGAAAGAATCTACTTAATGTTTGAATAGGATTGCTTTTTGTTTTGCTAATTAGCCTTTATTTCTACTGTCATAACATTATTTAGCTACAGAGAAGGCACGTTGACAGAATGAGTTTAAATCTTTTGTTGACTGAAAATTAAACCCCAAATCACTAAGATACTGACATTGCTGATCAGCAGCTTCCTGGGTGCATACCTCCAGGCTCCTAGTGAATACAATGCTTTTGCACAGAATGCTGCACCAGCTGAAGAGCATTACAACTTTAATCTCCAACCTAACAACTCTGTGTTATTAAGGAGGAGGATGAATACAGTTGGGATGAATATTGTTCTCTTATTTGTGGGTCAGAGTGCAAACCTCCTTAATTCTGCAGGAACATCTCTAGAACAAATGATCTGTAACCTGCAGAAATGAAAGAAGCTCCTTTAACCCTGAGGTCTTATTTCTTAGCCAGATGGGCTAGTCAGGGTCAGATGCATTGGAACAGCACTGTCTGCTTGGATTTGCTTAGAGAAGGAGAGGTTCAATGCTGACTGCACAGCTGCTACATCAGGGTCTGTAAAATAGCTGTGATGCAGTAACATCCCAGTGATCAGGCATGGAAAACAGGCAACCGACAGACCAACAGAAGTAACTTCACTTCTGGTAAAGTGCCAAAACCCTAGAAATCTCAAGAAAGATTGTCTATCCCAAGCTATTCTATGTATTGTGGCTATGAATGAGGAGAATCAGCTCTATGGCTTGGCCATATGTCCCAAAATGAGTTACTTCTGCTGGTAAAGAACTTTAGAAACAGCAGTAAAAGTTAGAAACTGTGATGTGTTCAAGCCGTAAAAAATTTTGGACGCCCTTCTGTCTACTGCCATGAATGCCCCTAGATAGGCTTTTTTTTTTTTGTTCTTGTTAGGTTTGAAATTTTCCTTTATTGATGGAATGGTTTAATTCTTTCTGTTTGTTGAAGAAAAGAAAAGTAAAATGTAGTTATACAAAGATGAATTTATCTTTTTTAATTATCCAAGAAACCTTCCTAATGCTTCAGATTCCTTGGTGCCTTTTAGTCACAGAGTATATATGTATACTTCATGTTAAATTTGACTGCAGTTTACTTCAAATCCATACAAAAATGGATTTTATAAATTGCATCTTGCATTTCTTTTTATACCCTGGTTTAGAGCAAATAAACACACCAGATTTGATTCTCAAATGGAAGAAATGACTAGTCAAAATATAAAGTGGCTTAGGAAGCAATCTATGACTTGAAAACATGCCAAACTAGAGCATATTCTGTTTCCCAGGAATTGTGTGATGAAGGGATCCTAAAGTTAGTCTTCTATCTTAGCCAAATCTCTGTCTTACACCTGAGAGGTGAAGCATTTCTTTCCTTTCTATTTCAATCCAATGATCAGCAGGTTAATTTAAGCCATTGTGAGAGCAGAGCAGGAGCTCTCAGATAATTGTCTTGTTTACTTCTGGGTATTGCCTGCGAACGAGTTCTGTGACTACTGCAATCCAAGATCCTTCCCTATCTGTGGACAAATAACACTGATGTCCAGAGAAGTTCTGTTATCTGGATGTGTTATCTGGAAGAAGGTAAAATTATTCATCCGTTACAGTTTACCTTGAATTAAACACTAGCAGCAGGTTGGAATAATGAGAGGAAACAGGTCCCTCTCAAGCAAACCTAGCTGCATCCCTGTCTCTGCAATGGGGGTTTCCACTGATGACCTTGTTGTAAGTAGTAGGGATTTTGTTGAGGTCGAATTACCAGGGGTGATTGTTGTCTTTCCTTTTCTCTCTGCTCAGATCTCTTTGCTGCATACTTCATTAATATATTTTCCCCACTAATGTAGTAATTACATATCCTCTGAACAGAGAGAGACATGGTTCTCCCAGGAAAATCCTGGGAAGCTGTGTAGAACCTGTCGGAAACTTAAGAGGGAAGAATTAAAGCAATTATTATCTCTCTTTCTGTAATCGTTGTTTATAGATATGATTCTCCAGAGTGTGATATTCATAGTTCACCAATAGTGTGAGAGAAGATTCCAAAAGGCCAATCAGGTCTTAGGTCCACCATTTCTATAAGAACTGTGTACTTCTAATAGTAAAGTGCTTTTCATGCCTTCTGATGATGGAGTCTGTATCACCTTTGGCTGTCCCCAATACCCCTTCAGTGATACACTATCACCTCACTTCTATTATCTCCTGCTTTCCTCTTCCTGCCAGTCCCCAGGGCTGACACCAATCTTTATTTTACGGCTCTCTCAGCTACAATCTCTTGCCTTCCTATTGCTGCTTCAAGACTTTGAAGCTCTAAAAGGAAGGTTGCCATTAGGAAGGGAAAGAATAGCAAAACAGTAAGGGAAATAATGTCTTACAGGAAGGTCACTTCAAGCTCAGATACTTCTTCCTTACCTCAATCACAGCTTTGTGCAACCTAATTGATACATCCTCCTTTTCTGAAAGTGCTTTGACATTGTGACAGCCAACATTTCAGAGTTGCTGTCACATCAAGTTTGTCAATATCCAGTACAGGATCTCTTTTCTAAGATTTAGTTGTACTTCAAATGTTTACCTGCCTCAGTGAAGAGTGGGAAAGAAAGACATTATCAAAGAAAGTAGTCCCATTTCTATTGCTGCAGGAAATGAAAACTTGGTTATGCAGGCCTACCTAAACTTTCACCTGACAATCAAAATTTGAGTTTATTTTTAATCACCAGAAAACTACAGAATAAAACCTGAGCTATTCACAGAAATGAAATTATTGATACAAGAACAGGTAAATGAGTATTTTAACAAATGTTAGGTTGACATTTTTTCTGTAGTATATTTTCTCTCACATTTTTTTTAAAGGAAATGGTTCTCATTACTTTGTCAAGTGATATGACAGTCTGTTTTACATAGTATCTGGAGTGATGTATAAAATCTAGGGACCATTTCAGTAGATCCCATTTTTCAGATCCCTAGAATTAATTTCAGCTCAGAGACTGAGCATTAAGACAGGATATTTATTGCTATGTAAGCACTGACATGCTTCAGAATAATTCACAGAACTTCACTTTCATGTGTAATCCTGTATTTGCTCTTTTGGAATCTGAGAACTTAGTTTCTGTCACTGCTAGCATGCAAGTACCCAATCAACTTCTTGAAACTGGAAAACACAGGAAAGGGAGAAGATTACTTCCTTTAAATTTCAGCTGCATCTGGATAATATAATCTGGAAACAAATTGAGTGTGTTATTCATAACACCAGCCTGAAACTTTTCTGTAACTATAAACACATTTTAAGGATGTAAGAGAAAAGAACTTCTGATTTGGAGGAACAGTTTATTGATGCAAGATTTTTTGGTTTTATGTGAAAAACATATTTCAAATGGTTGAATTACCTATGTCACACTTCGCCTTTATTGAGATAAAAGTGTAACTTTAATTATTTGTTAGTGACAGGAGTTTATCTGCAGTCTTGAAACCACAAGTGTAAAAACTTGGACTGAATTGCAAATTAAAAGTACTTGTTAATTGTCAGTTATTGAGGCTACTCTTTCTTGCGTGTAGATAGACTATAAGCGGAAGAAAATTCCCAGAATAAGCATGTCGGAATAAGGAACAGATGAAACGTCCAGTGACAAAAACATACAATAGAAAAATATATTCTTCCAAATTGAAGACGAGGAACAATGTCTTGCACAGTGACCAGGATGGCAGGACTATTTCTTAGTGGATGGCACTGAGCAAGGGATAGAAACATTCTAGTCTGTGTTAGAGATTATTTTATTACACTGCTTTAGGCAACTTACTTACAGAAAAATTTCCACAAACATGTATTACATAGGATTTAACACTTTGGAGGAAATTTGCAAAATTTTATTGTAAAATTGTTGTAATGTTTCTTTTTTTGTTTTTAACTTCATGAAACCTGAAAGTAAAGAGGTGGTAATCTGCTTTACTTCTTTGAGGAAATCTTTAGGACATAAAAAAACATGCACAGGAGTTGGGAATGTAACTTTCCAGGGATGATAACCTATCTAGCAACTTGGAAAGGAAAATGCAGATTTATAGACTTCATTGCTCTAAAATGATTGTACGCTCAAGTTGGCAAAATAACATGCAAATGAACTTAAGTCTCATCTGTAAATAAATGGAAACATATCTCACCCAATCTAAGCTGTAATTTTGAATGAAAATCAGTTTATTATTAGTAGCTATGTGGAACAGAGTTAATAACTGCTTAATTCATTCGATTGAGCACCAACAATATTTGAAAGAGAACCTGATCAAAAACTGAAAGACTTTATAAAACAGTAACTGCAAAAGAAAAGCTGCTTTACCAGCTCTTTATAGCAATGACATGGCTCTTCAAGGTTTCTTGTATTAATAAAGCATATACTTGATTGTATCTTTTTCATCTGAAACACTTCATAATTATCAAAATCTGATCTCTTGAATATTTAAATGCAATGTCACAATCAA
>NW_005054297.1:26170773-26180150 GCF_000277835.1 Geospiza fortis
CTCTCTTGGGAAGTTCTCTTCTTAGACAATTTCAGCAAAATGCTACAAGTTGAAAATCAGATACTTGAATTTTCATACGCATTTGATTTTATTTAATTAAACCTATGTCTCCACAGCAGTTTTGTTTTTTATAAGGCAAACAGAACAGTCAACATATACTAGGTTTCTTGTTGAAATATTAACAGAGTAACAAAACTGGAAAGAAGATTTGAACCAATTGATCTTAAATTGCAGAATTTATGTTGATATGAATTTTCATAGGTAGATTAAAAAAAGCTAAACCAACACTCTGTGCATGCTAAAATATATGCTGATGTTATTCTACAGCTAAGTAATTTGTCTTGGCAATTATGCATAGTAGAAAAAAGATAACAAGTCATTTAATAACTGTCTTACTTTCTTATATGGTATACAAACCTCATTATTGTAATTTATTAGTTATTGTGCTTGAAGAAATTACTTAATATATTTTTTGGTTTACTTACTTGAAGGACAGAAATAAATAGTTCTACAGGAGACAGATGGCAAAATAATTACATGCTGAATTTATTAATATTGAATAGAAAGAGCTAAAACATCAACAGTTGTGAAAGATGTTGTCATGGCCAGCCTTACCTTCGTTGTAACTCATGTACGCAGCTTTGAAACTATATCTCTCACCAGCTATGGTATTTGTAGTGTGAATTCCAACTTCTTTGACTTTCTAAAAAACAAGTTGTGACATATTAACATAATTAGTTTTCATAAAGATGCAAGCTTGAAGATGTACTTGCTAATGAGCCATCTGAAATGTGACATGTCTTCCCCTTGCCTTCCTTCCCCAGTCAATGATTTTTTTTTGTTTTTTTGAGAAGTGGGTAGTGCATCATTACTTCCCAAAATGATTGACTCTGATCTTTCATCCTAAAGCATCTGACCTGGGTGATTCAGATAAAGTGGAAAATTTCCCATTACAAGAATGCTGTTCTTAGTGTGTTCTGTGGAAACCAGAATTTTTCAACTTTTTAAATTAGTCTTTTCACACTGTTAGAAAGATATGTTAAATCTCAATAAAAGGTTAGAAGCTATGTTTTTGCTTTCTCCTTGTACATTACAGAAGGCTTTCTCAGGATCAGATGAGTATTATATAATTTCTGTCATCTTGTGCTAAAGCCTTTAAAAGAATTGATTTATCCTGTTACCAGTTTTGGACTGTATAAAGGAAACATATACTCAGTTAAGTGCAGAACTCCCAGTAAAATTAATGAGAATCTCGTGTTTGAGGTGCCTATGAAAATTCCCTGGTACCTAAGTGAATCTCAATGACACAACCACCCTCAAATCTCTGACTTTTAAGGAATGCTGTCATAGTTCTGCACACAGGTTGGGAAAGCAGTCAAGTTTTCAGGATAACTGACTTAAACAGGGATGTTCCTTTAAAGCCAAGTGCTTTGATTGCTGTTTTTTCTCTTTCAGTTTTTCCTGCTATCATTTCTAAAATTCATTTACATACTGACATATTTTTTAGTATAAACTACCAAACATTGGTATAAAAATTTACATACATGGTGTAACACTTCTCGTGATAGGAATGGCACTGTGGAATTTGAAACAAAGTTCTTGATTGCTAGAGCAATCTGGAGTTCCAGATGTTTGTTTTACCTAGCTCTAAACACTGGGGAAGGAACAAACTGTGATCCAGTAATGCATATTTATAAATATCTGTTCCTGATTAGAAGAAATAGAGCCAGAAATGATAAAATAGGCTTGTGCCTGAGCAAGTTGTCTCATGACGGCAATCTCAAACTTCTCCTTATTAACTTCATATTGTTATAGTGCATATGTCTAGAATTTTTGTTTAAGTTATATCCATTGTATTATATCAAATATATATGTTTATTATAAATGCTGCCCTGACCACCTTTTACATCACAACTTCATGCAGAACTTGTGTGGTAAACAGTAAATTTGGGGTTAACCATTTTTGCTGGAAGGTTTAAAGGCGTGTCTCCCAGGAAAGTTTTCTAATAGCCTAATTAAAAGCCTGAGTAGACTCTGCTGGCCTGTGCAGCAGTGTAATTTTCATAAAACAGGAACAAACAGAAAGGAAAGGAGTTGTAGGATGGTCTTCCTCCTTCTTGTTGGTTCTGGAATCCTTTTTTTTTACATTTTACAGTTTAGAATCAAAGAGATTAAAATTTCAGAGGTAGAAATTAGAGTTACAAATCCTCACTTTGAAGTGAATAGGCTTCAGGTCTCTTTGCTCTCTGTTATTTTGGTTCTGTTTATATCTCTCTCCAAGAGGAAGCTGGGGGCTAGAACTGTGTGATTTGCATATACCTTGCTGATTAGGGCTTTTCTGCCCCATTAAGAAATGGGGCTTCTTGGAGGATTCTATATGCTAAAGAGTTTCATAAATTTTCCTGACCAGGCTACAGATGTTCTTAGACACAGAACTTAGACAGCCAGAACAGTTTTGAGTCGAATCAAGAACTGTCTTGCAAGTCAAAGTGCCCCACAGATTGGGACACAAATGTTGAGCAGGGATTTGTGGAATTGGTCTGGGATTTATATAAAAAAATACTGAGGAGCCAAAATCCTGACTTGGATTTAAGCACTGACGTACACCAACACAATGGCAATGTAGTTTACACCAGCATTTTTCACTTTCTATGAGGAGAAATGGTTGACAGGATGTGCAATTTGTATCTAAGAAATACATTCACTTAAAAAAGAAAAAAAAACCCAAAATGAAAAGAACCAACCAAAAAACACCATAAAAACTCATGAAATTCCCAAAATCTAAAGCAAGCACCTCCAAGCTGTAGAATTCATACAGTACAACCTAATCAATGTTGTCCTTGAATATTCTTAGTAAGAAATGTGGAATGAAGATTTAACACTGAAAAAAATTATGAAGTTTGATTAGGAGAGGCACACTGACCTAACAAATGTGAAAATGAGATTTGGATGGTATGTATCATAGGAAATCAAGAAAGCTCTGCAAGAGGATTAATAATTATCTGATTACATCCTTCTGGATTTAATAAAAACAGCTGAAGTGGGTATGAACCTCTATCACTCAGAATAGCTATGGCAATTGAATTACATGTGTTTCTGATAAAAGGAGAGAAAATCTAACAAACTAGTTTCTGAGGTTCCAAAAAGCTGGCAAAAATGCACAAACCAGCAGCACCTCCCCCTCCCCCAAAAAATTGAAATCTATTTGGATTTTTTGTTGCCATTAGAAGATTCAGTAGTAATATAGTGGAATATAAATATGACAGAAAGTTTCAATTAACATTTAAAGAGACATACATGTAACTAGATGTAGAGTACATGTTCCATATACTATCTCTCCGACACTGAACACTCATGGTTTTTTAATTCATTCAATATTGTAGTGTGTATTAGTGAATTAGATGAATACCACTGGTCATGCCCCTAAACCATTACAACACCAGCAGAAAACTGGATGTTTAAAATTACTGACATACCTGATCCTTCAAACTAGGAGCTATGCTTGAAAGAGAGCCCTCCATTATAAATCATGTTTCTTTGTGCACTCACTACAGGACGGTTTTCAGTGTGCTGTCTGCTTTATTTTGCTATTTTCAAAGTACATTATGCTTTTATAGCCATTAAGACCATAGTTGGCTCGTAGCTAACTATTTAATTGAAACAGTTACTAGCAATTAATGTATTCATTTTAATTTTAACATCTGCTTGTTTCAAATTTAGCTGTAAAGTTTTAAGTGAATTTGAAATGATAGAACATTGAGTTTGGTAATTTCAAGGTTATAACTAATTCCAGCCATTTAAATGCAATTTTAATATTAGAAATTCTGATCACAAGTCTATTATGATAAGAAAGCAAAGAGATTTCCTTAAAAATCCTAGAGTATTTTTCAAGATGAAAAATGTTTAATTTTTTTGTCTAGTTTTGGGGTTTTTTTTGTTCTTGCTCAGAAACAATTCCATGGTTTATTCTATAATCAGAGAAGAGTTTACACTAAAATAAATTTTAAAAATAAGGAAATTTATACAGTTGTTAAGAAAAATACAGATGGCATGCTAAATAAAAGGAAACAGAAGGGATGCAGGATTTCTACTTCCCTATTTGTTAAATATTATCCACATAAATAGCTCTGCTTGAGTTAATTTCTCTGACGTTAAGGGTAATTTTTGAATTGCAGTTTTTCAATAGAAATTTTACTGTGTTTTGGTTTAGGCTCTGAGGCCCCTCATTCACGGAATCATGAAATGGCTTGGGTTAAAAGGTGCCCTTCAAGGTCATCTAGTCCAAGCCCTCCTGCCCTGGGTACAAACACCTCCCACTGGGCCAGGGTGCTCAGAGCCCCACCCAGCCTGGCCTTGAGCACCTCCAGGCACCCACAACTTCTCTGGGCACACTGTTCCAGCTTTATGAAGATTTTATTACCTAAAGATGTAGATGAGTCACTAATACAGGTGTTTTTGAAAAACCTAATACATTGATCAGCTCAAAAATGTGTCCATATTTACTGTGTGAAAAATTAATGCCGCTGAAGGTGTTTTGCATTGAGTTGCCATGATTATCGTCTGTGGAGACTAGCAGGCAGCAACTCAACTATGTAGCCCTCCCAAAGAAACATAATTAAAAATGTAATTTGTCCCTTTGCATGAAATGAGTTTTAACATGAATGCTTCAGTAAACAAATCTACCGATATAATTAAAGGAACATATAAAATCTATTTTAAGCTCAGAGAAGGAGAAATGTACTATAAGGTCAGCTCAGTATTTCATCCTACTATCATTCTCATTGCCAATTAGACACAGGTGTGTGCTACATAAGTAAGGAAAACTATGAGTGTGATGGATGTGTTTATTATTCATCTCAAACAGCTTTTTTCTTTTTTCCTCCCTGTTCTAATTAGATAGTTTCCAGCTGTTCAACACGTGCTGCTGAGATATGCCATTGGAAAATCACATCAAAACCACAACACAACCATTCTGAATGCATCATTCTCTTAAAATAGTGTTAGAGATGTTATGGTAAACATTTAAACAGACTTAGACAAAAAAAATCAATACTGCAATAAAAGCAGTGAAGAGAAAAATGCATTTCAACTTTATAATGTAAAAACAGAATAAAAGCCAGATGTACAGTGAGGGGAGAGTGCAAGGTCTCTTGGAAAAAGTAGATGACTTTATGGGAATGAAAATTACTCATGTATAATTCTATAATGGTAAAAAATTTTAATGGTCATCAGCATGGAAGATCTTAGCTGCATCTTCCCATTCATTACCTAGATGAACCTAACAATCCCAGAAATGGGCTACACCCTTAAAGAAGTCAAACTGGAAATGGTAGTGAAGTGCATCTTTGCAAAGGCTTGTCTTTAGGCTTGTCTGGTTCACAGTCTGATTCAATTCTGAGTGGTGTGATGGACAAATATTGCTACCAACTCTCTAGGGCAGTTCATGAAACCAGAAATCACAGGCAATCAAAGTGGGCTGCAGAAATGCACCTACCCACAGAGCCATAAATTGATTGTTAGTGTATTTAATTAAGAACAGACAATTGTTGAACAAGGAGTGTATGGTTTGGAGGGTTTCTTCCTCCCCATTCTTGGGTGCAGCTGTGTTTTTATGTTTATGCATCTACTAACACAGTTCATTTACCTGGGTTTTTTTTTCATTGGTCAGTAAATGTGCCTGAGTCTGATAATCTGTGGGATGTTTCATTTTTGGTGTATAAATACCCTTTTTATCTGTTACCCTAAAAGTATTTTTTCCCTGCTACCAATGTTGCAACCCTCCAGGAAGAGGAGGAGACCCTTAAAGTTTTGTGATCACAGGGCCTCTGCGATCATCCTGTGCCTGTACTGATGGAGTTTCCAGTTAAGCTCCCATTTTATTTTCTTCACTGGTCTAGCTGTAATGTCCTGATAATGTAAAAAATGATTTTATTAGCACAGCCTGTTTGCAAACATTTCACATGTATTTCTGTCCTAGAGTAATTGATTGAGTAACTCTACAAAGAGAGCCTAGATGCCATTAGATCGATCGGTCTATCTATCTGTCTGTCTATCTATCTATCTATCAACACACATATATATATGTAATATTTTCAGGACTACTTGTTAAAAAAAGTTGTTTTGCAATGTGAATAATCAATTGCTTTCATTGTTTCATTTGCCTTAAAAATCTGGGAAAGGGATCATACATGTTATGCCAATTTGTGGCAATTTTATCCAGCTGTCCTTGAACGTCTGATTTCATTTCTGCATTCAAACACACAAGGCAGTTTAAAAAATTATTTTTGGAGGCCCATAGGGAGAAAAATGAGTAGGTAACATTATGAGCTTCATAGTCACTCTCAGACTGTATCCTGTCAGCCCCCTGTGTGCTGGCACCTGAGGTGTGTGCATGTGGGGCTTTCAGCTAGGGTGGCAGGAGAGCCTGCAGCAGCAGCCAAGGGGCTATAAAAACTCTCAAACTCTCTTCTGGAGGGCATGGATGTGGCTGCAGAGGCTGCCTGGAGCCAGAGAGTTAGCACTGAGTAGTTAACTGCTGGAGCAGTCCCTGGTGAGCTCAGAACCTCCTAATTAGTGTTAGAGGCACCTGCTGCTGCCCCTCCTCATTACCTTCACCCAATCAAGAAAGCAAGTTTCTTCTCCCAGGGCTCAATATGCCCCCCTTTTTATAAATCTCTGATGTTTTTCCAAATGATCAACAGGATTTTAACACTGCGCTTCTTGAGCTTCTTAGAGCTTGTGAGTACCAAGGCAAATATTGCTGTTTTGCTGAGCTCCAGTAAATACATATAGACTTGCAACTTGGAAGGTCATCTGTAAGTGCTGAGGTTTCATTTATTAAGGAATAAAATCCTCAGAATTTCAGCTGCACAGTTTGAGAAACTGATATAAGCTTTGCAGTACTTTTTGCTTTCTGTAGTTAGACAAAGACAGTTTAAAGGCCTAAAGGTATCTTGCTAAGGAAGATGTGCAGGAAAATGTAAAGTATACAGTTTGAGAATTCAAAGAAAGGTAAAGAAAAACTTCAAAAGCTATTGCTGCTCTGGGAAGAAATTTTCACAATTCTGGAGTAACTTGTGATTAAATATTTTTGGCTTTTTAATACTGTTTTCTTTGCTAATTACTAAAGCTATTTTTGTGATTTGCTAACAAGGTTCTTTTTTCTCTTCCTGCTAACTGTAGATGAGTATGAAAACTTTTAAGTTCTAGGTTTTAAAATTTTGCTTGCTTCTTGTATTATTTGAGGTTTTATTTCTGATAATAAGCTACCTCTTGCTTTAAACACTTGATTTGTTGTAAACTGTGTTAATTTTGTATTTTATGTTCTTAAAAGATTATTCACTAGGAGTATAATATGCCAATTAAAATGCTATTACCTTTGACAAAATTAATTACAATCCACTCAAGGCAGAAAAAAAAATGCAAGGAAAGACTTCAGATGACAAAAAAATGCCTTTTATGATTTCCAAGGTTTCTTGGGTTTCTGCTGAGGTCAAGCGGTGGGACATGACTAGTTCTTGGGAGGAATTATTACTCTTTCTACTATGTATCTGAATTTCCAAATGTTTAGCAGATGACAGCAAGAAATGGAGATCATTTAGGGTGAGGTTTTCAGCTATTTCTATGCCCCAGCCTAATGCATATATGTTCAAATTGGACAAAAGTGAGTTTGGTATCCTTCCCTATCCTTATGGCTATAGGTTCATGTGTCTTTCAAATGAGGCTTTTCTCAAGGCTCGATCATAATATTTTTTTTTCTGTTTTTCATTGCCTATAAGCACATGCGCATCTATCCTCTCAGTTTTTCCTATTTCATACTGTCTTAGGAACTGTATTAGATCCTAGAAAAGCTTGAGGATGAAAAAAAATTCAAATGAATGTTAGCTTAAAAAATATTTATGTCAGACTTGGTGATTGCAGATATGAAGCTGCTCTAACATTCTAGGGAATCTCATACCATAGCCACACATTTGGTGAGTTCTTTCAAAAGCCCACATTCTTGGTAACAGTATTTTAGTTCTGCACAGCTCATTCCCTCTAATGACAGTTGTTTTGGCTTTGAAACAAAGCAGATTGTGAAAAGCAGTGGCAGAAATTTGGAAGTGTTAGCATTTAGGCAAAATCATGACTGCTGTCTTTGATTTGAATTAATTTTTCGTCTAATGATGGCCTATGCATCCATACACTGCAATGTTTTAAATTGCTTTCTATATCTTCAGTGATAGCAAGAATGAACAGTCAGAAATCAAAAAACCCATAGTGATGGGAGGGGCAAACATGATCAGTTGTGGTGTTTCTAAAGTAGAAAATAAAGGATTTAGTTCAACTGATGTCATTAATGGATAGGCTTAAGACTCTCATGCCATCCTACCACTCCCACCAAAACAGGGAATATCAAATAAGATTTTGTAGCAGCTCAGATTTGGGTTAATATCTTGTATAAAAACTGTTGCTTTTATTTATTTGTATAGAGCCATAAAGCAGTTTGCTAAGAGTCTCAGAAACAGAGTTGAGCATCTCTGCTTGCACAGACTTGAATGCAAGTAACAGGCATTTGTAACTGAGGTGACAAAATGCAGCATGCTCTGGTATATTTTTTGAATGTTTTAGGATAAATTGTTCAGTTCAGAACTTAGGATTCCACTGGCATGTTGGAAGAGAACATTCAGGGCTGAAGGGTAGGTATGTTAAATAGGATTCTAATCTGCCCCATGAAAAAGGTTGTGTGGGGGGGAACCCCCTTAATTTTATTTATCTATTCTTACAAATAAAATTTATATTGCTTAACTTAATGCATGGAGATGCTGGGAAAAAAAGCACGAAGGTTTCTTTCTGCTTCAGTGGACAAAAAGGATTAGTTTGGGTGTGTAAACCTAAAGCAATCTGTAAGACGTGCTAAGGTGCTGCTTCCCACATATAAAGGTGTGTTAGTGTTTCATGTTGCAAACAGTGTACACATGTGCCCTATGTGTGGGTGCCTACCGGGAAGAGGTGCTTAGTCTTGATTCATTTTGGAACTGGGGACATGGACCTTTGCTGCACCAACAGATCTGGCCCTATTCCTCTGAGAAAGAGGTTGTCTCTGGATAGAAATAATGAACTGCCCTTTTTTAATTTAACACCATATTTGGCTAGTCCTTGTCCTGGAAATGAAATGACATTTCCACCATGACCACCAGGTTTGTGTTTAAGGAAGAATCACAGACTATTTTAAATGAGAATAACTATATGGGGCCTGACCAAAATTTTTGCTGGATCAGGTGCCTTGTCTTACATAGTGGTGGGCAGCTTATATCTAGGAAACAGCACCAATTCTGAATGTGATGTGGTTCAATAAAATGCTCCCCACACTACAGCATTTAAGGTTAATGGAAAGC
>NW_005054297.1:26180178-26203594 GCF_000277835.1 Geospiza fortis
AAGTAGGCCTCTTGAAAGAATGTAAGTTGGAGAGTAGTTGTTTATTAACATTGGTGGTTTTGGTTTAACCATGGCTCAGCACAAGATATGTGTCTTGCAAAAAAGTGGTTTGTAAAGTACCAGCTCTCTTCTATGGAAGTTAAGTTTTTCTCTCTTACATCTCAGTGATAGTGAGAATCTTGCAGGTTTTTTTGTTTATTTCAGCATCTCTAGGTTTCACATTTAGAGAGAAAGAAAGAATAGTATGGTTATTCACCATCTCAATAGGTTGCAATCATACCACATAACACGTAGGGAAAATCCGAGCAAGGTCTCCTCTTTGTTCATTAGTTTTCCTTGTGATTTTGTCCATTCCTTATTTGCTTTGAATTGTACTACTGGGAGACTGGGAGTATGTGGTTTTTAGTTAGTTTTCTCTCAAATGCAATTCTGGCCATATAGGAGAGCTTGTCTAGGGGAAGCACTTGTGCAGGAGTACAATACTCCCACAGGGCTTACCGAAGGGATCAGAAGTGCTATAATTCTGTTTCAAAACTGTTTCTTATCTTCTCAGAGTTTATATTTATTGAGGGCCAAGAAGGAATAAATCCTACTAATGCTTTAATAGGCCTGTCATGGTTTAAGCCCAGCTGGAGATGAAACACCACACAGCCACTCACTCAGCCTCCATTTCCACACGCTCCAGTCCGGCAGAATGGGGAGGGGAATCAGAGTAAAACTTGTAGGTTGAGATAAGAACAGTTTAATGACTGAAAGTAAAGTAAAAATACAGTAATAATTGTAAATTATAATAATAATTACAGTAATAAGGGAAAAACCCCAACGAGTGCTGCGCAATGCAATTGCTCGCCACTGAACCTAAGATACCCCCTTCTGGGTAATTCCCCGAATTTATATACCAGGCATGATGTGCTGTGGTGTGGAGTATCCCTTTGGTCAGTTTGGGTTATCTGTCCCAGCTATGCTCCCTCCCAGCTTTCTTTTTGCATACCCCCTCACTGACAGAGCATGAGACAAAGAAAAAATAAGTATTTGACTTGAATGGTCTTCACAAAACCCCGAAACAACAGTGTATTATCAACACTATTCTCCTTCTGAATCCAAAACACAGAACAGCTACTGAGAAAAAAATTAACTCTATCTTGGCTTTAGGATGATAGTCATTGTATGCAATACAAGTTGTTAGAAAGATAAAGATATATTTACAGTTTTCACTCTACTTAGTTTATTTGCAAAGGTGAAGGCCAAGAGCTTGTATCCTTCCTACTCTGTTCCCAATATGTGTTTGGGGTTTTTTTTAACCAGTTATGGGATAATTTACTTTTCAATGATTAATATCCATAATTCTATATGGCTCTCTCTAGTTCACCTGTACCACCTGCTGTTAGTATCTGTTTACATGCTTGTTTTTTCCTGTGTACTCTTCTAGAAGTACTCTTCATTACTTTTCCACATCTGACCCATTTCCCATCGAAAAGTACAAATCTTGTTCATTGCATTTCTTCCATGAATATGTTTTTAAAGTTTATTTTTTTTAAGATCTAGTAATATATTGAGGCATGTTTTTTTCTTATGCATCTGAAGATAGTTCAACCTTTTAAGGAGTTTCTCTGAATTCTTACAAGCTTTTATTAATTATCTAGAAAGAAGTTAATTAGGGTAATGATATGATAAATGTTGTTGAACTTCTCTGCAGAATTCTTGGCAGTTTCATTAAAAATGAATAATTTAGTGGTCTTTTAATTAAACTTTCATGCACTGTTCATGAGCATGATAATCCTAATATGTAACTCTAATTAACACAAAATAGAGTAATATTTGTTGCAACGAAGAAGCTAATTTTTTAAATACAGACTCTCTTCAGTTTAAATGTCAAAATACTGTAGTGTTGAGACTAGCAAGAAGCAAGCTTGTCATCCGTTAAACTACCCCATTCCTTATTATGAATATCTTTCACAAATATATTAGAATTACTTTTCTTTTTCTCATTATTTTGGTGAACAGCATCTTCTTCACTGTCTTGCAAACAGTTGAATCTAACAAATAATTCCTATCACATTATTATTTTTATTGCATTCTTATAAGGACTTAGAAAAATGGATGTATGCAGTTTTTTTTCTGTTGATGTATAACACAATATTTGTCACTGCTAACACCTAACTCAAGCTAGCTGTTATCTATATCTTGAAGACTAAAATTGGCTGATTTCTCTATGGTCTAATTACATGAACATTTTAAGAGGTTATTATTTTTGGGCACCCAATATAAAGTAAAGGAAGAAGGAGCTGTCATATGTCTAGCTGTGTATTAAATTTTCCAAACGACTGTTTGAACTTGAAGTTGCTTCCACAAGATTTCTCATTAGCCAAGCTGTCTTATTTATTTATAATTTTTACAAGGGCATATATGTCACAGGAGTTGAACTGTATGCTTCTACATGTCTTCCTTCTAACAGCATAGTTGAGGGGAAGGACTGTGAACAGTCTCCATGCCAGAACTTTAAAACAGATTCATAAAGAGATTAAATTGCAGAATTGTGTATAAAATTTTGCACCCTCTGTGCATTCATATTTTATGGAGTCTTGGCTACTGGATAATGACACATATTTGTTTCGGTTTTGTGTCCTAGCTAGTATATGTGATGCTAGATGGGAATTCTGGTTTCAAATGCAAAGCAACAAAATCACATTTTTAAATGCTTGCATGTTTTTCATAATTCAATTTTATTATTTTGCTTTCTTTTCCTGTCCCTCAAAGAAAGTTTGTTCATGATCAAACTCTGAAACCAGCAACCTGTGCCTTAGTAAGGCTGCCAGTGTAGTTTGACTGGGGAAAAACAAAATGAAAGGGATCTGCATGTTAATTTTTTTTTCCTCCTGTGCACATTGCATTATTTCAAGTGTCTGAGTCATGGACTGATTTGCTGAGTAGGCTATTGAATCACTCTTCAGTCATATCCTCATTTTGCCCATAATGTGTTGCAGCCAGAATTGTGGAATCACCTCACACACTGAGATCTGCTTGGCCTCTGTCAGCCTAACAGTCTATGAAACCTGAGTCACTGATCTGAGTACAGTGGATATACTGGCATATAACATTCAGAGAACTAGCTGCATATGTATTCTTATCAGAACCTCAGCTAATCAGTGATTTTCGTCTTATTTTTAATGTGTCTCTTTAGCTATATTTGTTCCTGATTTATACATAAATTGCAGAGAGGGCATAATTGTGTACTGTCTGAATAAATCATAGAAATATTAGGTGAAATAAAATCTAAAGATCTGGCAAATAGTTGCATTGTTTTATGCACTTGCTATATAAACCAATATTCACACACCTATAATAAAGATCAGAAAGAAAATGCTATTTAAATTTCAAATTTTCCTCGGTCTAAGGATTGCCATTGTTGCCTTGGCAATAAAACCTTGATGTAAAGCAACATGTGCTCCATCACCACAGTATGTGGAAGAAGTAAGAACAGACCTTTGTGATTTTGCCTAGAAGTGCATGAAAACTCTGACCTGTGCTGTTTGCCCATGGACTGTAGCCTACCCTGCAACACTGCTATGGGGCTGTGTGACATTTCAATGCCCTAAGTATGCATCTGCTGGCATGCTGCTACTGTGGGTTTTATACCTCTTTCCCAACCCCAAGAACAGGATTTATTTAATGTTCACTTGAGATGGGGAGAGGGGATGTGTAGTAGTCCAAAGCATTTGGTTAATAACTGCGGTAACGATGTAGAGAAAAACATTGAGTTTCACTTTTATGAAACCTCGGATCATAGAATCACAGAATGGGTCAGTTTGGAAGAGACCACAGTGGGTCATCTGGTCCAACATCCCTGCTTGAGCAGCGCTGTCCTAGAACACATTGCACAAGATTCTGGGTAACTTTTTCAGAGACAGGAATGTCACTGCAATGTGGGATTGCAGAGATGAACCCATACTTCAACAGATATTGTTACTAGTTTAGGAAAATAATTTCCTAGTATTTTGAGAAGTCATTCTATTTGCAGCACCGCAACCTGCAAAATGTATTGATAAATGTAAAAGAACTATAAGGTTATAGAGGACAATAGTTTTAAGATATCCTGATACATGCTTATGAAAATTATAGTGACCATATTTAGATTTTTCCGATTTTGCTTGGTTTGAACCTCTGCTGAAAATGTTGAAGTATCATAAAAGTACTTTTTACCATTATTAATCACCTCTTTCTCTGCTTTTTAATTTGTAATTTAATTTGAAATTTGTAAAATAGTTAGGAGAGGAGAAGGGAAAATGAATGCTGAATACAGCAAACAATATAAATTTTGAGGAAGTGGAAGGAAGTCATCAACCCTTCTGATTCTACCAAAACTGATATTTGAGTAATGCAAGTGATTAATATTAATGATTTGTATTCAGAATGGACTGTATTGTTGGATTTATTAAATATCATCTATATTTGATTACTGTGATCTTTTAGCTGCCTGAAGTGCAGAGGACTGGTGAGATTTCTGCATTCCTTTCAGTGTGTATACCCTCTTGGTACCCTTTTCACTCTTCCTCTTTTGAACAAATTCACATAATTGAGAAAAGGATATCAATGGAGATAGTCTGCTTCAGCAACAATATTTTAATCACAGGCTGGCATAACAGCAATTCAAAAGTTAATCAGCTTACCAGGAACATATATCTTGTTAAAAAAGAAAAAAAAAAAAACCCAGACAGAAAACCAAAACACCTCTATCTTTATACCTTTTTTTTTTCTTTTTTAATCTACTTGATAACATTTTGTACCATCAGCACATTGTCAGCATATTGTTAATCCTAGATTGTAAAGGAACTGTTGTTTGAAGGTGTGAGAGCATATTGTAAATATTGCTGGGATAAGAAGCTGTAAAGCTGTAATTGCAAAATTGCTGTACAGCAGCTCTGTTTTCTATGTTCTGTGTTCATCTCTGAGTTATTAGGAGGTTATGCAAGTCAATGCACAGGCATGATCTCATGTTAAGGAATGGGCAAGTCTGGATGCCTCATTCAGTGCATTCCCAAGCAGGCAGGGGGAGTCTGATGGAGGGGTGGCTGGAAGCACAGAAAGAGTTTCCTGGACCACTGTGTTAGAGCAGAGCATTGAGCACGTTTGGATGTCCCTGCCACTGGTCTGAGGGAAATGCTGCGCTTTCAAGGCAATAACAGATGAGCCTCATTTCCAGGAGAAGGGCAGCCCCACGAACACAGCAGTAAATGGAAAGTTTGGATGCAGTTACGACCTATAATCACATGTATTTGCTTCCCAAATACTATGAGCTAAAGTCTGGTCATAGTTAGTTATTTCTAGTAAAGGTATAATTTGTGTAGTGTTGCTATTTTTGAAGAAAACTCCTTATTTCAAAATTCATATGGTGAAATGTCCTATTTTCTTGTTATCTTTGGAATTATGCCTAGCAGCATAATAAGTAGACAAGAGGCTTTTTTTTTTTCCTCATTGTCTGTAGGACAAATTGAATCAGTTCTTTAGTTTTCATATTTGGTGGGGGGTTTTCAAATCCATATATATGTGGAACTCATACAAATGACATGATTTTGCAGATAGTGGGAATAGACGTTGATTTCTGTGGCTTGGCAAGTTGAAAAGATTGAGATGTATGTTTTAGTATGATTATAAAATTTTGGAGTTTTTGTTTGTCTTGGAAAGTCTAAATTTTTTTTCCCCCAAGGGGATCATTGGGTGCAAATGTTAAGAGATACTGGGATCAAACCCACAGCCATGTTGTTACTAGTGTAATGACCTAACCAACCGAGTTTATCTCAGGGAAAAGTGAAATTTCAACAGCAATTTTAAGGTAAAACATCTTTTTTTCATGAGAAAAAAAGTAGGTGTGGTATTGCTAAGTAAATTCAATTTTATTTACTGAAAGATTACAGGATTGTTCCTAGTTTAAAGGATAATGCTAAAACTAAAATGTAAATTGTTCTCAAGGGCAATTCAAAAGGTTCTTGAGCATTTTGAATAACATTCCTTTTTATTTTATGCATGTTATATTCTTTTAGTGACTGAGTCACACTGCCTGCAGAAAAATATTTCTTCCATTAGAAGAGAATATCATGAAGACTGATCTATTTGATACCTTAAAAGGTAGTAAGGCAATGACAAAATTACATATATAGTGGAGAAATAATAGTGAATTATCCTCCTTCTTCTGACATTATTTTTTTGTCATGCCTTCTGAGAGTGGTGGTGCTGATGTTCTGCAAAGGTCTCATCTTGTGGTGACAGGGCAATGGGTAAGCAATTTTAATTACTGAACCCCAAAAGGAAGTATTCAGCAAGCATCACCAGAAGAAATGCAATAGGAGTATGGAGGAAAGGGAGGGAATGCTGTCACTGTTGAACTTTTCCATGAACCCAAAATAAAAATCTCAGCAGCTGAGAAAAGAGATATCCAAGATGAAAGTAATGCTCATTTAAAATATTCAAGTACTGCTGACTTCAAGAAGTATTTAATGCGCTTGATACTTGACATAAAAGTTATAGTCTCAGCAATAACAACAAAATAGCCTTTTCCACTTTCTCAAATGTAGTTTGAGTAGTAGTTTGTAGTTTCATTACAGAAAACAGTCTTTGAGAAAGATTTCCTTGAACAATCATTTCATGGAACTTGTGTAAAAAATCTGCCTAGATAAAGTATTATAACTAGTAAAAGATTAAAGACTTTGACTGGAAAGCAATTTCCTAATGAGGTGTAATGTAAACAGCCTGTAAATTATGGGCTAATGTAGGTATCTTTTTACATGCTTGGATTGATGCTTAACTTTTAGTTGCTCTGACCTAAAGCAAGTTTTCCATCATCCAGTAAGACTGGTTACATAGTTAAGAGACGCTGTGGAATCTCCATCCCTGGACATATTTCTAAAAAAAAAAAGAAAAAGGAAAAAAAAGGCAAACAGATTAGTGCATAAGATAGAATCTACCTGACAGAGGTTGGGGTGGGAAACAAAGGTCCCTAGCAAGCATTAGCTCCACGTCTAAGGATAGTGCTTATGTGGTTTATGAAAGTGATTTATAAAACAGATGCTATTGCCTAGTAGATTGCAAATTCTGACTTGCCTCTTTGTCATGCTGTTTTGCATCTAACCCTTTTTCTCTTGGAAGCTGTTTAGCTGACTGCTGGGTCCTTGAGCTCTTTCCAGGCTGTCCCTGTCCCAGTGCCAAGGGTGTGTGTTGTCTTTGAGGAGTAGGGATCTTGACAGCAGCAGGGCAAAAGAATGGGGAGCTATCATTTTCCCCATTATTTCAGACCTATAGCCTTCTATTCATAAAGACCCCTTCATTTTTGAGCTATTAATACTAGAGTTGTTCATCCATTCATGGGAAATATATGAGTTTTTTTCCCCAGTAAGCCTCAATTTAGTAAACCTGGTTTTTCTGTGTTCATTCATTTCTATTAACTATAATCTAATTTTCTCCATGTTATACAACTTGGCTTTCATTATTTTTTCTAATACATTTCTATTCCTCATTTTGAAGAGTAGAACCACTTAGCCCTTAGTTGAGACAATTTTCATTAGACAGAGAGAAAACAAGTCAAAAATGTTATGCATTTATGCAGGAATACATGCGTCTTATTTATTGCAGTATTCCAACTAAACCCTGTTGTTACCTTATATTAAGCATTTTAATGGTGTTTGTGCCTTGCTTGGTGGGCCATACATGTCACATTTAATAAGAGGCAATAAATGAAGCCAATAGTTTTAGATATGCAGTTACAAGGGTTTGAGTGTTACTGATAGATAAGGTTTTATAAAGCCTTTCCTATTGGTAACATCTGGGAGTTTTCAGTGGTCACTTGTCTTTCAGTGATATTGTAAAGCTATCCATTAGTATTTTATATATTATTTTTATGGTGTATTTTCAGATAAACAATATCTATTGCAGCTTAATGTTATTTTCAGTGAATACAGCAGAAATAAGCTGATTAAATTGTGTAGAAAAATGATTCATAAGCAATTAATGAAACCTTATTTAAAGCCTGTTTTTTTGCATAAAAGAATTTCAAATACAAACGAAATATATACTGCAATTTGCTGGAGGCTGTTTGTTTTGTTTAGGGAATTTGGTGTGTGTATGTGTTTGGTATTTTTCCCCAGAGAAAATGTCAAAAGTGATATTTGCCAGTGCCAGGCCAAATTATTATTATTTACATTACAGTAGACAAGTAGCATCAAGTGTTCAGATGCAAGGTAAACCATAATAAAAGCAGTGCTTTCTGTATTTTACTAGTAGATACCTTGCTTTTAAAACTAAAGATTTCTTGTCCTCTTCTAGTTGCTATTATATCTAATGTGATCTTACTTGAAGTATATTAAGGCTAAGAAAAATAATTATTATTATAATTTTTGTACATGGGGCAATGTTTTGCTTGCAGCTGTTTGATTTGACTCTATGCAGTTTTGTGCAGTGAAACCTCTTGGGTCCACTCTGTATACCAGCTTCATTAAGAATTACTCTGTACAGAGCAATTTGTCATCTTGCAAGTGATCAGTACAGAGTTGCAGCTGGGTTATTCCTGCTCCCTGGTTTGTCTGCTTGTCTCACATTGCATCCTGGTGTAGAGTCAGCCCAGGTATTAGCAGCTTTCCGTGCACCTGTAAAATCAAACCCACAAACTAGGCCAGTGGAACGGGTCTAGCTTATTTGTCTGAAACCATCCCTGTGCTGTCTGAGCTTATTCTAGGGTCTTCATTAAATGCTTCTAGCTTGGAGCTTTGCACCTGTCAGAACAGATACATAAAATTGCCTTTGAGTCTTTTTGAACTCTCTGGGATTGAAGTCTTGTTTTAAGCCAAAGAGTGGATTAGATGCTTTGCTGTATTTGAACTCATCACACATTTTACAGGAATAGACTCATATTTCTGTATATGAGAATAACTGTGCATAGCCCAAAGTTCAGCAAATGCTGCTCATGCAGTCACTGAATGTCAGAAATTTGTAACTAGGATCATGAAAGTCACTTTTAAGCTTGATCTGACACTATGAGAAAGACGCTATCCATTGTGTATACTGATTTCTTAGTATCTTCATGCATTTCATACAGAAACAGTAGTGACATAAACAGGGTATTTTTAGAGTAAGGATTTCCAAGATGTCAAGTTACACCTTAACAAAAAAAGTCTAATCAAAATAACACAAGATTTTTACCTCAGAGATTCTGAGTACCTGCTGTGACCACAGTATCTCCAAATCCCTCTAACTCCTTCCCAGTCACACAATCAGCATTCATGAATAAATCAGTAGTCATTGGACATTTCTAAAAGTTCTACATGGGGGCAAAATTCTTCCCTCAATTTTAACTCATCTATCCTGAAAACTGGGTTGAAACAGGACTTTAGGGAAGAAACACTTTAATGAGCTCAATGTACATTAAAATGCTCTTTATTCAATACCCTCTGGAAATACTGTTAAGGAGTCTTCCAGAAATGTGTAGCATGATAGCACTTGCAATTTTCTGATAGAAAGCATAAGTTTCTGCATATTGAAGACAAAATGAAATCTTCCAAAACTCTGAATATGCTCACATTGGGCTGTTAAATTTTACAGGCAAAATCTGTAGCACTCCCTGTTGGATGCATATATATTTCATTCTGTGCTAATTAGTGCATAGCCAAATTCAGCTAACTCACTACAGTGAGAGGAATTGAGCTGAGGTATTTGAGACAGGCAACTGGCTTATTTTAGGTAATGTAGATTATGTTAAAAAAGATGCCATGTGCAGGATCACTAAAATGTATAGTTATTGAAAGCCATAATCAAAGGCAATAAGAATTTTTCTTAGTGCATATAATAGAGTTTTGTTTGTTTATACTTAAGTTAACAATCCTTAGAGGTACTCATCAATTATTCTCAGGGGATGGGAGTGGGGATAGTATGGGGTGTGGAGGGGAGGTATCTGATATTTTGACTTTAAATACAAATTTGGTCATAAAGTACATTTCTGATTTTGGGCAATTTTATGGATACAGATGGCTCCAAATATGCATCTGCTTTCCAGAAAAAGTAATAATATTGGGATTTTTATGGGTTTGCATGAAAGGAGAAAATATGGGTTATTTTCTTATCATAAATTTGTACTCTAGAGTATTGTGAAACAAAAGAAAACCAATGAAAACTGGGTAGGGGCTGTCAAGATTCACCTAGAAGTGAAGTGCTGAAATATTCATATTGAAATATGCAGGGTCCTTTTTGTTTAAATACAATGTAAAGACTGTTTACTAACTCCCATTATTTGGATTATTATCGAGATTAATATTTAAATAGTACTTAAATTTTGTTCTATGCATTATTTAACTGTTGGCCATTATAATATTGTTGTCATGAGTCTTAACAAAGATGAAACAAATGTTATCCTTAGTATCTTGTTACAGACAAAACAGGCAAAGGCCTTTTAAAGAAAGTCAGAATTTTTTATTTTTCTCAATTGACATCTTAACAGATTAATCTAAGAATCATCTTTAGGAGTTAATATTTAATTATTACAGGAAGAAAAATAATAAAAATGCAAATATTAGTACAGGAATAAGACATACATTTAAGTAATCATACAGTGAAACACTCCTCATAATAATTCTTAAAATTTCACTGTTGCAAGGAGTAGTGAGAAGGAACAAGGTAGAAAAATATAGCAAGTTGCCAGCATCCTTTTGCTTCAGGAAGTTTGTTCATGATATTTTCTTTTTCCTTGGGCTAGAACATATGAAATTTCAGGTATCCTTATATGTTGCTAGGATATCCTTCAACCTAGTTTCTTCAGTGTTCTGCAAGTGTGCTCTGTGGTGCAATTTACATGTTAGATGCAAACCCCATGGTTTTGTCTGAAATTGGATTGTTGTTTCTTCCCATGACCATTATTAGTCTGTAAATCCAGGAGTTCCCATCACCAGCCCAGGCCCCAGCTCAACAAGTTCACTTCTAATCCTGCATCTGGCACTGCCCCTTCTGGAAGCCTTTGCTGTCATTCCAGGCCTCTATTTCTCTAAATTTTTTTTTTTATTCTAGTAAAGCCATAAATCCCCCACTCTACACAGAACAACTACTTGCTGCTACTATACATATTAAAACTATGTGTGTACCACACCAAGAAAAGGACATGTAAAGCAAACATGCCCATCTGGTTGTTAACAAATCCCTGTTAAAGCTAAACAAAGCAAAAGGAAGGCTGGAGGCTGGTGAAGACAAGTTCAAAGCAAAGAAAGCAAACTGATAAGCTTTAGTCCTGCAAACCCAATAGGAAGTTTGTGACCTCCTGGTATTGATGGCAGGACTGTATTCATAGGACCCCAGAGATACACATATATTATGTTCATTTGCTTCTGAAGGGACAAATGAACAATGCTGGCATTGGACAAGTGTATCTTTTAATAAAGTATTTACATCTCATTTTAATGGCCCAGAGAAAGTGGACATTATTTGTAGTCAGTGCAAATATTGACACCATCTGAACTATGTACATTTCTAGTCAGAATAAATTGTTAGACTTTCAGACAGCTGTGTCAAGAAGGACCTGTTTATTGCAAAAATATTTGCCATTGGCATGCCTAATAGCAGTAACTAAGGTTTCGGGAAAAAAAATTCACAGGTTTCAGTATTTGCAAAATACTTTATGAAAATTAAAATAGTTATTTTCTTGGGTTTTTTTTATGGAGATAAAAAAATAAAAATAAAAAACAAAATATAAAACACCAGTAGATTGACAGACTGTCAATTAACTGTTACTTCTCCTAGTATGAAGACATAACACTATCCTGAGGATCCAGCATATTGATTCTTATACCTACCACACATTAGGATTTCTAAGTCTCTGAAAAATTAGCCCACAGACCTATTTTGGTTTATCTGCTTGTTTGGAATTTATGGATAAGATTGTTTTACTCATGTTTAATAATACTTTTCACTTAATTAGTAAGCTTTAAATTGTTAACACAATCATTATGTGATCTTTAAATATAATCAGAAAGTCATAAACTCAAAGAATACATATCATGTTTTCTGCATTTTGATATTTTTCATGTTTTGATAACTCCAAAGATGAGTGTCCAAACCCTCTGGACAATCTACTCCAATGTTTGTCAGCTCTTACTCTGAGGATAATTTTCTTGCAAGTAGTTGGGAGTTTCTCCTGCAAATTCTACTCGTTGCCTCTCATTCCACTGAGCACTCCCAGAAGAAACCAAGTCTATATTTTCTCTAGATCCTTATTAGGCAGTCAGAGGCAGCAATTAAATATTCCCTGAACTTCTGACTTCAGACCCAGCTTTCTCATCTCCACTTAAGAGGTCTGACAGGGTGTGGCAGTGGTGGCAGTCCCCCACCTGTTCCTTTGAGAGACCTGCATGAACACAGTCTGTCTAGTTATTATTATGATGCCACTTTTCAATGGCAGAAATAGATAAAGGAAAATAAAAAAAAATGTGTCTTTAAGTTGGTTATAGAATATAGCATTGCAGAATTTCATTTTCTCATGTGGCCATAAGAGAAACCTAAACACTTCCTAAACCAGTGTTTTTCGCACACATTTTGAAGGCTGAAATGCTAATTTAAGGGTTACATCCCATAAAGCAAAAGTAGCATTAACCATTATATTTCATTGTTTTCAAAGAAATGTTAGAAGGTTCTTAAAAGATACATTTATATGTTTTTAATTGAAATTTCCTGGCACAGAACATCAGAAAATAGGAACATGGGAGAAAAAGAAGCTAGTTCCCTCATAGATTTACTGAAAGACATTCTAATTATTCCTTTCACAGGGCAGCCAAATAACATTTCAAAGTAGGAGTCAGGAGGCTTTTGCCTAATTATACATTCAGTGTTACTCCTGGCACTGTTTATTTGACCTGAATCTATAGACAAGTATATACTATTTATTGTTTATGCCAGTATTATCTTTGCTTTAACACAGCAATAAAATTTAGTTAGCCTTGTTTTTTTTACATAAGGCTTTTTTTACAAACTTGTGTTACATTCCCAGTTATTCTGTTTCTTGGCAAATAGTGAATAAACCAAGATCTTCTCCTTTAACCACTGAGCCTCAATAATCCAACCCAGGGTTCATTTATTTCTTTCAGTTGTAGTCTTCAGATGTAGAATTCATCTTCCTTGAAAACAAGTGATTATGCAGCCTTCAGGTGAGCCTGTGTGAGCCTGGGGTTTAGTGTATAGAAACTTATTTTCACACAGGAGCTACAGTTTCTTGCTTTGTTCCAGAAACTTCTGGTACAAGAACAAGATTTGATGGTATTTTTTTCAGGCCTTTGCCTTTCTTGTATTTATATTTATGTTCCATATATAAAACCCACCAAGTTCTTCTCACTGGTTCCTTCACAGAATCCTACAAAATCTTCTGCCTGCAGCTTTGTATTTAACATAAAAGCATTTATTTTTCTACTTGCTCTTAATTTTCTACTAGCATTAGTCTTGAAGTTAGTGCAGAGACAACCTGAGCATTAAAGCAAAGCCTTGCAGCTCTTCTTCCTAATTCTGAAGGAATCTGAAAAAGGAAGGTAAGGCTAAATGATTTGCTTTATTTACAAAACAGAAAATTTGAATTATTATTTTTTTAACATTAAAAATCATGTGATTTGGTAAGAGAAGTACAGGACTAAGATCTTATAGACCCTTTCCTAATGAACAACTCTTCAATTCCAGGCTTGGTTTCAGGCAGCTCTATAGCTTTTTGACTATCACTCCTTTCTGAATAATTTGGTTTGTAGGAGTGTGCCCTTTCTGTCCTAGAAGAAGGGTTCTCTATCACCCCTATTCTTTTAACTGGCTCTTGAACTGTGCAGCAGCTCTGTATTCCCAGTTCCTTCCTCTGCTGAGCCCACTGGGGAGTCTCTTATTCCTCATGGGAGATGCAGCCCTCCCTAGAGTTATTCATAGTTGCCTAAACAAAGTCCTTGAAACTCACACAATGGGTATAGTGAGGAGAAACATACAAGAGGCACTAAAGCTGTGCTTTAACTCACTCTTTAAATGAAAGTTAATTGAAACAAAGTTAGGCAGTCCTGAAGCAGTGAATGTCTAAGCACAACACCAAATGAATGTGGTAGGTATAGGGCTGGTTTTAATCAGAGTGCTTAATTTTTTGCTAAAATATATATTCACATAGGTCAAAAAAAATTGGGCTGCCAAGAAAAAGATAAAGGCAAGTTGTAACAATTATTTGCAACAAGTAAATTCTAGTTAATTCTAAGCAAAGAATATTTGTGATTTTGGGGACAGTCATAAATTTTAGGTAAACATTTTTATAAGAGTTGGATTTGATGATCTTCGTGGATCCCTTCTGACTCAATATTCTGCGCATCCTTGTGAGTCCCTTGCATCTCAGAATATTCTCTGATTTTGTGATATATCTAGTCTTGGAGTTGTTTGGATATGAGATATTTTTGGTTACAAACCTACAAAGTGGTGAAGGGTGAACAATGTCTGTGACAATAAGATTTATTGTTTTTTAAGACATCTAATATGTTACCTCATGAAACTTTTCAATATCAGTTTCAATTGGCTCAAATAATAATATTTTTATTCTTTTTGCACATTGGAAGAAAAAATAGTTTATAAATTTATTAGACAAATATGAATCTTGAAAATATTTTATAGACATGTATTTAATCACTTGAAGGGAACAAGAAGCCATTAATTGTTTTGTTTTACTTAAAAACCATAAACACTTAGTTTGTTTATGATGACCTTTTTATTTGTATTTTACTTCCAGTAATGTAGTTCACAGTTGATCTTTACTAAACTGTTCCTTTACTCATACTAAGTATGATTTTAAGTAAAATATGAAAAATGAACCTTTTCAATGTAATAAAAAAGTATAGGGTAGCTGTTGAATTTTTCAAGTGATAATAAAAGAAATTTAAGTGATCCAAAGTTGGAAACAGCAGTTAAGAAATTATGTAGACACTTGCTGGGCAATCACATCTGTGCGAGAATGAAACGATGGGAAATTTATCACTGACTAGAGGTTATGTACTACATGAAAAATAAAAGTAATTTGGCCTTGCATCTAACTTTTTTTCAAGGAAAACTTGTAGATTTTCACATTCTTGAACAGAGATAAGTCATCCATCACTTTTGAAAACAAAGCAAAATTGTGTGGTTTGCTGTATTTGATTAGAAATCATTGGACATGTGCACAAATGAGTAGTGATCTGAGGAATATCAGATTCACCAAGTGAAAATCAGTTACTCTAAAAAAAAATTACCCTGCAACATAAATCCCTCTGAAGTGTTATTATAAACCCCCCAAACATATTTCAAATGGGTTTTTAAATACTAATCTTGCTTTTTAAAAAATGATTTTTATTATAATAATCAATGATTATTTTCTGAGTTAATTTTCTGCCTTTTGAGTATTTTATTACTTATAAAATACAATTGTTTATCTTTTATGAAAGAAATAACGTGAAATATTTTGAATTAAATGTAATGTCACATGTCTTTGCAATAGTGAACCTCCCTACTTAGGCTGGAGAATAAACACACATTTATCACTCTGAGTAAGATACATTTGTATATACATATATACAAATGTACCTATAGAAATGTACACATAAAAATCTGGGCACTTGTACACAGAAGTAGATAGTGGAAGTATTTCTAGCAAACTACACACACTTTTCATTATCACTTTTCTATATATAAATCTATAAACAAACCACTTCCATTTTTCATTGTGAGGTAGAATCATACTTTAAGAACTTAAAGATCAGTTTCTCTTTGTTGAACTGATTTAGATGGAAGTGGAAAATATTTCAGGCAAAGTCAACTGAGAGGACAGTATTTGAATTGATCAGTATAGTATTGATTCATGACACTCAGTATTTTGTGGCCTTTTATTTAATGATTTTTGAATGGTAAATACTTAAATGATAATTTTAAAATATCTTCTCACTGAGTGTGGCATTATTGTTGGTTGTTTGAATTTTTAATTTTGAATTTTTAATTTGAATTTTATTCTTAGGGTATAGGATGACATGAATACATGTAGGTGTTAGAAGGAAGAAGAAAGGCTAGTGACATGAAACTGGAGTGTTATTCTGGATTATAGAAAACTAATTAGCTATTTCTCTAATAAACTGCCTTATCAATTGTGTTGAACTTCTCAGAAGAAAATTGAGAAATATATTTTTGAAGCAATTATAAAATCACTACATCACTAAAGCAGGTATTGGTTGGAAAATCAGGGGATGTCTGCTGCTGTGAAACAGGACACACTAGCACCTCTTTTAGTTTTCATTTCCTTAATCTCTCTTTTCTTCTAGAGCTTTCTTTTCATGGTCCAGTGCTCTGACACTCTCACCCATATGCAAAAAGTGTAGCAGTAAGAAAATGAGGATCAGTGCTCAGCCAAAACCTTCACTTTTTCTTACAAATAAAAGCATGGTTAACCTTATGATTTCTTTAGAGGCACCAATAGAATAAATTAGCAAAATTTTCCCTTGACTGGCTTTATATATCCTTATTTACACATTGCTTAGCTAAATGTTGTTGTTCAACTCAAAGGAAAACCTTGGGGAAATTGTAATAGGACCAAGAGTAATGTAGTAGGCATTGATTCAAATTATCTTTAGTCTCTTGAAAAAACTGATGAGCTTGGAAAAATATAATATATTGTCTTGTTAAAAAAAATCACAAGCTAAAATGTACTAGTAACCAAGAAAATTAGTTTAAGTGCTCTGAGACACTTGAGTTTTGTCTTTTGTTAAGGCAGTGCCTATTTGCTGTGACAGCCAGCTCTCCTATCAAGTCCATGCTAGCGTCATTTATTATCATCATGTATGGAGTTATGGAGAAAAATACAATGACAAGGAGTTAGATGAGCATAAGGCAAAGCAGAGTGCTCAGAAATTTGTTACAAGTGGTTGTGTGGTAATGGAATGGCAGCCTGAGCTATGGATCCTGATGTGCGCATGAGAAACTCCTAATCAAAACTGGTCTGAACCATGGCAACCCGTGTTTTTTATTTTCTGTTTGTCTGTCTTCAATAACAAAATTCTTGTAGAACTCCAAAGCTCAAGTAGTGATAAAAAAAATTAAGTGTTGCAAAATCCATTATAAAACCAATAGATGTGGCAGGCTGGGCTACCCAGCTGGCTTTTGCTATGTCTGTGTTATTTTGTGATAGTCCATATTCAGTGGAATGTGGTACTCTCTAGCTGTTGTGTTACAGTAAAAAAATACTAAAGGTATTAGTATTATAAGTAGCATTAATATAAAGGTAATAGCTGTATGACCATGTGGCTGTTGTCACTGTGTGCTCACGTGTGTGTAAGATGGCAAACTGAGGGCTGTGGATGTTTCCCTGTCACAGAGAAGACTTTCAGCTGTGATGCCAGGAGTGCCTTTAAAGCTGCGATTGCTAGTAATTAGATGCACTCATCATATTTACACTGCAGTTTTGGATATGAAAGTAGCATTGGTATAGACATTGAAGGTCTAGATATGTGTGTAAAATTAGCTAACTAATTTAAGTAGATTTGACTTAATTTAATCAGTGACTTGGTATTAAAAACAGCTTAAGTATTCACTATCAATCAAGAAGAGATAAGAACTGGGTATGATACTAACTAAATCTTATTTTAACAATCTGATATTGTTAGAACTTAGTGTAGTATCTCTGTACTTGTGGAAAAAAAAACCCAAGCAAAGTGGTTATAGCTCACTTCCCCCCAGTTTAAATCTTGCATTTTAATTCTCCATCAGTTTCATTGTGTCACTTAAGTAAGTAGCTACCAGGTATAACTGTGCCTCTTTGCCTGTTTTCCTTGCAGAATGAACTCAGTTTATTCTTATATTTAATAAACATATGTAAGTATTTGTCACTGAAGCTATGCTCTTCTGCCAAATTTAATGTTTTATCCTTCTACACTCTAGTATTTATACTGATATTTTCTCTCTTTGTGCCATATAATCAACTACGTATTCTTATTTCTTTTTAGGTAAAGCTTCAATTTACTGTTTTATGTCTTCAGTTGAAATGTGGCTTTCTGCTTTCTAATTTTCTCCCAGAAAGAATTTTTAATATTTCTTTTTCCTGTCATAATATTATTTTAAGAGTGTCTGCTTCAACAAGAGTCCACAGCTCAGGAAAAACCCCAAAGACAAACATCAGGAGACAAATAAAATCTGAAATGGTGAAAAATGGAAACCAGTATATTTCTACCGGCTTACATTTGAGTACTGCTATTCTGAGAGGAGGGGACTGCAGGACAAGGCTTCAGATTGGAGTGTTTAGGGCTGAGCAGAGGGAAGCACAGCTGGGCAATTTCTGTCGGGCCTCGTGTCCTAAAGCTGCATCTGCCAATCCCATAGAGAATATCACAGATCATATGGGTGCCCTCAAGTTAAAACCTTGGATAAAATGTGCTGTAATTTGAGTTTATAGTATCTAGGTTTACCATGTTGCAGGGGCAGGGGACTTACAGCAGTAAATCTATGGGGTTTTTTCCAGTTTCTAGACCCCAGGTAATGTATAAGACCAAATGAAAGAAGCAGTACTCATTTTCAGGGATCCAAATATCACGGTTCTCATATTTGCTCAAAGCTGCCTGGAGGCTGAAGCACACTAGTCTAATTACAGTTCTCATAGCAGAGATCATTTGCGAGCACAAATAATACCACAGGAAGCAAATATAAGGAAAAAACCCCATAGGCCCTTGGAGATCTAGAAGTCGTAATGGAAAGAGAAAACATGATGCTCTGAACTGGTAAATTTTGATCTGATGAATAGGAAAGTGTTGAAAAGCATTCTGTAGCTGCCCTGTTGTTTTCTGGTCAACAGTCTTAAAATAAAGCCAGCAAAATAAAGGGAAATTGAGGAGCAATCTCACTCAGCATGTCAAGGCATAGCAAGCTCATGCTTCAGAAGAATAACAGAAATAAGAGATAGATAGGAAACTCTCCAAATAAGCCTTCTTGGTACAAATGCATAGAATCTAAATTTAATGTACTTCTCTAGAGATGCAATTCTAGAAAATGTGGGGAAAAAAAGGATAATTTTCCATTTAAAAAATGCCACTCCAAATTAGTGGAGCTTTTGAATTAGAAGGTCCTTATTTCACAAGAAAGGCAGAGCAAGCCTAGAAATGGGTAAAATCCTACCCTCTTGAATGCGTGGTGTTTTATTTTTTCTCTGAATTTGAAAGAATTATGATTTCACAAAATCTCCCAGATAGACTGCTCAATAATGTTGCCCAGATGAGAGGATTTCATATAAAAATCCTCACTGATGCTACCAGAGCTTTTCCTGTACAGATGGGAACCACTGAATCATCTGGCCATTACATTCTCTTGCAGAGGATTTAATAAGATTGAAGAGAGTTAAAAATATGGGATAAAAATAAGAGACACATAACTATTTTTGCTGAAAAGAGCTTACAGAGAGGGGGAGGTTGACAGAGGCACTCAAAGCAGCTACTGGTAAGCATTCATGTAAAACCAGTGTCAAAGTGCAATTCCGGATTCTCCCAAGCTGAAATATGAAAAAAGTATTTTTGAATATTCTTGTTGATTTAATGACTTCACCAGTATGAGACATCAAATACTCTGAAAAGGATCAGGAAAATGAATGGTATTAGTGAGGCTGGAAGACTGCAAACTTGGTTTTGCATAACACTCCTAGCTGATGAAATTTTCCATGTATTAACTCGCAAATTAATTTGCTCTAAAATCATTTAAACATTAACAAATTCAGTGCAAATCATGTAATCTTTAGATTGAAAAAGTTCTCATACAAAATGAAAGTGTTCCGTTTCTTTCTCAAATTAGCTCCCCAGATAGTTGCACAAAAACCAGAAGGATACAAAAAGCATCACTCTTAAATCAATTTGACACTGGAGAAAGTTCATATTTCATAAGGGAGAATGGATAATCAAAGACTCAGGCTGCCTGTTCTTGCAAGCTGGGTTTTCACCATAGATTTGTGATATCACAGGCAAGTTGGAAATTGCAAAGGACTGTAATCTCACAAGAGCAAGGTGGAAAAGTTCAATAGATTACATGTTTGGAAGTATTATTACTTATTTTACTTATTGAACTAGTTGTAGTGACCTCCTCAATGCTCTGCTTCTTCTGCTCCCTTTCTCAGGCCTTTGTTTTTCTCAGCGTTTCCACAGCAGGGACTAATGTAAGAAAGGAAGGAGAACTTTTCTTTTAATATGGTCTCCAGGTAATACACTAACACAGTAACAAACAGAACTCAGATCATCATAACAACACCTCAGCTGGCTTAAGTAGAAAGCAAAAGACTAGAAAATAAAAACAGAAGTGCACAACTCTGAATAGTTGAAACTAGCATTTAGTGAAAACATGTAATTCTTAGTGTTTTTGTAGCAGGATACAGAAGTCAATGTCACCATAGAATGTATTTTTTTTTCTCCTAAAGAATATTACAGACAGTAACATTCACATTTATATCTTTTGATAGCTGCTAGATGTGCTTCACAGTCTTTGTATTAAGCCAATGACAGTTCATAAACATCAGCTATTTTTGGAGGATATGAGGGGAGTAGGGTATAGAACAGTTATCACACACATTTCTGTAAAATTGTGTTCAAGTCTTTCCACAGGTACTTTGTTCTCAATTCAGATTTGAACCTCCATACAATTTTCTGTGAACCTCTCCATAAGAAATAGAACAACATGCTAAACCATCACTACCAAAATCAGTGATTGTCATCATGAGCATTTTAACCAAAATCACAGTGACTGTAGGTTAGTTTGAATGCTGCCTTGCATCTCTCTCCTACAATTTTTGACACTGGCTGTGAAGCAAATCTTTTTTCTTGCAGTTTTTATGGGTGGGTATACTTTGACTAAAACTCCACAGAAAATCAATGAGCCAAAACAATATAAACTATGTAGCACAAACTTTCTTTATGAATAATCAGATTATTGGAGTTTAGTAGTTTGGTAATATTTGAATTGAATTCTAGCAGGATGAATAAATGTCTATTTGGACATGGTATCTCCAGTCTGATTTACTGAACATAGGAGAAATCTTCTGTTTTCAAGAAATCAGGAAATCTACCTAAAATACTGGGCATAACAATGTTCCACCAAAAAACATGGAACATCCTTTGGATTAGGTGTTACAGGAAAATAATGTAAACTTGTTTCATAGAAGAAATGTGGGCAAAACCTCAGTGATATTGATGAAGCCTAAAAGTGATATTGATGAAGCCTAAAGGAATAATACCTGGTGTATTTATATATTAAAAGGGTCAAGAACTTTGAAATTAGGAAGGCAAGAATACTGTAAGTATGATTTTGAGGTGTATATTGAATTTAGAAAAAAAAGGATTACATGGCTCAAATGAAGAAAAAATGTAAATAAAGTAAGAAAAAGACTGTGCAGTTAAAGAATACAATTATATCAATGATTTTTCAGTACTATGAAAATGTCATGCTTTCCTTTTTTGTGAGTTTGTTAAAGCTTTAATAATTTAATTATTATTACCAAAAGTCCACTAAAGTCAATAGTAGTTTTTACAGCACAGTACAACCACAGTCCACAAAATCAGAAGAATTAATCATCCTCTGTAAGGAAAGAATACGTGGTCAAATTTTCATTTTATGTTTATGTCAAATTATTAAAAGCAAACAACTTCCTTTTATTCATCTTAGGATGAAGTGTGACATTTGAAATGCCCATGTCTCAGGAGAGCACTTTTCTAAAAATTCTGATCTGCACTGTGCAGTGTAGTCCATAGAGCTCCATAGGATGCTTTTATGTATGCTGTTCACTTCTGAGTCATATAAACTTGCATGGGAAGGAGGAAAGCAATGTAGAGTGAATGTTTGATGTTCTACAGATCGTTCCACTTGTTAATTTTTTCAATAACACAGATTACACTTCTACGCTTCTACATTTCCTCTTCAGAACACTGCATGTGACAGATACGATGTAGCACACCAAGGAGTTTCTCCTGTTTCATGTTTGATGAAAGAGGCACAAAAGATAATGGAAACAAAAAGCACAGCTGTTACTGCCAGCATGAAATTTTGAGCTGTATGTGGGATGACAAAATAGACCATGGGAAGGTGTGCCAAAATCAGCCAAACATTCATATTGAGAGTTTCCTAATTACTTTATGTTTATCTAATCAAAACAAACACTGCTGGAAGAGCTCAAGTAGAACAAGGATGATTATTCTTCAAATCTTGATGCTCAAAATTTGGTATCTAAATCTTCAGTTAGACTCTAAGGGAATGTATCAAAATAATTGTCTCATTGCTTTAGAGTTCATTGAAGGAAACAACATAAGAATAGTCTTAATCATATACTAAATTAAAAAAAAATGCCCTACATTTAAAATCACAAGAGTTGTCCTTTTTAGGAGATTTTGAAGGCTGGATTCTAAAAAAGAGAAAGAAGACTACTCATAAAAAGAGAACTTTTTCATTGATGATGTATCTGTAGACTGTACAAAGTTGAATTCTAAAACAGACAATAGTTCCAAAAGCTACAATATGCAATCAGTTGGAAAAGTCAATTACAGCTTGGATCAGCCCAAATTTTACTTAATTCCTTCAAAGACAACATGTAGAAAGAATCAATATAAACTGAATCACAACTTATGATAGTTTTTCTAATACCACGCAAAAATTTGCCTAAAACAGGCTTTATAAACTGACCTATGTACAGTAAATTGCAGATTGGTCATTAGTATGTTAAGACCTGTTGGATTTATCTACATACAAAAAATAAGGGCCAGTTGCATAGTGTCCTTATTTTGGGTTTAATTACGATCAATTATATGTCTCAGATGGGAATGAATGAGTGATTTGAAGAAAGATCTGAAAGCTAGGATAGAATTTAAAGCAGGCTGGGCATACATTGAGGAAAGGTTTACTAAGCACTCATTGCTTATAGATTTGAAATTACACTTCTGCATCCTAACATGCAGGATTGGTCTGATGAAACTGTACTTGATAAATATTCCACAGAATTGGATAGAAATAAAATCTGTGCACCAAAATATGTCTAAATAATCCATGTTATTTTCCTACTTTGTTTACATTACAATGCACTTTTTCATCCTATCCCAGCTATGGTTTAATTTTGCAGCCATCACTGTTTCATATGTAGTCACACAGTTTCATACATAGTCAAATAAATCCACTGGACCAGCTGCAGTCTTAGTTGAATAGATCCAAGGGCAGAAAATCAAAGCATTTCCTATAATAGTGCTCTTAATGTTTGAAATTAGATATGTTGTACCAGGTTAATTTTTCTGAACTGTTTTTTAACTCCCTTCTTATAGCGTTGCTGGAATCCTTTAGCATATTCACAGCATGATGAAATTGGCTTTGTTTCTGCATATTTAGTTTTGGAGTGAGGCTACTCCACCAAATATAAATGTACCAG
>NW_005054297.1:26203631-26213148 GCF_000277835.1 Geospiza fortis
TTTATCTTAAAACTGTATTTCAAAGGATATTTGCACTAAAGCTGCACTATCAGTAGATTGTGTAATATCTTACTCTGCTTTGCTGCTACAGCCCTGTCTTGGCAGGGGGGTTGGACTACCTGATCTCCAGAGGTCCCTTCCAACTCTAAAAATTTTGTGATTCTGTGACACTTGTACCTGACTTTGTGTTAAACTACCTACTGAGTTATTTCTGTGCTGCAGGATGGGGTTAGCAGCAACAGCTGAGATAGTTAATACCTCACTCTTACTACTTCTGTTTTGCATCCACAGACACTTACACTAAAATATGGTCCTATGTGAATGGCATCTTTAAATAAGATAATGCAGTTTTGCTATGCTTTTACGGCTAGTCTAAGCAAATCTCTTAATAGATCATTGTACTGCTTGGCACCTATAGAACGTTTGAGTGCAACAGGATTTTATTTTGAAGAGCTTTGGGTAATTGCTATCCAGTCATATTGTTGCTAATTCTGCCATAAACTGCATTACTAAAGCTTATACATAGCGCAAATGCCATGTTCTTTTGATTTCTTTTATCACCTGAATTTTGGGAGTACTATTTAAAAAAAAAAAGAGCAAATCTATTCCATGGATATCTCATTAATTTTGCCATTTCGGTATTTGCCAAGTCACTGGGTCTGAAATAAATTCATTATTCAAATTTATCTGGGAGTTTATTAGGTGAATATATTTTCATCTGTAGACAATTTTTAATAGAGGATTATGAAGATTACCAATTTATATTTGGTTTATAATTTTCTGTAATAGATATAGACATTCTAACATGACATGTAAATTTTTATTTTCAAGCAGATACTGAACTGAGGTTTCTTAGTTCTGCAATTCAGAGTGAATTTTTGTTTATAGTTTTTTTTTTGATGAAACAAGTAATGATTCATCCCTCTGAGTTGTCTTCTTTGCTTCTTTCATTTTTAACATAATCTTGCTTAGTGTTCTCCATTAAAAAAAAAACAGCAGGTGAAACATGAGGTGATCTCATTATATTTATTTTCCCTTTCCTCAGTATTGTATGTACTGAGTTTTCTTATCCATTCACTGTCTCTAGCCATTTCACTTATTCCAGGAATTTAATTCTGTTCTCTCTTTGTCCATCTCACCTGCTTTTTCTTCTATTCTTCAACTCTTTCTTTGGTTTTTTAGTCATTTCTTGTTATCTCTACTTCTTGTACTCAGCTGTCCAGAGAATCTTTTTGTCTGTGATCTTGTATTGCCATTCAACCTCTACTGTTTCAGTGACGTTTCTCTCAGGAAATGCCCTTTCCTGAAAATATAACTGTCTGTCCTTCAAATCCTTGTCTTCTGTCCCTGTTTTAATGTTGCCAATTCCATTCTGTTTGTAAGTCACTTTACCTAATCCCCACCTCTCTGTCTAGACCTCAGCTTTAGATTTTCCTCTGTCACCCCTCAAAGACACCAATACATATTGGCGAAAGACACCAATATATGGTAAAATACCTCCCATATGAAATGTTACTAGTTGCAGAACACTAAGTTTATGTTGTGCATGATTGCAGGTAGAGTAAGGAGAGGCTTTCTGGGTTTATTCCCCTGGTTGCTGCCTTGAAACTTGACTTCTGCCTCTTTGGTGCTCAGTAAATCACTAAAAACAAACACCTCATAGGTCATTAGCAATTACAAGTGCCTGAAGAAAATAACTTTTCCAAGTAGACATTGTCTCACCCATACCTATTCACTGAAAAAAGAGCTGCTGGAGAAAACCACTGGTGATGTGTGTGGACAGAAGCTGTGCTAGAATATATATGCTTACAGATAAGTACAAAGTAAGTATATTACAGATAGGTACAAGCAGTGCCATTTATGCTAAAAGGCAGGCTACTGTGACTTTTCTGAACTCTCTTTGAAGTTCAGTTGTGTGTCTTTTTTCATTGTACTGAAATATTGGATCATCACTATTGCTGACTTGTAATCACTGCTTCTAAATTGACATGTGGATTGGTAAGGCAGGATTATAATTTGTTTAAGAAAGAATAAGAAATAGAAAACTTCTGTTCCCAGCATTGCCCCAGATTTCTTTTGTAACTGCTTAAACAGCTTAGCCTCTCAGTACTTTTCCCATTTAAGCAAAAAGAGGGCATCTGTGTTTTCTTTTCTTGTGGAAGTATATGGAAGTAATGTGATCTGTATTTGTGAATCGTAGTAAAGTAATCAGATGTGTTAAGGATAAACAAACAAATTTCTTATGTAATGAATTTCAGCGACTTCTTTGTAATTGCTTTTAAAACCAAAATAATATTTTTCCTAGTTTTTTCTTCCAAATTTTATTATATTCATGTGTGACTGGGTAATCCTTCTCAAATTTCTATAAATTCACAAAAATGATGAACAAGAACCTACTTGGCCTATTTCTGACTTCAATAGAAATTACATAAAGGGTGGGATAAACTACGAAGAAGGAGGTCTTCTAACTGAATATTTAACAAGCTGTAATGCACTTTTTTTTTTGCGTCCTTCTTGAGTAAAGCACTTGGTGAAAATCTGGTATTTTTGGCAAATCAAATCTCAAGTTTTCAAATAGTACTGTACTGGTAAAAATAGATTTTTATACATATAATTGGATAGTATGTCATATGTAATTAAAGGCCTGTCACTTTAAATTAGATAAGTTTTGGAGTAGAGATGGCTGATTCCTTAATTGGGTTCATTGAGAGGTATAAAAACTGAGGAGTCTCAAGTAACCATTTCACATCCCTCATATTATTTTAAAAATATGTGCTTATTAATATTTAACAGTATATTAGTGACAGGAGCAAGTTGGTTTCTTGTGCATGTCAGTTTATAGAGTGGCCTATGCAAAGAAAGGAAAATGAAATCAAATGAATAAAATGTGTACAGAATATAAGACTACAGCTTGAATTTCATTCCAGGAACTACTTTATAAGTAAGAAGGATGAAGATATCCTTTCTCTTTTAGGATGTGCACGCATGAAGGTCATACTACCCCTTTTACCCCTCTGTGCAGAAGCAGTGGCAAAATGGCAAAATGGTTAGAAATTAGTAGCCAGGGGATGAAATTTCCATTTTTCTTGAACTACTTAGCTGTATTTTTTTTTTCTTATTCAGACTGTTAGAATGTTGTCTGGAAAGACAAAGAAGGATTCTGGCTGAGTAGTGCTGTGAACTAGCTAATATGTAGAATAATGGCGTTGTCACCCAGCTGAAAAGTTCACTGCATTCTTTACCATAGGTATTTGTTGTAATATGGGTATGAACCTTTGATGAGATTTATCTCTTAAAGAAGTGAGAAATTCTGCGGTATCAAAGTCATATATGGGAATACTCATCCCATTTAATATTCCTTGTGCTCTTCTGGGACAAGCTGATTGGTCTCAAGGAGAGACAGGGTAAGATGTGTCTACATATCTTATTATATTCTCCTCTTGTTCTCCAGAACTGTAAGAAAAGTCTCTTACCCTGTACAGATATCAGAGTTCACAGACCTACTTGCTTCAAAGTCAGTAAGTGCATTCTTTGAAGAACTGGTTCCTTTATATTCTTAGTACCACTGGGGATGGGATCAGAAGCATGATGAGAAACATGACTAGGAGGGCATTAGGCTACCCAACACTGTATATTAATTTAGACTTTTGTTCCAGACATGCAATCACTATTTTATTGACTTATTCCCTAGGAAAACCCACTTGAAAACAAGGGATTGTGCTTCATCTCCATGACTAGAATTTAGGACAAATAAAGGAAAAAGTCTGAATGTATTTTTAAAATTTTTTGTGAAGTGTAATTCCTGTAGTAATGCATAAAATGAACATAAGGATGGTACTTATTCCCTGCTCAAGGGGATTTTTATTGGTTTGGAATAGGTTACCTAAACTGCAGTGATGGTGGATATTGACAACTTGCCAGTGTGCCTCAGCAGCAGGTTAAGGTGTGTTTTTGTTCTGGGTTTTGTGCTGGTGTTTTTTAACAAGGTTCTCCATAGAGTTTTTAAGTGACTATTACTGGTCACAGACTACTGGAAAAGACAAAAAATGTTAAAGGAACAGAGAGAGGCCCTTACAGAAATTTTGCTTAAAAATAAATCCAGCTTTATGAGGCTGATATGAAGTGCTTGCTACTTCATTGATAACATTTCAAAAGCTATCTTTTCTGTAAAATAAGTTAAACAATATTTTTCTGGCACTGGCTAGCTAAAGTCCTATCTACATACCATATGTCTCCAGAAATCACCTGTGAGGCACTTGGAGGAAATGAGCTATAAAATAGAGGATATTCTGTATTAGTGGACAGAAATAAATGGCAAAAGAAAATGATATGGCAAATTTTTACAGAGGTCAGGAGAACTACTATAGTACAGGTAAAAAAATAGGTAAAAAATCAAAATATCTAAATACTTTGAAAAACTGTCTTAAAGAATAAAAAAGTTTAATCTAGAGACTTTGAGATTCTTGTCAATACATAATTCCTATGAATTAAAATTTTCGTTATGGTTTTAGTAATATTTTTAATGTAAAATATTTTTAACATAAACACAACATGATATATTTTACTTATAGACATTTAAATAGTCAAGAGCTGCCAGATTCTGAAATGTAGAGTATTAGCTCTTTCTCTTCCATCAGTGCATACCTTCAGCTATGACGTTTTCTCATTTGGTTATTTGCTTTAAATACTACACTCAATAGAAGGAGGACTGCCCAGAGGAGAAAAAAAAAAAACGGAATTAATGTTCTGGTTTAAATCTGGTATAAATATTTTTACCCTTTTTACAGGATTTCTTTAGCATGCAATGCTAAGGTTCCCCAGTAGGTGCCCTAAGAGATCTCTTATAAATGTTATCACTAGGCACTGAAATTGACTATCTGCAGCTTTCTCTTTGTGTGGAGTTTTTTTTTTTTATAGAATCTGTATTATCTACTATTGAGTGGTAGTATGCTTTCAGATTTCAACGATAATGAATAATGAAATTATTTGATCCCAAATGAAGTTGAAAAAACCTAGATGATATGAAATTAAATATTTATCCTCATTGCCTAATTCTTTTCCAATAGTAATTTTTAATGTGGATATTAGTTATGTAGTATATTATCTCCTTCCTATTTAATCAGTTGTTACTTTATTTTCACAAGATGAGAATGGGGACAATGTCATCTTGTCAGAATCGCTATCATTGCAAATCTGCTACACACTGAAATGAATTTATAGCATTTATTTTATTAGACATAATGAAAAAATCTACAGATCTAACCTCAGAGCCTACAGTTCCCCCCACCCACTCCAAGTCTACATCTGTTATTTTGTGGCATGCATTTGAATTATTTTGATTAATTTCAAAGATAGGTTCCTTGTGTGTGAACAATAATGCATATTTCCTTTATTTGGGTCCCTTTGGGAGAACTGGCTTTGAGGAGATACGGGGAAAACCTTAATGTGCCTTTATGATTCTTGCTGTCATTTGGGAGATCTCCTGTGACAGATGGTTGGCACAACCTTTCTCCAAGCCACGAGTAAGCTAATTTTCCTCTCTGCCACTTGCCAGTGTCTGTCATTCTGGTGCTCACGATGCCCTGCTGTTATCAAAGCACTGGTCCAGGGCTCAATGCATTTCTTGTGCTTTTTGTTCAGCACTGAGTTTATAGTGGATGCACTATCACCTTTCATTAAAATATTGAACAGACATTGAGTGAATTAGACCAGTGGAAAATGAGGGAAAGATGTATGTGTCCAAACTTCATGCTGTGTGTGTGCAAGAGAGAGAGATTTGGAGGATTATTCATGCTATCTCATATCAGAGCATCCTGAGAGTTCCTTTGCTGTCATTGACTTCAAGCTAATCAATGATCTTCACTAGTAACAGCTGCACTGAAGGGGCAGCTGTTGTCTTCAAAAAAAAGGAGGAATAATTTGTTAAGAGGAAATGGAAATTGAATCCTACAAAGGGCAGTACTTTGGACTGTGTATTTTGAAAGAAGATTTCATTATTGTTAGAATTTATCATGCCTAAAACTATTTTTGACATTAAGTTACAAATATAATTGTGTTTAAAGTGTTGCATATTCTTCATTCAAAGACAAAAGCAATTAATTTTTTGGTTTTTAGTCTTATTTACCACATTGTAACTGTTGTGTAGTTTTGGACAAAAAATTAATTAACATTTAGTAGTATCAGATATTAATATCCTAAATTTTTGGTAACTAATAATGGGAATGCTTTTCAATTCATGTGTTTAAAGATAGATCACAGAAAAATAAAATTTTGTTATTGAATTTGCAGGTGGTGAGGGGTACCGAGCCACACAGAAGTCACTGGAATAATCTAAAGAGTAAGTAACAAGGAAAGTTTTTGAAATGTCCTATTTTTGTCCCTTACTGATTATTAACACAAAATCCCATGCACATATTAAAAAAAATTAATTAATTGTGTTAGAAGTGCTAGTGGTAGAAAAGCCAAGCGAATAAAAACTAGTCACTGCTGAAAAACTATGCTTACTCTCTAATTCTGCATTCATTTTGGGTGCAATGCTGTTTACAAGGAACATAACCCCTTCTCGAGAATTTTTTGCAGTAGAAAAGGAGGTACAAATTAGTCAAAGAAAGTGACTATTGTTGTAAGTTCAGTGAGTTTTGGAGAGGCTGTGAAGTGTAAAAGTAAATGTCCATAGACTGTCCTGGTTTTTGACTGCTAACTGGAGTTCAACCAGAGCATGGACAATACTGAATAGGTTGTTAAAACTTTTATAATCTGTTATTTGCATTAACTTCCCTTTAATATATTGAGACTTTGATCTTCTCTTTGTCCTGCATAAAACCTCCTGCTGTGTCAGATATTATATTAAGCAGCATCTCATAAATAAAAAATAGAGAATTTTATTAATAATATCTATAGCCTAAACAAACATAAACCAGCTTTGAAGTTCTTCTGTGCTGATCTTTACACAGAATATCTTTACAAGAATATGCCAGTATTTACTGCATGTGCTCTCCTCTGCTCAATGGCAAATGCTTCAAATTTAGTAATTGGGGTAGAAAATATAGAAACCAGACATAACTGATTGTCAAGCACATGGGGCTCAGGAGTATACCAAACAGAAGACTGTCTGGCATATTATGTGGGATGTGCCAGATATGATCATAAAGTATCCAAATTATGATTATGGAAATCAGAAATATACTACTAAACTGCAACAGTCTCTCTGGACTAGCAATTAATTGTTAGGCACAGAATAAGTTCTTCATTGTAATAATATATATTGGTCTGCATTGCATCCAATAAATTAATATCCCAGTAACCCTGTGGATGAAAATGTCTAAACTCCAAAGGGATGTTGTAATGCATGGGACACAAAGCAAAAACAATAAAAAGAAAACATTCCCATATTTTGTGAGTGTAAAACCAGATCCAACAATGTAGAAAATGGAGCTCACAAATAATATCCATTAAGCAGAAGACAGAAAGATGTCAGGATGTGAATGAACAAAATTTATTTTCCAACTATGGTCTATAGCTGATACAGATCTAAATTAGAGGAAAAATTAGAAAAGATGTATGTGCTAAAAATACATTAAATTAATTTTAATTAAATGTGAGCTTTTAAATTGAATACGTCTGTGAGTTTACAAAGAATAAAGGCACGTATGATGAGATAAACACACTCAGAAATGCAAGAATGCCAAGATACCTTAATGCATTACACAGTTGTATCACTATTTACACTGAAGTGTAGTAGTGCAAATCCACACAAGATAGAGAGATTTTCAGAAGTTCTGAGGGTCTTCCATATGCTAGTTTGGGGATTCATTGTCTACTAATTTGCAAAGCTAACCAGTAAGTTATGATACGCCAGACCTTGCATAATTTGACCGGTTTCCCAACTACTTCAATAACTGGGTTATATAAAACATCTACGTAATTGTTGTTGTTTGTTTCATGTACTTTCATAATGGCAAAGGAGAATGGATGAACAAGGTCCCTATTCATCCTCACAACATTTCAATTTCCCCTCAGTTTTGAACAAGCCAGTTTAGGGTTTAACTCTGTCCCATGAGAGTTTCTGGTGCAGCTGTGCTAGTAGACTCAGTGTCAGTTTTGTACTGCAGAAATTGTCCTTAAGTAGTGCAATTATATTGTCTGTACTTTGCAAAAAAACTGAGAGGGCTTAAGAGAAAAATGAGAAGTAAAATAATAGGGTTTCATAAATTCAACCCAGATGCCAGACAAGCTGCCTTCATGATAACTGGCAATTAGAAAGGGTTGGGTCAATGAAAGTCTGCTTTATTTGGCTTTATACTCCACACTTTGTGTGTCGAAGTTAATCATGTTCCTTCTTGCAGTGCCATGACCTAATTATCAGTCCAGTAAGAACTCCCTCAAAAAATAGTAATAAGCTAATGCAATCCAACCTGTCCTGTTTTATTATTTCCTATATTAACTAGTTCTGTTTTTAGGTATGGTATTTACCATACCTAAAACCATTTATTTTTGTTTCTTACTGCATGTTCATTCCACATGTAGACACAAGTGTAATTAACCTAGAAAGCTGATGTACGTCAGAGCAGCTGACCTCTGTCTGGCTTTACCCTAGTCATGAGTGATTTAAAGACAGTTTAATACTTTAATCTGTAATGTATTTTCCCAAAAGGCACGGAACAGGTAACCTATAATGGCATGAGGAGTAGATACTTAATTTTCATAATGATTTCACATTGAAGATGAAAGAGCTACTCCTTAAAAGCGGTGGGATGGATAGTAAATTAATTTAAAAGTAAGGAATCAGATAACTAAAACTGTTATCTCACAATAAAGCAGATTCAAGTGAGACTTCAAATACCATTTCTTTACTTGACTTCAAATAAATATATCTCTAAGTTTTTAGGCGATTAATTTCCAGTTGGATTTCTTGTTTTGATTGTTCCTGTACATCCAAAGGTACCTCTTCTCATGCTTATAAATGGAGCATGTAATTAACAGTCTTATCTCAAGGTGATTTTTTCTCCCCCCCTTATGTTTTGCATAACTAAATAAGATTCCAATCACACGTCTATTTTTCTGGCAGGGTTTACCAGAAACCTCTACCCTGGCATTCAAGCACCTCAATCTGGTGTGGACGCTTGGGTTTACCGATACAGGTGTGCAAAGCCTCCAGCGTGCTCGAGTTTTGATATATTGACATATTAAAGCTTATGAATATTGCATTACAGCCCTCTGCTTGGAAGATGCCGGCACAACACCCCTCTGTGCTCCGGGGGGAGTTCCTCTCTGTTTCACAGCAGTTGCTCTGTTTGCTGCCGGTGCCAGCGCAGCCATCTGCCCGGGCGCCGGGGGGCGTGCGAGGCCATGGCCCTGCGGAGGGGAAGCCGCAGGAGGGATTCCGTGACCTCTGCCGGGTGACAGCCCCCTGCGCGGGCACAGAACCCCCTGAGCGAGAAGTGCTAGGCAACACCAGACGCCCCGGCCGGCCGGCCCGTGGAAAAACGCAACGAACCAGAAGAAGGGGCGGTGGGCG
>NW_005054297.1:26213190-26224126 GCF_000277835.1 Geospiza fortis
GCCTCGGCCGCGGAGCCTCCGCGCCTGCTCCCGCCGGGAAGCGCCCTGCCGGGAGCTGAGCCCACTTTGCCCCGGAGAAGTCCTCGCTCGCTCCCTCTCTCGCTCACCGGATCGCGGCGGAGCCGCTTGTGGCTTTGTGAAAGGGAGAAGAAGTGCTGCTCTCTTTGCGATTTGCACGAGGACCCGTCGAGCTGGGGCTTTTGTTTTGTTTCTTTTTTTTTCCCTCCTTGTGGATTTCAGTGACTCTTGGACAAGGTAAGCAGCGATGCCAATATATATACACACACACACATACGTACTTTTCACGTTAATAGTAGTGGGGTGCTGGGTGGGATGCAGGAGCCGGCAATTAAAGGCAGAGCAAAGTTGGAAGCTTGGTAGCCCTTAGGTCGGTGTAGGGGCAAGGCTTGGGAAAAGGGTGCAGCTTTCAGTGAAAAGGGCTCCATAAACAGAAGATGAATCTGAGTGAAAAGTTCAAGGCTTATTTTTATTGAAAACTGGCTCTCAGGGTAATTTTTAAATGGTTGAAAATGTTTTGTATTAGAAATCTTGAATATTATAGAACTTAAAAGACATTACAGAGCCTACTTTATATAAAAACCGATTTGAGGGGACTAGAGAAGCTCTGGTTGATTCTGTCTGGGGGAGGACAGGATATGCGAGGTCATTCTGGGAAGTAGAGAGTAAAGACGGAATTAGAGAGGATTTGAAATCATAGCCGCATGTTGCTCTGTGTTCTCGTGCGTGCCTGAATACGTGTGTGACAGAAGGACGGTGATACCCAGTTACTTGACAAACAATTCAGCACTATAACGCTGTCAACTTGGGAAGCAGCACCTTTATGAAAGGGATTATTGCCACCTCTGCCTCCAAGGTCAATGTGGGATGTGTGTGTCTGTGAAAGTCGTGAATTTGTGTCCTTTGATGTTGGCTGAACATCAGGCCTGCTCCCAGGCTGCATCAAGGCGTAAATGAGAATCTTGGATTTAATAATACCGTATTATGTTGCACTTGTAGGACTGCTGTTGTCAGTAATTGAATAAAACTGAGAAGTGTGGGCAGATGTAATGTCTTTTTTTTTCTCAGCAGTGTTTAACATTTTGTGAGCTTGGTATGGAGCTGTGTTTCACAGAGGAGTTTGCTGCTGCTTCAGTGAGTTGTCAGAGTTGTGCACACGCAGAGCTCGGTGCTGCACAGGGATTTCTGCACTCACGGAGCTGGGCGCCGTGCAGTGACTTCTGCACACGCAGAGCTCAGCACCACGCAGGGCTGTCTGTCTGAGATTAAGGCAGATTCCAGAGGGAATAAGCTGCTGCTGCTGCTAGCCAGTGCTACTGAGATAACTGAACAGAATAAGCAGGTAAATGAGGTCCCCACCTTGTGTTTTTAGGATTTTGTAGCACTTCATGCTCTTTTGGTTGTGATGAATTTTCTTAGGAGCCGGGACCTGAACCACAAGCGTTTCTCTTCACAGATGCCCTGCACAGGTGCTAGGAGTTGTAGTAGCTGTGAACATAAAGTAACTTTTGTTAATGGGATGAGGCTCATGAAAGGTGACTAGTTCTTAGTATTGTAGCATTTTTTTACTCCTGCATCATTTCCTTAATGTTAAGGTAGGTTCAATGTTGCTCAGTGTTTGTATCACCTGAAGTATAAAGATAACCATCAGGCAGCAGCACAGAGCTACTAATGGGTAAAGTTGAAAGCTAGAAAAATGATGAGAAAGTAGCTCAGACAACCAAGACTTTCATTGCATTTGGGTAGAATTAGGAAATATGTTTTTATTGTTCTCTCCCCAGTCATAAAGCAGCTCTCTTCTTCCTCTCAACAGTAGGAAACGAAAGTTTATTACATAGCATTTGCACTAGTTGCAAACCTTCATTAGCAGTCCCTCCATCAGCTAAGACAGCTTTTATCACCTGTCATTGACATGAATATTAATTTGCTTTGAAATATACTGATATAATTTTAAATGATGTCTTTGAAGGTATGGAGATTCAGGATGCTTACTTTTTGAAGCCGACGCTACAAAATTATTTTGAAAAAGTTATTGTGAACCATGTGGTGCAGACATTACAATAATACTGAGGAGGAGAATGACCCACAACATTGCAACCCCAAACCCACCAATTATGTATCTAAAATTTTAATGTTTATACAGGGCCTGAATCTGCAAATCATTGTTCACTTGAGTGGTCTCTATTCATACACATAGTCTTTTTCCAGTAAACAGGACTGTCTCCATCATTACATGATTAAAAGTCATTGACCTTTCTGAGGTCAGTCATTTTACCAGCATAAATCAGATGATAAACTTTGATACTAAGACATTAATTCTGTGCTTTTAAATTTATATCTGGTTGTTTTTCCTATGTAATATTTTGCCTGCATTTGTATTAGGCTGATTTATTTGACAAATCATGTCTGAAAAATGGATATTTGAAATTATACATATACTCTGAAGGAGATAAAATGGCACTGCTATTTTTCAACAAAATGGTGTTCTAAATAGATGTATACATTAAGTGTGGTCCATAGCCATTTTGGTCATTGGTTCTAACTAGAAGAAGTCTGTCTGCAGTGTCTGCACATGCTTGTTCAAGCATATTTGTAAACTTGTGAATATGAATATGATTTTGTATAACAGGTAGTTCCAAGTATTTTATCAACATCACACAGAAGTTATTAATGACTTGACCAACCACCTGACTGAACTAATGTGAAATCAGGGAGGAGTTTTGTTACAAAAACAGGATTTAGAGAAAATTGGGGTTTAAAGAGCTACTTTATGGACCCTTCTTAAGCTGACCAGTGCACAAAGTTGTGCATGTGAGGGCACAAAACTATTGAAAATATCAGCATATGCACAACCCTGTCAGGGGTCCAAAGTTTACTTTTTCCAGTGGATCAACTGGTTATTTCCTGGTTTAAGGTCTTGGACAGCAAACGGTGATCAGTAAAAGCCCAAATATTCTAGTTGCTCCATTCTAGGTGTGTTCTAGATCTACCATGTCTAATCATGTCAGTTTTTCATCCTGTTTTTATTTGTGTGAGAGTTTCTCCAATACTCCTCTGTATTTGTTTAAAAGCAATATGCAATCTTGGAATAAAAGAATTATTACAATCAGTGATGCTTTTTAAAAGTACCAAACTTTTATTTTTAGAAAAATGCATGCTGTCCCCAACTGTGACTTTATTTAACTTTTCAGAAAATAGAAATTTTCTGTCACTCTTCTGTCGTTCTTAGAGACTATAAAATAATATTAAAAACCAAAGCTTTGCTCTGTTTTGTTAGTTTCAAATCTAAAGATGGAGCTCCAATAGGAGTAGTTCTGCCATTTAACAGATCTGAACTTGGCTTTGAAATCTCAAAGGTAAGAGGTCAAATGAAGTTTAGGAAGTAATTTCTGATTATTTTTCTCCAGACTGACAAATATTATGGGATAATTGTGGACATTAAATATTGCAGGAGTGAATCACTGACTCAAGGGGAAGCAATGACTCAAATGCCACTCTTGACTTCTACAATTTTTCTAAGCAAAAGCAGGACCACATTCGTTAACCATTCAGTGTAGCTTGGTCTGTTATGCTACATAACTTTAAAGTAAATAGATTAGCAAGTTTATTTGTAAATCTGTTTAATCCTGTTTTTTAGTTCAAGCTTTTTATTTTTTACCTTCTGAAGCCCAGGGAATACTTGTCAGCAAATGAAAAGATGGGAAACTTATTTGCATATGATTTTATACATATTTAATACAGCATGCTTTTTCCTGACTCTTGGTAGACAGAAAAGACAACAATTTTATATTATCAGAAGAGCAGCAAATAATTTATTTTCTCTGTAGCAAAGAGGCATTGAGAAAGCTGTGGGCTGACCAAGAGCAGTGGTAGTCTAGCCCCTTTGAAAATAGTGCTATGTGAAATTCCCTCTAACACCTCCAATATCAAGGGTTTCTACTGCCCAGGAAAAATATTCAGGAGAAATCAAACCCGCAGCTTTATTCTCTTCTGTAGTATTTTGCAAGTTCTTTCTTTAGGTTTTGGGTTGAGTAACCTCTAGTTACAAAGTGCTGGTAGGTTGTGTTCCTTTCTAGCAGTTGCATTTGTTAACAGATGTGTCTTCATTTGGATGGGCCAGTGCAGATCAAGGAATTACTGTACAGTTACTGTTGCAGAAGAACTTCAGAAAGGCTCCCTAATTGCTGGTGTCTTTCTTTTCCTCTATGCCATTGTTACTTCTGTTTGTATTGGCTAAATATACTGGCCAAGAGAGGTTGCTGTGGTTTAGCCAGGCACGATTCCTTACCAAGTGGGAATAAGAATGACTGGAAATCTGTTATTTGTTATCCATTTTTAGCTTCATTTGATAGCAATGCTTATGCAGGTATTTACACCTTCTATCCTAGAAATGATCATGGTAAGTCTATTCAATTAATCCCTCTTTCTACCATACGTTATGTAAAATTAGTGAATTGGTTGCATTGCTGAGTCCTGCAAATCTTAAGAAAATGAGTTCTAAAGAGTTAAATGAGGGGAGAGTTGGCAATGCTTGCACTGATTGCTTGAAGTAGGTTGGAGTTCACAGTTTATTTGCATTTGAATTAACTGAGGTTGGTGTCCAGCAGTGCTTTTCAGAGCAGACTTCAGAAAGACTTTTTTCTGTGCAATAACGTACTTGAAAATGTTAGATGGAAGATGAAGGATATTTAAAATACTTCTTTCTTTTCCTGACAGAGAGAGCTTTCTTCTCATTTTATTCCAAGTGAGGTTTATTGTAATCTGAAATATTTTTACCACTGAATAGGCGGTCTTGTGGTAAAAGCCACTATCATTTTCACATCAGCATATTAAAAACTTTGTGAAAGTATTTTTAGTTCCTTCATAAGGTATTTCCTAATATCTGCAAAAAGAAACAAAGTAATATGAAAACAGCTCATAACTTTAATCAGAAAAAAAACTTGTTCATTACTAAAAATACTCTTATTAAATGATAGGAACTTCTAGATTATTACTGTACATGCTTTTGCTTCCATTAGGAAATAAAATATTTTAGAAGCTTTCTGCATTGTAACTCTGAACTGTACATATTTTTGCTATTATAACAGGCCTTTGTCTTCCTAAATAATATGTAAATCATTATGCACATTTAAAGAAATCAACAAGCAACAAAACAAAAACAGGTAGAAAATTCTTACATGATGAGCAGTATAAATAAACTGTTTTCAAAGAGCTTGCAGATTATGATTTGTTTCAAAGTTCAACATTTCAAGTTCTATTTCCTTTATGTCTTTTCTTTTGTAAGCTTTATTTAAAACACTGCTATAACTGATGATTTGTGTTGTTTATGGGTTTTATTAAATTTTGCTATAAATTATTGCTGGGAAAGAAAAACCAAACAATCTCGCATCGTTCTAGTAGATCAATGGAAATCTTGATTCATATGCAAAAGCAGTCAAAAGAATAAATGCTACCTTTGATTTTGTTACAGCGTGAATGTAGTGCACTAATGTTACAATTATTTATGTAGTTGAGGATTGTATTTGGTGGCAATCATGGCCTCCCAGTGATAAGGAGAAACATGCAGGGTTGAAACACACTTAGCGTGTACACAGAAAAGACTAGTATCTGCTTGCTGAGGACAAACTGTAGTGCAATGGAAAGCTAAATGCACATGAATGAATGACTAATTCACAAATAGCTGTGGTTTAGAGTTGCAGTAGTCCAAATTTTTTATTCATAGAGCAGAAAATTGCCTATTGTACCTAAATAAAAGAGGAGATGCACTTTGTTAATTTTGAAAATGCTTTTGCATTTATATTTTAAGAGAAAGAGAATTATTTTGTCACATTTTGGAGAGGTTTTTGTTCCTTTTGCATCATTGTTTGTAGCAGTGTTTAATTTTTCCCTCCTAAGGGTCTGTTTTGAGTCTTAAATCAACAAAAAGCAGAAGATTTTGTAAGACATGATGTTTGTACAACATCTTGGTTAACTATTCACCTTTTATGAGAGATTTGAGACCTAAAAGAAATCTGAGATCAGGTACCTTGTTAAAGGCAGATTTTCTCAGTGTTTTACAGATATTCCTCAAGTCTGAGAGGTGAATGCTCAGAAAATTCTCTGAAAGGCAGTATCATTTCCAAACATTTGCTCAGTTATCTCTGCAGTATTCATAATAGTGCAACATCTGATATTGTCAAGGAAAGAATGTTTTGGATTGGAAGGATCTTAGAGATCAGCTCTTTCCAACCCCCTACCATGGGAAAGGACCTCTCCACTAGGCCAGAGTGCTCAAAGTCCATCCAGTCTGGCCTTGAACACTTCCAGGGCTTGGGACATCCACAGCTTCTCTGGGCAAGCTGCGTGTCAGCACATTCATAGTGAAGGATTTCCTCCTAATATGTAATCTAAAACTTCTTTCATTTTAAAGTTATTCTCCCTCATCCTATCACTACATGCCCTTGTAAAACATACCTCTTCATCTTTTGTGCAGGGCCCCTTTAGGTACCAGAAGGGCTCAGTGTGGTCTCCCTGGGACCTTCTCTTCTACAGCATGAGCAACCCTAGATCTCTGAGCCTGGAGAGGTGCTTCATAGGAGAGGTGCTCCAGCACTCTAGTCATCTTGGTGGCCCTCCTCTGGGCTTGCTCCAACAGGGCCACATCCTTATGCTGGGATTCTCAGAGCTGGATGCAGTACTCCAGCTGGGGTCTCACAGGAACAGAATGGAGGGGGAGGATCCCCACCCTTGACCTTCTGTCCAATTCCTTTGCTGCACTCCAAGATTTTCTGTGCTCCAAGTGCACGTTGCTGAGTCTTGTTGAACTTCTTGTCAGCCAGCACCCCCAAGTCCCTCTCACCAGGGACGCTCTCAATCTATTCGCCACCCAATCTTTATTTGTACTTGGAATTGTCATGACCCAGGTGTAGGACCTTGTGCTTGGCCTTGTTGAACTTGAAGAGTTGTGCACAGTCCCACCTTACAAGCCTGTCCAGGTCCATCTGGATGGCATCCTTTCCTTCTAGCTTGTTGACTAGACAGCACAGCTTGGAGTCATTGGCAAACGTGCTGATGATGCACTCAATCACACTGCATGTCACTGACAAAGATGTTAAGTAGTACCAGTCCCAATACCAACCCTTGAGGAATGCCACTTGTCACAGGTCTCCACTTGGTTATTGAGCCATTGACCACAGCATTGAGGATCTGACCATCTAGCCAATTCCTCATCCACTGAGTGGTCAATGCATCAACTCCATGCCCCTCTCGTTTAGATAAAATAATTAAATTAAATTTAAATTAATTTTTTTTAAAGTAGCGTCTTATTTGACAGTGAGCCCTTCTTTTCTCTCTGCTCTGTTTCAAGATGGAAGCATAAGTTCATCTCATAATCAGTTTTGCAGTGGAAAGGCCACAGAGAAAGAAGAGAAGCCCATTATGACAGTGCTTTGGGCTTGTCCTTGTCAAGTGGAATTAAGTTGCACAGATCCTCCCTCTCCTTGCAACAGCCAAGGTTAGCCATAACCTCAGCTCCAGTGAGAAATTGATGTTTTTAATCTTGAGGGCTGATTTTTAAGTTGAAATACAGTTCATCACAGAACTACTCTTCCATATTATCAAGTACTTCGATAGAGAGAAAATTCTTATTTAAAATAAACTACAAGACACAGCACGAGGTTATCATAGTTTGAAGACTGATTATATTTCTCATTTATTTCCAGTGCTTTTTAAGGCGAATGAATCTTAGCTAGTATATTGGAGAGTTAAAATACTTTTTTTTTTAATTGTTGGTCCTCTAACCTATATGTTGTGTTTCTATCTTTCATTTATACTATCTTTATATTCTCATGTAATTCAGAATCCCAGTGATAATTAGTGGTATGGTAGTATTCCAACACAAAAAATATATTTCTCTTTTAGATTGCTTGGTTTTTGCTAAACAGTAATATTCTGTAAATTTTTTTCTAGACCTAGATGCATGAGCTAATTTAGTTGTTTCCTTGGGACACTGAAAAAGAAAACCATAATTAACATCACTCCAGAGATTTAACTGTTATATAATGTTAATTATTTTTTGAACTGAAGACACTTTTCTAGTGGATTTAAACTGTGCTGCTTAGCTATAGTTGCATTTTAGTCTACTGTCTAATAATAGGCTGTTTCTATTATTTTATGCTTGGAGAATTTTTCTCACAGAAATATTTGAACAGTCTACATTTGTATGTTCTTGGTGCAGTCAGCAGGGTGGGGGGAGGTTTTCTGCACCTTGGAGGTTGCATTTCAAACATTAGTAGATTGCTTCAAGCATCAGATCTTAAAATTAGTGTCCCCAAAAGACTAAAAATCTAATATTTTAATATATTTATGTCCTTTATATCTTTTCTATGTGATAGTCACATTCATCTACTGCTTTAGGCTCTCAGTAATCTCTTCCATGCATAAGTAAACTTCTGAAGGGGCTGCTGTGCTTGTCTTTGTAAAAATATACATGATATCCACATAAATCATTAATAAATCTATACTGAAAATTTGATTTATACTTCCAAAGTCTCAGAAATCCATATTAAAAATAGCACCCCCCTGTTCTCATGGTTTCTCAGATAGAACAGCTCTCACATTAATAAAGAGATTTAAATGAAAGTTTGTGATATAATTTGCTGACTCTAATGATTTAGAGTGCTTTTATTAATTTATGCGCTGCATCTGACTCTTCGATGAACAGTGTGAAGTATTATGGCTAATAATTTCAGTTTTATCATTCTCTGCTTGCCTTTTGAGAGACAAAGATCCAATCTGAGTGAGTTAGACTTGTATTTTTTATAAGCTGGGCATGTTTCTGGAGTTATGAGTAAATGGTGAAAGAAAGCCTAAAGAGCTGATCACAAAGCTCTCAATGGTTAAAAAAATAAGCCAACAGATTTGTGCCTTTATTATTTTTTCTAATGAAGAAAGTGGACAGGAGATCGTATGCATGGATGAAAATTCTGAATTTTGAAATTTTTATTGTTTAAGTGTTGAGTGCTAAATATTTCCCATTAATAAAAATGTCTTCACTAGAAGGGTGGTCAGGCATTGGAGCAGGCTGCCTAGGGAAGGGGTTTTGCTGCTCTCCCTGGATGTGGTCAAGCAGTGTGTGGATGTGTCACCTGGGGACAGTCTTTAGTGGTGAACACAGCTGTGCTGGGCTAAGGGTTGGGCTCAATGATCTCAGAGGCTTTTTCCAATGGTTAATGATTCAGTGATTCTGTTCAGTTGGGGCTCTTCCAAAAAGAGCTATGAAAAGAGTTGTGATATTATATATAGGCGTTACAAAAATCATTAATGATTGTTGGGGTTTTTTTCAATATTCAGAGTAAGGACTTCTTTTAAACTTCCCATACATCTGAGATCCTTAACATCTCAGATTATAATTTTGATTTTCAACATCAACTTTCTTATCCCAGCATACAGCAGAAGGTTTCTGTGGCATATTGATTTGTATCCATCAATCATGAGATCCACTTTGGTGTTTTAAAGGAATAAAAATATTTTGAAATTTGAGGGATTTTAAAGCATCTGTTTACAATTTCTCTCTAACACTGGATTTCTGAGGTTACTGTTGGTAAAGTCAACCAATTTATGAGCCACAGCAGATTTGGGGAGGGGGAGAGGTCAAGGAGGAATACCATTTGCTTCAAAGAATTTACTGCTATCACTCTAATCAGTGAATATTTAGAGAAACGTGTCTTCTCAGCACTCTTTTTTCTGTATTTCAACTAGGTTTGTACAGCAATAATCATGAATTTTTGATTGCTTTTGACCAGTGTCTGAGAGATCAGTTTTTTTACAGTCTTGTAATAACTGCATTGGAATTATTTGTGGGACAGAAATAATGATAAGTAATTTTCTTCTATTTCTGGTATTGAGGTCCATCAGTAATTATGCACTTTGTTTTTCCTATGTTATCTTTTACATTGGGTTTACTTGATCTATTTTTGATAGCAATGTATTTCACAAAAGGCCTTTTTGGCTTCAAAAAAACAGGGTTTTTTGTGTTGAAGATTGTGTATTTAATTATCTACAACAAGTTGAAACTGTTCATCATGTAGCCTTTGCATGGAATACAAAATGTCAACTGTAAGACTTCACAAATTAAAACACCTCCATAAGGAACTTAAATTGATATACAGTGAAATAGAGAAGTGCTACTGAAAAGAGTCAAAGCACTTTAAAATGAGTCTGCAGTGTGTGTAGAGGTTCAACTAATTTGCAAAGATATGAGGCCTAAAAGTGAAACTTCCGAGTTGAAATTTCCTGATTGAAAAGGGTACATCTAGGCAGAAATATTATTCTGAAGTTTGTTAATAAGTACAAGTGGAGGAGAAACAATCCAGAGAAAGACTTTTCCATAGTAAATATTTTCACAATTTAGTTATACTTCATAGAAAGCTGTGGGGGGTTGGGAGTGGGGGGGAAAGCTGGTATTATCACAATGTGGAAATTTAATATTTGAGTTTTTGAATATGAAAAATTAATTTTTAAGAAGTGTTGCTCATGAATTTCTAATTTAGGACATTTCTGAGTTTACCCAGTCTCTCAAGACTATCAAGAATTGGAGTACGAAATGGGAGGTTATGCTTTCTAGGTGCTAAACAGTATAAACAGGAGTTGAATCCTGCCACTCCTTTTGGCTTGTACTAATATACATCTATACCCAGAAAAAGACAGAACTGCTCACAAGTGAAAGGTCAGAATTTGGCAAATCTAGGCTTAAAAAACAGAGTGGAAAGGGAGTGGTAAATGAAATAAAAAACCTAGTAATTGTACATACAAATTACCAAAAACTTTAGTGTCTGCTGTTAAGTATTCTTACAGGGAAGGACTTTAGGGACTGCGAAACTGAGAATTTTTTTTCTATTGCTCCAAGTTAAGGGGAGAGTGTCATTTTTCTTTTCAGCAG
>NW_005054297.1:26224149-26225932 GCF_000277835.1 Geospiza fortis
AGGGCAGAAGCCTTGGACATATTTCACTAGAGAAACTCTTGTTGTTTGGTGGATAACATAACATCTGTTGAGAGTGAAAACATCGATGAATAATCCTAAACCAGAAGAATGTAACTCCTTATCCACCAAAAGAGAATGAAATTCTTTGTGTATTTAAGGGAAGTAGCTACTTTCCTTAGATACACAAAGGAGGAGAAGGAAAGTTTGCAATAGCTAAACCTGTAACTTTGTAGCTACTTTTCTTTCTTTCAGATTCTAGTGGGGGAAAAAAAAAAGTGCAATTACTAGTGGAAAAAGAGAAGAAAAAAATAGCGTTTCTGTGCTCCCAGACTGAAAAGTGGTATGGTTACATTTACATTAATATTATCATAGCAAATTTGCATCAGTGAAAATATGAGGATAAATCAGACACCATATGTGCAGCTCCACACTTAATTACTAGACGAACAGTTCTGTAATGAAGATTATGGCATTGTTTTGAAATTTGCATTCTCCTTTTTATCCTTGCATGCATGTTATTTCTGGCCATCTGCAGGAAATATTATAAAATTAGAATCAGTGAGCAAATCTTAACAACAGAAAACTATTAATGGCAAAAGTCAGCATTACTAAAGAATAGTCCTAAATTTCTGGATGTTCATGAAGGGCTGTTATGACCAGAAAACCACCCTATAAACTAGAATGCTGCTCTAGGATGGTATTTACAATAGCTAAAAGAATAGATAATTGAGAGTCACAATAGCCCAAAAGTATTCTATTTTGCTCTGGGATTTTTGGACATGTTTATTGTCACAACAATGTAAGAGAAATACTGATGTACTAAGCTTGCTTAAACAGCCTGTCAGTTGTATTTTAAATAAGTTGATTTAAAGTTTATTGTGTTCATTTGGTGTAACTGGGCAAGAATAAGGCGTGCAATTTCACTTTGTAGCTAAATAGATTCATAGTTTTAAATGAACTGTGTTGGGGTCACTGCTATGCCTCATGTCTTATTACACCTGTTGATCAGTCTTTCCACTGGCCAGTGGTGTTAATATGAGTGGTGAGCTGGATTACAGAGCTGATCTGGCTAGAAATGAACCTTTTCCTGCCCTGCTCTCCACCTATCAGTTGGAATATCATGGCCAAAGATCAGTTTAAGCTCTCATGGAGCAAGACAGCTTCCTTCAAAAGTATGTAAAACTGATTTGATTTGAACCAGTGTGTTACTGTAGACATAGACTGTAAAAGTAGTTGTCTGGGATGAAACATGAACAAAGCAGAACAGTCTTACGACTTTAGACACTGAACTGCCAGTGACTCTCTCCCCCCTGCATCCCAAGACATAGCTTTAAGCTTTTCTCTCAAAGCTTCTAGTGGGATACTTTATCCCTATAACATTATCTCATGTGAGTGAGGAGAGCCTTATGGGAATGCTAATCTAGAAAGAGATTGGCGGAAAGCAAACAGCATTTGTCCTTCCAGGCATGTTTCTGATACGCCATTATGGTAGGAAAAACCCCAACTAAACCAACCAGAAAAACAAACCCCAAAAGCTGGCAAGGGCCGCCTTTTCCAGTGTTGCCAGTGGTTCTTCAGGAGTACTTTAAAAATATTCACTTTCCATATTCCACTTTCTCTCTTCGGCTTTAAGAGTAGCCAAATCATAGAGCTGAATCTAGGCAATCTTTCAATCAAAGAAGTCAAGTGACTTTGGAAATAAGGTGTACTTTTTAAATACTGCTAATGACACCTATTCTCTTTTTTTCTCTCAGTATATATTGTGTGTTTTACACTTCACTTA
>NW_005054297.1:26225969-26381036 GCF_000277835.1 Geospiza fortis
AGTATGTAGCAGGACCATACAAACTGGATCTTGGATTGTTAGGGCTGGCTTTAAGCGTAGGAGGCTGCCCAAAGGAGTCAACTTTGAGAGAGAGCAGCAATGGCTCTGCTCTTGTTCTGTTTCCAAGTGTTCAACATGGAAATTGCAGCCACTAGGTGCAGTGTCAGCACTAAATGTTGACACTCCTCCATTAAGTGAGGAATTAGGGAATATGAGCAGCATACATTGCTACATGGAATATCCCCTCTCCCACCTTAGCAGCATCTGCTTTTCCCTCATCTGCACCATGCCAAGAAGATGAACAGTGAACCTGATGCATCAGTTTGGTCCCCTACGTTTATTGCCTTTATCCCTCTTTGGCACTCTCTTTTTCTTCCTGCTGGAACTTTCTATTGCTACAGATCATACTCAGTATTTTTGGAGGAGGCAAAGAGAGAAGGTTGGACCTGGATTTCCTATCAGCTGTGGTTTGAGATGATCCATGTCTTACTCTGGAAGATGGAAGTTATCATCACCTCTCTTTGCTGAATGTCAAATTGCCTCAACTTTAAGACATTGAAGATGACAGAGAAAGATGTGTTCTTCCCTCTATCTGTAGGCAGGGTAATCCTGATTTTTCAAAATTAGAGATTTTCAGAATGCAAGAGTGATTCTATGAAACTGATTAATATTAAATTGATTAAAGTCACTTGGCTATCCTCCACTGGTGTTCTTTCCACTGCTCCATAGTCACATACGAACTGCAAGAGAGTAAACAATCTTCAGACTCTATTGCATGTTGCCGAATCAGATAGAAACCTTCAAAATAACTTTCAAAACCCTCTTTCTCTTCTTTGATGAATTTCTGTATTTTGTGGCTTCCAGAAAATCTCATCTGGATAAAAGAAGTATTTGAAATTGCTGAGAGTTAGGCATTCCCAGACCTTCAAAATGCAGACAGAGGCAAGAGAAGCTTTCATTTCTCATAGCATAGGGATGCTTACCTTAGTCAGCACTGAGGATAATTCATGTGACAGTAACTGATTCATCAATAAAGAGCCACTTGGACATTTGCCACGTGATTGGCATTTGTGACAGGGCAGTTGGAATGTGGTGTTCAGCGATATCTCCTGGCTCCTCTTCTTTGAGTATTGCACTTCACAGAGGTGTCCTAGACAATCCCAGAATCAAGGTGGCTGAATAAAAAATGAGAATAGTGTCAAGATGGGATGAAAGAGGGAGCACAGACTTGTATTTCAGGGAGATGGGGTGGTCACTTTTCAGGCTGTAGCTTCAGAGTGACACTTTCAGGTGAGAACAGTTGAGATGCTCTTGCCTATGCACAGAGTTCAACCAGATGTGATACAGAGTGTCTGGTGCTGGCATCTGAGCATTAATTTCTTGTTGAAATACAGGTGTTTTTGGCTAAGAGGCTGTTTCTAGTGTATCCTGGCACATTGATGGTCAAAACTTAATTCCAATCAATTCTACATTAACATTTTCTTGTATTTCTATTGTAAAATAAAACCAAAAATATTTACCTTTTTGCCTTTCAAAAATAACCAAAGAGTGCAAAAAAATCCCCTCAAAGCCTAAAAAAACCCAAACCAAATAAAATATATAAAACATTTTGGTGTATAATACCAAAAGAAATTGTTTTGGTATTATATACAAAAAAAATTGTTTTGAGTGTATTATACAATGGTGGTTGAGGAGACACAAAATACATTCCTTTCACATACTACCATTTCATCACCACATACTGGCTGCTCCTTGCTTTGTATTATCTGCATTCCATTCTTCTTAGGAATGACAATTTTTTAAGCTAAAGAATTTTTGAAACCCCCCCCTGTTTTTACAATCCTGTTTAGCTACAACCTAATCGGGAAATGGTAGGTTTTTCTGGTTTACTGTCAACTTTCCAACATGCATTTGGAAGGCTTCTTCCTAGTAGTTATATTAGAGTGGTATAAAACCATAAGCAATAAAACCCAGTAATATAGTATAAGACAGTTAAAACGTAGCAAGAAATGAAAGTTTAGATCCTATTGAACGGGGTCATAAGCATACAATATGAGAAATGCATTGTTTGATTGAAAATATCTTTGCAAAATTTAAATAAGACTGCATTTTTTCTAGGAAAATTACTGTGTACTAAAATAATGAACTGCATTTAATATAGATTGTAGAACACAAATGACCGAGTCAGCTGTCAGAGTCAATTTATTTTTTTTAATCAGGTACAATAGCGGTGAAGTTTTTTTGTTCTATCAGATCTCAGAAAGGGTGTGTGTTTACTTCCTATTTTTGTCAGTCTGTTAATTTCTTTTTATATAAGGTAAGAAAATCCTTCTTTTATAGACTTGGACTTAAACATCCAAGCACATGGCACTAGGAGCCTATGCCAGCTTTATGACTGACAAAACAAGTGCTATTTTCTGTATTTCTTTCTGATTGTTCTGAATTGAGGCTCATGAAGAAAGTTGACCTTTGTGATAATAAAGAAGAAAGAGAGTTGAGTCACCACAAAGCAGGAAAGGACAGAGGCAAAAAACTCCACAGCAGTTAAATTGAAAAAGAGAAAATACCTGTAACTAGTTTGGCCATTCAAGTACAGAACACTTTATTTGTATAGCTCCGTGAACCTGTATGAATAGACATAGATTTTTTTCCAAAAACAATAACAAGCAACTTTGAATTTTTTTCATTTTAGTTAACAGAGTTATTTTAAAGTTTTGTTTCCATTCTTGTGAATGTTCATTGCAACCAAATCCTATAAATAGGGTGAAATTCTGTACCAAACATATTAAATGTAGATTTTAGAGTTGTTTTCAGGTTGTCAATTGGGTCAGGATTTCATCTATAGTTAGCTTAATTATATTAATGTGGGCACTGGGGGAGAGTACTGGAGGGCAAATGTATTTTTGGTTCAATCCTGATAAGGACAAACTGCCCTCAGCTACAGATAGTCCATGTTTATTTAAATAGCTGCAACATTCATCGGTCTGTTTGGTTACTGATTGAACTGTGCTTCAATCCAATTACACCAAAATCCACACGCATCTTTATTCTCTGCAGTTTGATAATTTCATGTTTCTTGTCAGTGTTTGTACTGCTGTGCATACTCCTCTCCATCACGCCAGAGTGCATCCATGTTCTTCTGTGTTTCAGGAGCTCATGGTTTCTTACATGTCATAGACTTTCCCATGTCACATCTCTTGCTGATAAGCACTCTAGTAACCTTCACCATCTTATGAAGACTGCTGAAATGCTACTTCCCCTGTCCCTAACTACCTTCTCTCTTTACATTTTTGTGGTTTAGGACTTGGTTTCCTTTATAATTTACACTCCTTTATAATTCTTTTGTTATTTCAAAGCTGATTAGAGGCAAAAAACTCAAACCCATCTGTTCTGATCTTGCCATTTTCATGGTGATCTTGAGGAACAATCTCCAGGGGGATTGGGTTTAAAGCAGCTGAGTTATGGAAGAATCTCTTTCTCTGGGTAAAAAAGATGGGATCCATCTCTGTTGGCTACAGCACTTCAATGCAGAGAGTTTCATAGATGTAAAGGGATAAAGTCATAACATTAACCAGAATACTTAATGGAAAGTGATTCTTTAAATTCTCATGGCTATTGGAACTAATGACAGACGTATCATGGTTTAGCATTCATCCAAGGAGTTCAATAATACAAAAGTTTCAACGGTTTTGCTGGTAACTACTGTTTTACCAAATGTCAAGGTTTTCTTGAATGACAAAAGAGAGAAGTAAGGGTGGTGGATAATATATCACAGCAAATATGGAGAATTTTAATCTTTAATTTAGCATCTCACCTGTTTAAAAAAATTGTATCTTAAGTGGCCATTTTGCTTTTTCTAGGATAATGTCTTTTCTCAGATGGGCTCTTAACAATTTACTATGGAAGTGCCAACAGCTGTTGTTTCTTCTTACATTTAGTTAATGTTAGTAGCGTTTGATTTTAGAAGAAAAACATTAAAAACTTGAAAACCAAAATATTTATCTTCTCTAGCATGTGCGAAGGACACAGCTACACAATGGTATGCTAGGTGACAATTTACAAATCACGTAAAATATTAACACTACCAAGATATTTACCTGAGTTCTAAGCTGGCAGGTTTTCTGTTTCTGGTTTCATAATATAAAGTGGCTGAATTCCCATCAGTTCAGATACTGCCATGATTGTAAACATTAATCCTCTGGGATATTGAGGAACCAGCTGTGACGAGTTTGCTTAATGAGGGAAGAAAGAGATCACCTCACTAACAGTATAACCTCCATAAACCAGCACTTGCATATATCAGTGATGCTGAAATCACCCTGAGGTTGATACTGAAGTCTTGGGAGAAAAATAGATTAATACACACAACTAGAACCCTTACAACAAAGCTCCTCTGAGATATATGAACTATAGTACTCTCATTTTGTTCTTCTTTCTGAAATATTAAAGACATTATGAGATCATGTGAAGAACTTATAGGAAGGTTTTAAAATTTCCATTTCTCATTTTATTATAATTCATTGAAACTGGGGTTGCTAACATTAAGACATCTGGGTGTCATCCTTTATATAAATAAATAAATATACTGAAAATGGTAAGATAAAATTAGAGCATGAATTTAGTGTCAAGATAAGTGTCCTTGCTGTATCTGCATTTCAGCAACTTTTCAGAAATGGCCCTGGCACGATCAGGCCACTTGTGTACAGGTTCACATGAGGCACTGTAAATCTTAAGGGCCAATTCCAAAGAAGCCCTTCTAGAAAACCCTGGGCAAATGGCTCTTGCTTGCACCCCCCCACAGAAAGGGGATGGGCTGCCTGGCTGCTGCCCTTACCCACCAGCACCTGGCAGTACAGGGAAAGGCAGGGAATTCTGGCCTTGTGCTGGCTGCTCACCACAGTGGCGCCTGGACGTACCTGCCTTGGAGCAACCTGACCTGTTTGTAAGGTCTGCACAAGGACCAAGTGCACTAGTACAGGAGTTCAAGGGCCTCCCTCCACCTTGTGCTTATGCAGCATGATGATTTTGCAGTTTAAATCAGGAAAGGAGCGAGGGAGAGATGGACAGGAGTCTGCAGAAGGCAGGGTACATCTGGCATGACGAGGGCTTTTTGTGAGATATTTTAAAAAAAGTGTTTCTCATCCTGTGTGTTCCAGCACATGAGCTGTCAGTGGCATTGCTGGCTGTTCTGAAATGACTTGCCAGCCTGTTTTGGTGGGTGAAGGATGAAGAGCATGTGCCTGCACAGTGAGTGGCTGTAGCCACATGAAGCCGCAGCTGAGAGACTGAACAGATTGGTTCACAGATGTACGAGCTGCTGGCTGCCGTGGCAGCGCTGCACTTCACTGCTGCCAGCCCCAAGCCTGCTGTACATAGTTAAGGTGACCTAACCACTCTGGTTCAGAGTGTAGCTGCTACTTCTGGAGGAGAACTGGAAGGTGGCAGCATGAAGTGTGCAGTGCTCAAAAGCTGTCAGGAAGTCGTGGGGTTGAGAGCTGCCCCCATGACACTGTGATCTGCTTTCCATGGTGCATTTTGACAAGCAGAAACATTGCTGGATATGGATTACAGCTATATTCATAAGAGAATATGATACTGTGGACTACTTTGTAAGAGCCCCATTTGGTGTAAAGATAACTGTTGTAAGGTTTTTGAAGGCAGGCTGTGTGTGAAGATGTGGGCGCTAGGGTAGAGTAGAGGCAGGCTAATGGGAAAAGACATGCTTTTAGCTAAAACTTCTGCTGTTCATTCAAAGCTAATGCAGTATAATTTTCTCTACACAAGAAAATACTTTCTTTGCTGCTACCTTTCTGCCATGAAACCATAAGGGTAGACAAAAGCATCTTAAGAAATGGTAGCAGTGTATTCTTTCATGCCTGGTTATTTATGTCCATCATGATATGCAATAAAATCCTCAAAGTCACAGGCAATGAAGCATGGTTTATATTTATTACTGTGGCTGTATTATAAACCTATTAATAATACTGAATATGGTGACATAGCTTATGGTCTTTTTTCTGATCCTCACAAACAGACAATTAATTTTATTCTTATTTATTTTCAGATTAATAATATCCAAAAGACAGAGACTGACATTTCCTGAGAGCATACAGTACTACTCCTTGATATGTTGAAATTGACCTTTCAAATAATTCCATGTTAATATCTGCTATATCTTTTCTTTTAAAGGCAGGAGGAATGCAGTGATTGGGCCATTATTTAAGATTTCATTTGTTATACTTTGTAGGGGCGTTAAGTTGATCATATCAGTTTATTGAGGTGGAATATTTATATTTTCAAATGAATGATATTTCTTCTCTTAAAGCCAGATATCCTGGCTAGTCACCATTTATCAACACAGAACAGGGCATAACAGCTGAAATTTTGGAAAAAAAAAAACTTTAAAAATGGCCAAGTTCTTAATTTTAAGTATGTATGCATTTTAAAATAGGGCATTCTTGTAACTGGGTATATGTTTTAACTCTCTATATAAAGTCTGGCTAAGCCAGGTTACATTGGTTATATTTTTTTAGTACACCATAAATGCACATTGTTACATTTGGAACTGGTTATGTAAAATATGATATCTTTTCAATCTTCTCTCTGAAGATTGCAGCATGAGGACAGGTAAAGCAGTGCTTATTATGCATTTGCTAAACTCTCATAGCAACAACCTCTTTCCTAGTCCAACAAGAAAAAGTTAGGGAAAGAACAAAATTTATATTACCAATGAACTGATGAGAAGATTTAGAAATCATAATAACTTTGAGAGGAAGCACTCACTATGGTATTGTAGAATATACTAATCATTATTAGATATTCATAAGTAGGGCGTCAGAACTGGGATTTTGTTTGTTTTCCACAAAGTATTGGAAAAGTATTGGAAAAGCACTAGCAGGAGAGAAAAGGGAGATATAGGTTTTCCATTACATTTCCTTAAGAATTATAAGAAATTGTCTCTAACTCAGCAGTGACTATCTGATCATCAGGGTGATGGTGGAAATGCTGTGAACTTTTCGTGTAGTTTTCTTTGCTTAAAAAAAAATTCTCTGAAAATTATTTAAGGGTCCCATTTCCCTTACCTAAAAAAGGCAAGTGAGATATCCTAAGGTATTCCTTTTGTCAGTTCAGAAGCTATAGCTCTCTGAGCAGTGCTTCTCATCCAAGAGTTTTAAGGTATAAACTTGACACAGAATAAAAGATCCTCTTATAGATTACAATTTATAAAAAAAAATCAGAATTAACTGAAATGGAATGAAATCAATAGTGAGAAAACTGCAGAGTACATCAGATTCATGAATGCTCTGGAAATGGGCTAAAAAGTGAAATGACAGAGCCTTCTGAGAATCAGAAAGGAAAATCTAAATTTGATACTGGTGAAATTACTGTACAGTGAGAAATAAGGAACAACCATTATCTGTTCCACATCCTTCATTCTATTCCTCCTCAGCTCATGAGGAAAATCTAAGGATGATAAATAGCACATAAGACTTCTACAACGCCAATCAATTTGATGCTAAGATAGTGCATTAAGCTCATTGTTAATAAGAATTAGTGCACATTGAGGAAAGAAACTCAGCACCCTACTTATTTGTGTGCAACTGGGGAGAAGCCCACCCTCTAATTATTTACGTGCAATGAGTAGCTGTAAATTAACTGTTTTCATTAATAAAATGGATGATATGGAGTTACTGCTAGTAGTTGTTTAAGAATTTCAGTTCAGTATTTACTGGCAGAAAAATCATATATATATGTTAAAATATCTACAGTTAAAATATGTACTGGAATATTTTATAATTTTTAAGTTTTTTTTCATTTTAACCTATAATCTATGTTATAAGTGAGAAATGTGCAGAGAAAGAAACAGGAAAATGCAGAGTATCTACTTAAAGAGAAAATAAAGAGAGCCAAGTAAACGAATCAGATTTCCAAACATGGTTATATGAGTATAAAGAGGCAACAGTCTTCAGTGAAAATAAAAGTAGACATATAATAATAACCTAGAAGCAGTTCTTTCAGAAATATGTAATTAATGAAGTTAGAGAATAATGTTATCTTAACACTGAAAGATCAAGTTCTGCTAGATTATAATAATGAGTAGAGGGTCTAGATCATTAATGTAAATTTGAGTTCAAAAATATGTCATTTTGCCTCAGAATGTATAACAATTTTTCAAAAAAATTTCTGATTTATTGATAATACAATATTAAAATAAAATTAAAAGCCCTCTTTGCTGATAATTTAGGCTGTACCTTCAAGTAGAAATAAGAAAGAGGCAGTTTTAGGCAACATGAATATATAGTCTTGATACCTTATTTCTTTCTGTTCGGTTGTATGCAGCACCAAAATCTGGAGTTGTAATGAGGCTTTGAAAAGTCATTTTTATTCCTGATCTTAGTTCAACTCACTAACAAATGTAAGTCCTTAGGACAGATAATTTTTTTTTCTTAAAATAAAGGCTTCATAATAGTACTGTATTAAGGAGAACTGTGTTTTTTGTAATAGTTAAAAAAAATCATTTAAGATATCCAATAAATTCAATAGAAAATGTATGCTACTTAAAAAGGTGGATCTTTTAAATTCTAAAAAGGCAAAAAATAACTGCATAGACTCTGCATACTTTTGGGATTTTAGGTGGCATGTGTCCAAAAAGCTTACTTTTAAAATTTGTGTTGTAAGTGTTCATCCAAGTATCAGGCAATGAAGTCAGAAACTGAGCATGTAATAATTTTCTGTTCTGTACAAGTACAAAGCATGAGCCTTTCAAGGTCAAACAATTTTCCAAACTATAAGGACTCTATTCTTTTACACCACATGAGACTAAAATCTATTCAGTTTGAGGGAGGGTGGTGGAATGTGGCTGCTCTTAAAACCTTCTGTGAGATGACTGTTTTCCAACCAAATTTTCATTGTACAGAGAGGTATTCCAGAAGTGCACAAAGGGGACAAAGTTTCAACCATGCTAGTCTTAGCATGCACAAGTGCTAAACAAATCTGATTCTGGCCTTGAAAGTCAACAATTAAGTATTTAAAAAATAAATTTCAACAAGTGCAAATAGATGTTTTCTTTGAGATTAAAAATCAAGATTCTGATTTTTCATATTTCTTTTGTTCTGGGGTTTTTTGTTTTTTTTTTTATGGACTTACTTTTGCAGTAACAGTGATACTGAGAACTAACATAGTCAGTGAAGGAAAATGCCATACCATAATGTACTTGAATCCTCTGAGTTCTGAAGCAGTCTTTTTTTGGTGTTTCCTGTCAATAAGCTAGACTAGTTCTAATAATACCCTAGCAAAGATCCACCAGAACACCTGGTTAGCTCTTCTGTTTTGGTGGAAGACTGAGAAGAAAAATTTCACTGTGTCATTTCCAGTCCTCACTATAATATCCTGTTACTGGGCAGGTGTAGAAGAACAAGCCTTGAGTTATTTGTGTAAAATATCCCTCTGTAATAGAGCCTGTTTTCTGTGTTTCAAATAATGCTCTGCTTAATGTATTCTGTGCAAGCTCTCCTAAGAGAGATACTTCTACTATGTATATTAGAAAAGCTGGAGTGACAAAGAAAGGTAATTGAAGTGGAAACTGTTGAAAAAGTAATGATAAATGAGACGAAACGTTAAGTTTGATTAATAGGGAGAGCTAGACTGAGATTGGGTTTGGTGGAACAAAAGGTAAGTGATGTCAAAGTAGTATGGTGTATTAATGTCAATCTTTTGTTTGAATTACAAGCGTGAAGGCAAGGCAGGCTGGTGAAAATCAGCTGGAATGAGGATGAAACAGACCTGTAGTGGTTTCACCAAGTTTGGTAGAGTAGTCCCCCGGGAAGGGTAGCAGACTTAAGAAGGGTCTGTTACTGAGACTGTGAATAGAGGTAAGAGTAGAGTCCATTTACTACATGTAATATCTCCACAGGAATTAATTCTATTCAGTCTCTCTGCCTTCAGGTGACTGTGAAGACTACTGCTATGTGAAGAATGATAGGAATCAAAACCACAGTTTGTGTAACAGTATTGCCAGGAGCATGACTGTAAATGATACAGGATATTAAGTGATCCCCAATTTGTTCACATTTTATGCTCAGATGATTTCCCATAGAAAAGAAAATGTCAGGCAAGACTTCAAAATTCGGTGCACAGTCTGGGCTGCTAGGGCACTCTTATGATATTTTGTACTTATTCCTCTATATCTTGATTCTTATCAGAGGTTTCTACACTGGCAGGCTGAGTCAACTAAAAGCAAAGTAGAAAGGGGAAAAAAAACTCCACTCATGCATGAAAGTGGCTCATCTCTGCCCCATAATGCAGGATTAAATAATATAGACTAGCAGACTGACTTGGGAGTATCTTGAAGTAATGAAGATGTGTTTGCTGTGTTGTCTGTTTAACATGATGGTTTCAACACAAATGCTGAATATCAATAATAAATATTGCATATCTCTCAAAGGTTCTGAAACCACTTATGCAATGTATATGTGTACATCCATTAGGAACCATACAAGGTAGCTCTCATGCCATATGTATCTATAAATCTGTGAGTATGATTATTATAAGCTTTTAGGTTGTGAATAGTGCATCACAAGAGGCCATGTTTAAAATAAAAAGTTGATGAACATGTGATTGATGATAAGTTTTTTTTCTTTCATCTGAGAAAACTTACTGCATTTTTCACCACTGCTTTTCTTTTATGTTCTGTCTTTTCTTTTTTTCCTGGTTGTTTCCTCAGTGACTCCCTCATATGAGTATTGAATAGTGATAGGAAAATTCTCAGTTCAGCACATTACTGCTGTCCCAAATACTACCACCATTTTTTCTCTTTGCTGTTGTGCCAGACGGATTGTCCTATATCTACTGCATTTATTCAAGTCCACAATTAGATTGTCAGTATTTTAAACCTTTATTATACAGTTTATGCTAAAGTAATATTGCATCTCTGAACTTGTTCATTTTATTTTCACAGGAACAGACCTGTAAAGATGTTTATGTGGTGGTCCACTGTTTTACTTCTTGGATGCATTTTGCTGGGAGCAGAGGGGTGGCCAGTCAAGGAAGGATACAACTTTAGGCCCTATCAGCCCCTAGTAAGATTACGACACAAGGTATGGATTATTCTCTAATAGTTCTTCCTTTCCTTCCACGGTCAAGGGATAAACTACATTCTGGCCTTGTCTATTTTGTGTTTATTGGAGTAATGTTCTGAAATTAACTTTTTCAAAGGGAATGAGAGAAGATCTGTTTTAGCTTCAAAAACTAGAAATTAGTTATATTGGCAGAAACTCAGGGGGGGAGCCAGGAGAGGCTCTCTCTTAAAGCAGCTGTCAGCATCTGCTTAAGGCAATGACTTGCCCCAGTCCTCAGTGAATTTTAGTCCAAGCAGCATACAGGGAAACTGCCCATCAAAGAAGAATGGTGTTGAAGTTAACTGATAAATAGAAGCTTGTTTGCAAGAGGTAGATATTCCCAGCGCATGCTGAATTTAGCAGTTTTGGACCATGGCAAAGTGCAGATGTTTTTTGAGTTAAACGGTTGCCATATTCAACTACTACGTGCCATTCAAATTTTGCCCACCTGATGCTCCTTTGTCATGAATCCAGGACTCCCAAAACAGTTCTCAGCTGCCCTTCTTCTGGTAGCTAAAAGGGAAACTTCTGTGGTAGTTCTGTAAAACAAGGGAAAAGGCTATAATATTTCCATGGGCTGTCTAAAGTTAGCCTAGTTCTGATCAACTTAATTCTTTCTTGGCATGGTAGTCATGGGAGCAACATCTTAGGTGCCTTAAGACCTACAGTCAGGCCAACAGAGATGATAAAAAAAATTCACCCTTCTGAATTTTTGTCCTACGAGTAAAAGGTCTGAACTATAGCCAGAAATCCTAAATGTTAGTTTCTATTAATGTTTCAAGATACTGCTAGTTTTATTTCTCAGTACTTTTTTGTAAAGTATGAAAAATATTTCTTTTTGGTCCTCAGTTTAATAAAAAAACCCAATATTGTGTGATTTTATCTCAGCATACAAAGAGGAACTGACAGCATGAGTTCTCAAACAAGTAAAATACTTGCCTATTAGCTAATTAATGTATGCTATGTAGATTAAATACAAAAAGTTTCTTAACAGATAGAAAGTAAAATCTTAAAATCATACAATTATGCACCCTCTAGGGAATGTTCTCAGTCAGAATAAGACTGAAACAGGCCACAGTCAAGGAAATCAGTAACTGTATCAGCACACAGGTCTTTATGCTGAGTATTATTCAAGACTTTGTCTCGTCACTTTATTTCCATTTGACAGCTGTAAGCAAACTAAAATAAAATAGGACAAGAAAAGTACTTTGAAATCTGGAAGGAAGAGAGAGAATAGTAATGAAACCATGGAATAAATCATATGAGAGAGAAATCACATGTGCAAAAGACCCCAGCATAAAACCACGAAGACTGTGAGAGCAATGAAGGACAAAATATGGGGTATAATTACCATTATATGTGACATTAGATGGTCTCTGGTCTTAATGAATGTATGTGGAACTATTCATGTGTTGCTATTTCTTAATTATACTTTTAATATGCTGATAACTCTCATTTAATTCTTGGAATAGGGTGTCATAAACTTTTAAAGTTTAATATTGGGGGAATCACACTTAGACATACGCAAATAACATACAAATAATTAAAACTTGATATAAAACTTTGTATTGAAAAATTTGGTGGGATTTTCCTTAGGCAATATGTCTAGATAAAAATTGGTTTAGTATAGTTCAGCTTTTGGTATTAGGGACATATGTTTCTATAAAAAAATCCCCTAGGAATGGAAAACTTTTCTAAAGTCAATTTTTAAAACCAACTTTGGCACAGATAGGCATACTCAAAATGTAAATAATATGGTAAAAAACTTTCTGCTTCAATCAAACACTTAATAAATCAAGTGCTTAGATTAAGTTATGCTGATAGAATTCTTACTGCAAACAGATGATAATGAATATATGCAGTTATATTTGCTTTGATCAGGCAATATGTATGCAAGTTTATGTGTGCAAAGATTAAAAAAAGAAAAAAGAAGATTAATCTCTCTTGCTTTTATAAAGGGGAATTTATCTGACTTGAACAATAGTCCAACCAGAGCAACTTTAAATGTCAGCCTGCAGGGAAAAGCAATCCTGTTGGTACTTAGGTATTATCTTGAAATAATGATTGTGTTTGTGGTGGAAACAGGCATTCATATCATAAAGGCTGTATTGTTTTAAAAGGGATTATGAACGATTTCAGCTTCTCATGCATAGAAATTACAAGCAGGAATTTAGTCTGTATATATGATAATCTGAAAACATAAGAACAGCATTTCTATGGAAAAAGCTTTATGAATAGAAAAAAAATTATGCATAAGAAAACATTATTTTACTTTGAGTACTGGAACAGATTGCCTAGAGAGCTTGTTGAATCTTTATCTTTGCAGATGTTTAAAAACTGTCTGGACATGGTCTGGGACAGCCTGTCATAGGTGACCATGCTTGAGCAGGGAGATGTGACAGGGTGATCTCCAAAGGTCCTAATGTTCTTTGATTATGTGCTTCATTATAATTCACCATTAATTATAGTAATGTTCATTATTATGGCTGTTATAATGGTAATGAAGATCAAATGTGTGACTGCATTGTGTATATATGAAATATTCAAACCCAGGAAGAGATGAGTTCTCTTGAACCAGAACTGAGAATGATTATTACAAAGTACTCCTCCAAGTTGTTTTCAGTCCCCTTCCCTTGTTTATCTGCCACGACTTACATTTATGTTATTATGCTGAAAAGTACTAGGCTATGTCTGAACAGCATGTGAATTTCTTGTTGAGCTAGGTAATCCTTGGTTCTTCATTTGTCAAAACACTGGAAAAGTTTGTAAGGTACTTTCCATTTGGGAGTCTTCTTGCATTGCTGCTGAAGTAATGTGAGCAATTTGTTAATACCTAGGTTCCCACCTGATATTGTTAGGAAGTATTTTTAGCATCCTAATGAATTTTCTTCTTGTAATTTGCATGCCTCTGACAGAGACCAATGTTTATGCAATGTCTTCAGCGAAACGGTGTATGCTCTGAGATTTCCAGGTATAAACAGGCAGGTGGCAGCCAACAGAATGGCAACAGTTGGCTTCAGATTCTGTCAGACGCTAAGAAATATGGAATATAGCCTGTACATCCATATGTATACTCCAGAGCATGCCAGCTCTGCATATCTAACTAACACATGCGTGCACAGCCCTCCTGGGCAAGCCAGGTGTTTCACATGGCTTAGGAGGGAATAATACTGGTGACAGTGCCTCCTTGTTAATGATGTCCTCATGGGTGGAAGCAGTTCAGTTTTGGTCTCAGGGGACAGTCTGTGTAGGTGTAGCTTAGTCCTTGTCCCCTGGGCGCCTTTTACTTAGGCCCAGTGCTGAACTTCGAGGTTAGGACAATCAGGTTCCCAATAGTCAGAGCTAACCCCTCACTGAGAGCAGGCACTGCCCTGACAGCACGGGTGGGAGCAGAGAGAGGGGAGAACCCAGGGAAGTCAGAGCTCAGCCTCAGCCTCAGCCTTGGCCTGTGCGAAATGCTCCATGAGAAAAGAGCTTCTGTTGTCCAGCTGAGCAGGAGTGTATGGAGGATACAGCAAAGGGCGTGTGCCAGCTTTCACTGGTTTCTGGTGACCTGTTGATTCAAACTTCTTTCCAGCCTTGTTTGTTTTCATCTTGTTTTCACCAAAGGGTTAGGGGGAAGTGACTCAGCTGTGCAATCCTCACTCTTGTCTGTGATATTTCTTCAGAGTAAAATATCTCTTTTAACCTCCTACAAAAAAACCCTCCTGTCTTCCTTTTCCCTCTCTCTGTCCCTACTTACTGTTGCTATTTGCTGCTTAATTCATCATTTCAACCCTGATTCATGTTAAATTAGGGCTCAAGGCTAGGTCGGGTTAGAGGTGTTTAGGTTACATTGGAATTAGATCCAGTTTAGAAGTGTTTAAGCAATAAGGACTTTGAATTTAAAAAAAAGCAAGAGAAGAACATAAGCTTCTGTCCCATGTTATTAAAAGCAAATTTGAATGCATAAGCACAGAAAAAACCCATGTATGACATTTAGGTTTTTGCCCAAAGCCTATAAAATGTTCTCCTGCTACTAGGAGCGCTGAAACGCCTGTAAAATATAGACAGCCTGAGTGTTCAATGATTTTATTGTCATTTAGGGTGTCATGGCCAAGAAAGAAATGTGCAGAAAGTAGTATTCTGGGATTCAAAAATAGCCTGTGCTTTCCCTGTGTTGTCTGGTCTCCAAACAACCTGAGATTTATAGCTCACAGTGTCTATCTGGAAAATCTGTTTGCTTGCAGGATCTGAGAAGTCATAAAATTTGATCCTGTAAAATCCTCTGTCCTAGAGAGAGAAGGGAAAAACATCTATTGAAGATGAGCAGTGAATCCTGAGGACTAAGAACAGAGCTTTTCCTGTCATGTCAGTGCTGTTCTCAGCTCTAAAGTAACATGAGAATTTTCTTCCTTCTGAGGCTCCATGAGCCCAGTATCTATGTCCTATGCAAATTCCAGGATTAGAAGAAGCAAGACTCAATTTTACTTTTTTTCCCCCTTAATCACTTGTAAGTGTAGTCCAGAAGTCTTTTTTCGTTGTTGTTTTTTTTGTTTAATTTTTATTTTATTTTCCTTTTATCGGGGAAGGGGGAATTCTGCAATCTAATCTGATTTTTCCTGTGGGCAATATCATTAAAAAGGCCTGTGTAATTTTTTTTTAAACCCCATTGCAAATCACTGTTCCTTAATAAGCTAATATCAATTAAACATTTTATTTCTGCTGTCTCTCACTACCTGCTCAAAGCATTTTTTAAGTCTTAGGAAAGTTGCTTCTATAATCCTTCTTCCAACTAGTCAGTCACTGGGGAGTGTGGAGTGTCAAAATCTGGAATTAAGGCAAGGCTGATTCCTCCTTTCAAGATGCCTGCTGATACTTATTAGCAATGACTATCTATAAACTTGTAGTGAAACCAAGAGGCCCAGTCAAGGAGCAAAGGCGCATCTTAACAACTGGGCTGAACCTTTTGCTGTGCCTGTCTTTTTTGTTCTTGTTACTGAACATCATCACTGTGGAAAAGATTAATCCCAGCCAAATATTTTCACCGGTGAGGAGATTCACATGTATGATCTACCTGTTGATTAGCATTGTTTTTTTTTAATTTCACGTGCCAGATTGGCAACAAAGAATGAAATATAACATGGTGGTATATGGAGGCAATGTAATTATCTTCTCCAGTCAGCTTGGCCTTCTCACATTGAATCCTAGGAGGAGGATTTCCAGTTACCCTCTGTATAGATAAGAAATGTTTTTTTACCTTTCTGGTATTTGGGATTCAATGCAAACACAATCTGTATTAGCTATCATTTCAGATTCTTGATTAGCATGTTTTTTCATATTCTATTAGGATGGCAAATTGTAATCACAAACTGCAATTGCAGTAATAGCAAAACAAAGTCAGGAGAGATTTTTTTTGGATATATATTACTTGAGGTGATTTGTTCCTGTTTAAATTTGTGCAGTTTGGATTTCTGAGATCATGAAAGACACCAAGTACTTGAAGTGTGTGTTTATGAAATCTGGCTCTTTTCCATAGCTTTCTTGCTGCCTCATTTTCCTCAGGTCCTCAAGACTAATCTATAATTTAATTCCATCTCTTTATTTTTTTAATACTGGACAAATGCTTTATTTTATTATTATTTCCATTGCTTCTTTTTCTCAATCATTTTCCCCATGGATCTAATACTTCTATTTATTCCCTAGAAGATGTAGACTTTTATTGTTTATATTAACCTTTATTATCTTGGTTTGTTAAAATGAAAGTGATATCCTGTAACATAGACAATTCTTATAATATGATAAATAATATTCAAAGGTCAATATAAAATTATATTAAGTAATAAATATGGTGTGTAACAGTTTCATCAGTATGTAGACAAACCGGGCTGTACCCCAGATTATTTTTTTTAACAAAATAATAATCAACTTAGTCTGTGGTTTATTTTTCACCCCTTATTCTAGTTATCTATTTAAATTCTGGTTTTAAATTAAAATAATTTTGTACTTTAAGCATTGGCTTTTGTGTTGGGTTAGCATGACCTGATTTTTGTAGTGGGGGGCTGCAGGAGTGGCTTCTGTGAGAAGCTGCCAGAGGCTTCATTCATGTCTGACACAGCCAATGTCAGCTGGTTCCAGGATGGACTCACTGCTGACCAAGGCTGAGACAATCAGAAATGGTGCTAACCCCTGTGATAAGAGATTTAAGGAAGAAAAGCTATTGTGCAGATATAACTGCACTAAGCAAGATCAGAATGAAAATAAGTGAGAGGAGCATCTCCGCAGACACCAATGTCTGTGTAGAAGGAGAGGGAGGAGGTGTTCCAGGTGCCTCAGCAGAGATTTTCCTGTAGCCCGTGGTGAAGTAGCTGTGTCCCCCATGGAGGAGCACGGGGATGCAGAGAAGCACCTGCAGCTTGTGAAGGAGGCCCACCAAAGCTGGTGGATGCCTGAAAGGAGGATGGCAGGAACTGCAGACCCATGGAGCGAGGAGAGCCCACGCTGGAGCAGGTTTCCTGGTGGGGAACCCATGTTGGAGCAGACAGTGCCTGAAGGACTGCACCCTGTGGAAGAGTGACCCGTGTTACAACAGCAGCATTATGTGGGGAACTGTTGCAGGAGGGATGGATTCAGGTTGGAGAACTCCTTGAAGGACTGTCTCCCGGGGGAGGGACCCCATGCTGGAGCAGGCGAAGGGCTTCTCTCCCTGGGCAATGGCAGGAACAATGTGTGATGAACTGACCAATTCCCTGACTCCCTATCTTCCTGCGCTGCTGGGGTAGAACAGGTAGAACTCAAGAAGGAGGGAGGAGTGGGGGGAAGGTGTTTTTAACGTCTTATTTTGCTTCTCGTTATCCTGCTCCAATTTTGTTCGCAATAAATTCAGTTAATATCTCTCATTCTAGTCAGTTTTGCCTGTGCCAGTATTTGGTGAGTGATCTCTCCCAGTCCTTAACTCATGAACTTTTCATTTTATTTTCTCCCTGCTGTCCACTTGTGGAGGGGAGTGATAGAGTAGCTTTGGTGGATGCTGCTATCCAGCCAGGATCAACCCACTACCTATTTAAACATTAGTATACAGTGATGTATTCCCAACTGAGGAAGTGTAACACTGGTATACAGCAATAAAAGAAAGAAAGAAAGCTCTTTCTTACATTGGGCTTTAGTATAAAATCAAATAACAACATTTGTGCACTATTAGACTCCTTTTAAGTTGGCCCCAATTAGATTAGCTAAATATTAAGTTTTGCATCCATATTTCTTTTCAATATCCATATTTTAAAACATCCTTAATACTTTCATTCCTATACGTGTGGTAGAAAAACAAGTTCAGAATAAATTACCTCCTTTTAGGAGTGGGAAAATATATCACTATTTTTACCTATTTCTTCTTCATTGCTTACTTTTTTCTAAGTAGGTTTTCGGTTGTCATTTTGAACAGTGATAATTTTACTAAGTGTTGTGATACGCAGTGGGAGAAAAAAATTGATTTTTTTTTAGATAAAACTGTATTTAACTAAATAGTACTATATCTTTTTTTTTCTTTTACATTAGCCACTGTTTTGATTTTATGTTACCAAATTGTCAGGTTAAACAACCCATCTGTACTTCCTGTGAACCATGGCTTTTGTAATCTTGCAGTACAAATATTTGCCATCACAAGAGCTAAGCAATTTCTTAGCATTTATTATCCTGATTGCTTTAAATTTTTTCATTTGAAATCATTTCAAGGAGACATGGTAAGAAGCATTGATCTGTGTTTATGTGTATTGGGTTTAGGTATACTTGCTTTGGCTCTCTTCAGCAGCCTTGCCTTTTGAGAATTTTGTAACTGGAAAAGTCAGTGGCTTAATCTCCATTGTTTATAAAGGAAAATAGCAGTAAGAAAGTCTCTTAGCTTGTGAACTTACTGAAATAGGCTATTTACCTTAAAATGCCTTCAGTTCTGGGTAAGGTGACTGCTAGATCACAGTAGTTGTTATGATATTTTTTTCTCTTTTATAATTGCTGGTGGGATCATATAAGTAGTCCAGCTCAGGGCATTGTATTTGTTTTTGATAACTGATTCCATGGTAAATCATACCAGACAAGAACACTACATTCATCAGAATATTCAAATCCCTTCAACCATGAGCTAAGGGAATGTGATGTCTTTCAGTTTAAAATTTTTTTCCATTATGAAGAAAACCCAAACGGCAGCATTAGTAACAGCAACAAAAAGCCCCAGTCTCCTTTCAAAAAATGAGGCTAAAGGATAGGATACCCATGGAAAACATTTAAGGTTTTGGTATCTGTGCTTAGTCCTGACATAAAGAAAATTGAGTGCTTAATGACAACCTAATGAAAAGATGTCTAGTTACATTTTTTTTTCTTCTTGTTATGCACTGATACAACTACAGTTAAAGAACTATCCTGTTAAGAACATTGAAGCTTAATGCTAAAACATAACATTCAAAACAAAGCTCTCCCAAACTTTACTAGTAGAAAACTATTGCTGTTTGACTTCATTAAAAGTGCTCACAGAATCATAAAATGGTTTGGCCTTGAATATATCTTAAAGATCAACTAGTTGCAACCCCCCTGCCTTCTCTGTAGGCTGAAGAACTCCAGGTCTCTTAGGTTGTCTTCATAGGGGAGGTGCTTCAGTGCACTGAGCATCCTGCTTAATGTTCATTGGCAGTTCTATCAAACAACTTTATGGAATTGAATTCCCCTGCCCAATGCATTCTAACAAGATAGTGTTTGAAGTAAGAAAACTCTTAACAAGCTTATTCTGTGCCCCTTCTTCCAAAGAAAACAAACCAAACAAAGATTATTAGTAATTTGTTTTATGTATTGATTATAACTCTGGTTATGTAACCTGGAATAAGCAGCCTATAATTCAAGTCTATTTTCTAGGGATAAGCAAGGCTTATCACTCTCTTGAGGCATCAGTGGAATTTTTATTTCACTAATATTTCATTAACATGTTGTTACTTTCTATTACTATTACCTGAGGATTATTGTCATACATCAATGCAAGTAATAAAGCCCTAATATTACATAGTCTTAATAGAATGTATTCAGCTTGTTGGTATTCTGTCATTATTTGGTGTTACATAACTTGATGCTACAATTCTGAAATTAATAGTAACTACTGTATTACTGATAATAGGCTAATAAGCTGATCCCCAAAATTGTAAACAACTAATCCCACTGCAACAGATAGTTAGTGGTATTTTTATAAAGGTCTGAGAACATTGCATTGGTCAGTCTGACTTTCCATATAAAGCTCACCTGTTTATTTCATTGTTTCTTCATTCCTACTCTAAGAGAGGCATGAGTAAAGCATGCCTTTCAAAGAACTCACTGAATTTTCAAATATTTTCTATACTTTCATACTTTCAAAAATTTCTTTTGGTGTTTATAATTAGCAATTAGTAAAGAACAGAGGTTACCATTTGGATAGATCTGTCTTGTTTTGCCAGTGGCTGCTTCCTGGGACCTACTCCATCATTAGGTGGAATAAATTAAAACTCATTGGTTTGGTATGAGGAAATATTTTCAGGACATTATTTAAAGTTTATTATTCATAACAAAGTCTATTTTTGTTTACTTGTATCAGTTAAAGTCAGGGGAGAAAATTAAATGTCTTTTTTATATATATATACATATAAAGGAACTGTAATTAAAAGTAAAATATCAATTAGATTAGAGCTTCAGCTATTTATTAGATTGTTATTTCAGCTCTCTGCAACCTATTTTTTAGCTAATTGTTCCCAACATGAATGCCAAGAGAAAATAACTAAAAGCTTTACAGTACATTGCCTACTGCACTGTAGAAAAGCTGCAACTAATTGTTAGTATATCTGCAGAGTATATAGCTGCACTTCATAATTAATTTTGAAAAATAAGTTGAAATTCACCAATCAAATACTGAGTTAATCCTGAGTTTTCTAAGATTCAGTAGAAGAAAATAGGATCCTAATTTTACTTTCTAGTTTCCTAAATGTCACACAGTAGGTAATATGATATAACCTTTCATCAAAACTCTGGTTTAAATGAATGTATTCCTCAAACATAGAATTGAACACTTTACAAAAGGGCAGTTGCAATTGATTAATATTCATATCATGAACTTCTCTTTTGCTTTGCTACACTACCTTATTTTCCCTTACAAGATGAATGGTAGAAACAACCTCTTTGTAACCTAACAATGTCTCAGCATACTGGTTTTAATCAATACTGGTAGATAGACTACAATTTTACCCATAATTATGTCTTAATGCAGACTAAATATTACTTGAATTCCTGTTTTGTAAGAAGGTAATTGATGTTTATGCTCTCATGTCTATAATCCCTAATTGTCATTCTTCCTGTAGATTTTCTTCTATCTGTACAAAAATTTGCCAAGAGGAAAAATAAGATCTGAATGAGCCTCAGACAGACTGAATAATAAAAAGCAAAATACATTATGCAGTTTTAGAAAATTACACTTAAAACCACCTCTGAAATCTAGAAAGAAAAATGAATTGAGATTTTAGGCAAATTGCTTCCATTAATGTCATTGGGAAGTGGCTAGGATCCATCTGTAGTAGCTTGCTTTTTCTTTTTTTTATTTATCTTTTCTTTTGTTTTTAAGTAGCATTATATTGTCAGGAAATATACTACTGTTCAGTAATTTTGAAGGTACCTGGAGCTTTAGGAACTCATGCAAAGGGAAGGTAATAGAATCCCCATTAAATACTGTATCCTGGAATTTCCAGGGATGATTCACTATGCTAAAGTGTTGCTTCTTGGGGATCTCTTTCCCCCTTCTTTGCCTATTCAAATCTGGAGTGCTCTCAGATAATTGCAAAATAAATATATATCCGCTGAATATGATTTGGAGCTATATCAGATATGTATATCCATCTGCAGCACCTCACTGACTGTCTTGGTAGGCTTGAAGAAAGTACATCTTATTCTGTCTATGGATGGGGAAGTAATACTACACTGATTGTCTGAGCATATAAAGTTTAATGCAAAAGATGCACAAATAGCAGTAATTACTTCTGTAAAATCTTTATTTACGTAGCTCCTCCAACTTAGCTAAGGAGAGCTGTAGCCTGGATTTAGCTACACAAATTGGCTTGAAAAATCTTTGGCATAAAAGTGGTTTTGTTCATAGCAGTACATGTTTTAATGCAAAAGTATACACCACTTCTGCTGCTTACACCATGCATTAAGCATCTTAATGCTTAAAGAATTATAAAAACAGCAATGCTGCACAGCAGTGTAAAATTGGTAGAACGTTTTCCTATCATGTGCTGTGAAACTGCTTGTAAATTTTGAATGTATTTGGTCTATCATCAAAGAACAACGTATGAAGACATCATATGAAAGAAGCTATAGCTCCAGTGGATTTCTGTAAGAGTGAGCTGCCTAAGAAATCTGTGCAGAGTAACCTTTTGTGCATGTTCTATTGGGATTTTTTTTTCCTGAGTTCAGTTCAGAACTGTGACCAGTTCTAGGCCAATTGATGATAATGAGGTGTATGGATAGAAGGGTAACAGCCAATGGAAGAATTAATCCTTAAAGTTAGCATGTAGATTTTATTAGATTTTTTTTTCATTGTGGAAAAATGACAGATTTGGAAAACAGACCTTTCTCTGCTTCAGTTAAATGAAGGAATATATATTTGGCCTTTCACTACAGCTTCATTGGGCCTCTAGGATCATTAGGATTCCTCATAGACAAGGTATTACATTGTAATAAAAAAAAAAAGCAACCCCAAAAAACAAACAAACAAAAAGATATTTTTATAGTACTACTAAACCCCAACGATTTAGTGAAATAAGAATCCTTGAAATTAAAACCCTAAACTACTACTCAGCTGCCTTTCAAGGCACGAGTAATTAGAACTTAAAAGTCCTGTAGGGTGCTTATTTGTCCTGGGAGCTACCTGCAGCCTGCTACAGGCAGGTCTTTTTACACAGCATTGCTTTGGAAATGTGTCTATATGGATTGTGAGCAATCCTACCAGAAGGAATTGTTTCTTTGAACGTGTACTAATCTGACTGACTCTGACTATTTTAAGAAAGAAATGTCATTTCATAGACTGCAATACATGGTGTATACATTTGGTACAAACAGTGTTACTGTGTCATTAGCGGGAAGCTGCTTCAATTCTGTTGGGATTTAGACAGTAACTTTAGCTCAGAACTGTTTCACCTTGAGGGCAAAGTGTTTGTCTGCTGTGCTTTACTTGATCCAAGGCTGCCTTTGAGAATAATATATGCCCTTGCCACCATCTAGGTTATTTGCTTTTATGTCAGACAGGCCTGAATAGAAAAGCCTGTGGATCTTTGCGTAGAACTTCTTCTGTGCACACTTTGTTGAAGCCTGGTCTGGAGGTAGTTTTCCTTCAGAGTATGTGGACATAGACAGGATGATATTGAACTTTTTCATATCTTTATTTCTTCTCTGCTTCCTTTTTGCTTTTAAGTAATTGTAATCTGCATGCAGAGAGGAACAACTACTTCAAACTCACCTTCCTGGATCTGCCATGATTGTTCTTCATGTTCCTCAGGGACCTAAATCAGCAAAACAAGAACAAAATCAGTGTATTTCACAGTTTACCCTTCCCATCTCTGTGGTTGGGTTTCTCTTGGTTTGGTTTTGGTTTTAATGACAATCATTTCACTCTTGTATCAAGGCTCCCCAGATACTGTTGGGTTGCTTTCATATAGATTAATGAATTCAAGACTTCATCATGGTTTCTCCACAGGCCAGTAAGGCTTATTCTTTACACTTCAATATTTAGTAATATTTCTGGGAACACCATTAATTCTGAGCATTTCAACAGCTTTATATATTACCTTATTTTTGCCTAGCAACCTTGCTTCTCATCTTGTTTCCTTTACACAATCTTATATTCATGTGGTGCCTTAATCAATACAAGAACAACCTGTGGCATATTATTTTCTCAGAATTTGCTGCTATAAATGGTGGCAATCTCTAAGAAGACTGGGCTGTGTATGCAGAATACCAGTTCAAGAATCCTGCTGCAAACATTAAACTAAAAAGCTTTCTGCAGTAAATAGCATTCTGACAAGAGCAAGAGGAAAATGGTTCACTTTTGGCACATTCTTTCTTCCTTACCATAGTAAGCAAGGCCTTGCTTACTGCTGCTTAACAGAACAGCTTTACAAATGTAAATGTCATTGCTTCTGCTTTGCATGCATTTCTAGTTTAAATTTCAATTGTACTGCTGTTGCTAAGAGTCTGCTGAAGTCTGATTCTATAAAACTTCTTTGAAACACAAATGTTCAGCCTAATGTCATTGATCAAATTGGGTCTGAGAATAGTTTACCAGATTGCTTTGTGCAGTATGTGTGCTTGTACTCCCTGGCTGTGACCATGCTGCTATTTCACCCATGAATAAAAGGTTTCTGTACATTCGTAACTCAGAATTCTTGTAATTAAAGTTGTTGTATTAATTCAAGTGAATATATTGTTAATTCAGCTACTATAGCTTGTACATGTTTTAACAATAATAACTATTCTGGTACCTCTCTTAATAAAATATTTTCTTTAATAAAAAATATTCCATTATTATTATTGTTATCATTATCTGTATAGTACCCCTACTGCAGAATTAGCCATAAAGATAATGAACACAAAACTGATTTTCTGCATTTTAACATGTATTTTATTATATGTCTAATGGTAACTTTTCATTATAAAATGTTAGAAAAGCAAGTAACTTGACACTCTTTTTCATCAACTTCTGTAATTAATGGTGTATGCTTATTAAATTTTTTAAATGTTTGTCACATGTCAAGGAAAATCTACCATATGCTTTATACTAATTAGTACTTTGTTTATTTTAGGAATTTGATTAATTCAGCAGCCACTTTTTAAATAGACCCAGCATAGCAAAGGAGGCTTTGTCTTAGTTTTCCAAAGACAAAATAAGACTCCTTTATCAGTAGCCAACTCTGGCAGACTCATACCCAGATCCTCAGCAGATGATTCAGGCAGAACCATACGTGGGGTTCTGTATGAAATACAGTTATGTAGTTTGCCTTTTAAAAAACATAGAATTAAGTGGCATTCAGAATGCTTCTATGTGCAACATCCAAGGTTTATAAACAGTAATTTTCTTTCAAAAAGGGAAAAAAAAAACAAATAAAATTTGCATGATGTATATTTAAATGAGGCTAAGAAATGAGCATTACTTTTTCTTAAGTGGTTGGTGTAGTTTCTTAGTCCTAGCATGTCATCTACCTTTACAGATCAGCTCTTGTCTTTCTTATAAATAGCTTTGTACCTTCTTGGTAAATTAAGAGTCCCTTTGATCATCCTTCTCTACACCCATTGTTGCTAATACAAAGCCCTTCTAAATAAGACTTGGTACTATGCCAACCTTATTTAGTAAACATGATATCAAAATGTTTTAAGAGATGTTGATAGTGTTTGTGTATTAAGACAAAAAAAAATAGCACTAGAAAAGGAGCTTTTATACCTTGGAAAAACATTTCTGTATATTTAAATAAGTTTCTTTGCAGAGCCTCATTTGATTTATATTGGAAATAGTTTATGACTTACGATTTGTAGCAATAGTAATTTTTATGGTCAACCATCTGTGATAGTTTTTAGTTCACAAACATAACAGAAAATCTGACATTGTCTCCATGAAAAGTTTACTTTAAATTCAGCCTTTTGGGCACACAGGAAAGGTTTCTTTACAGTTCTAATATGTTCTGCATTAATACATTTCATCAGGCTGATACACTGTAATGCAACTCAAAGCCATAAAATGCCATTCAACCTGTCTGAATAATTTGTTTGGATAGTGTTAAACTCAAAAGCATTTTGCTATATTGAAGCTGATAAAAGTATCCTAGAATGCAAAATGGTTGTTCTGTTTACAGATGCCTCATAACAGTAGGTACCAATATAGCATTGTAGTTCGTGTAACCCTTTTAGGCACATAGGTCCAGAATGATTAAATGAATTATTATATATATATATATATATATATATGTATGTATGTGTGTGTACATTTATATAAAATTTATTTATATATCATTTTTGATTGTTAACATGTTGGGTAGAAATATTTTGTTTATATATCATAATGCAGTACAGGAGAAAAATAACAGAAGTATGTGTAATGGTAGTTTTATAAAGTCCTCCACACATGTGTTTATACAGAAGTATGATTTACTTAATACTGTGATGCTTGCACATTTATATATTTTCTAATAGTACATGGGTAGAATTTTGTTGTTTTCAGGCCAACAAGCGTTAAAATCTTAGCCCATTGCACAAATGCAGGTGGAAATAAATGTCATTATGAACAATTTATTCATTATGAACCATACTGAAAGTTTCAATAGTTCATTTACCTCTCTCACATTCCAAGACCCTGAAAAATTTGTTTATTTGTTTGTGTGTTTCCCATGAGGACGAGCAGTTCCTATTTCCCTGAGCATCTGAAATTAATTTTTCTAAGTTGCAGGTGCTTTTAACGTTGGGTCACTAGCATAATTCATTACTTCTCACTGATTTTCTACAGAAAATATTTGATATCATTTATCTTTCAATATTAAGGAGGAATCTGTATTTAATTCACTCTCAGTGTAAACTTGTCTATGTTTATTAACTCTGTGGTTTCTGTTGAAAAGTCCTATCTAGCAAGATTTCTCTAGGCAGAAAACTATTTTCTGAGTTCAGAGATGTTGCTCCTAATTTAGTCACTGGTTAATTTTGAAATAAATTGAGGCATAGAGACTTTTCTTTCTGTGTGGGTGCTCTTTGCTGCTACCAAGCATCTTGGTCCAAGGAATATCACACCAAGGTTGGTCTATGATCTCCTAAGAAAGTCTTTTCTTTCTAGTTTGAATGTCAGCTTAAAGGGTGTTTTGAGAAAGCTAAGCTATGAAAGTTTGCTCCAAAATCTTGAGCTGAAATTAAACCAAATAAAGATATTAGAAAAAAAAAATCTGAAAAGATATGTTCAGTTAATGCCTCCTTTCCTTGAAATCTTAATACAGTTCATTAAAAAAAACAAACCGCAATCTGGTTTTTTTTTCAAATGTCAAAATTTCATCTAAATCCTTTTGTTTCTACTCTGAACTTTACCAAGTTTGTTGCATTCTTTTCTTCCTAAAAAGTAATTCTCATCCTAACTAGTGTTTTTCTTCTCCTTTGATACCAATATTTGACTTCTAATGTTGTTTTCCTGCAAGGCTACTCTGATCTAATAATCAGTTATTGGATTAAGTCTTTAGAATCTATTGCAGCTTTGTTGGCAAAAAATTCCATTCTTCTGATTTCAAACTAAAGAAGGGAGAAAAGACTAGTGAGTTTTGTGGAAGTGAACAGTGTCTGTGGAGCCCATAAAATTGCACTATCTGAAATGCTAACACAACTTAGCTACATCTTGACTCTAAATCTTGGTGATTGGTTGATATTTTAATAAGCACAGATTTCTTATCATGAACAAGATTGTCTGAGTTTACACTGGCCTATTAAAGGCTAAGTTTCACTGCATGACTTCTAAGGATATATAAAATAAAAATTACAAGCAAGTTTTCCTTTAGAAGACTTGAAGAAAGTACTAGACAGATTCTCTAAACCAAATACTGACTGTTGTGTAAAATGAAATGCAAAAGAAATTCAGTAATACTAAAACTATTGCTTTAAATTTAGTATAGCATGAAAATCAGAAATGGCATGAAAATTGATTCTGGTAAATTCAGCACATCATATCCAGTATTTCAGGAAATACCATTCATTTGGTTTAGGAAATACTAAAAATGTATCTAGTACATCACATTTTACTGATAATCAATTTTTTCCTTTTTTTTAATATCTTATTAGTGTTTCTAATGTAGTCATGGAGAAATTTGAAGATATATTTTCCAAATACACAGAAGTTTTGACATACTTATTTGTTTAAAAAGAAACAAGAATCATTGACTTAGATTTGTAAAATTGGCTTTCAGGGAACAACAAAAACACTGCATCACTAGCCAAATTATTTATTTTTTTACAAAATTAAAAATGTTGGAACAATATGTTTTACTTGTTTGAGGATAAGATGGCCTTATGCTTAAGTTAATGTTAACTAAACATTTCCATGTCCCTGAGAGTTAGAAAATATTAACAGATACACTGTTAAATGACATGTGTATTGCTGTAGAAGTATTAACTTCTTTCTATAGATTTCTATGTACAGTCTGGATGCTTTTAAGACTAAATGAATCTGTTATGAGCACAGTAAGAAGAATCCTTGGTGTTTATAGGTAAAATAAAACAGTGCAATTAGTACTGAAGGGTAATCAGCACACTCTCTTTGTTATCAAAAGCTGAAATGCTTAAAAATTTAGAAGTGTTTTGCATTTAGCCTATTCCTAATGCTATTTTTACTGGCATAACTTTATATAGTAGCAAATATTTGAAGAATTGCAATACCCAAAATAAAGAGCATTTTTTTGAGCAAATATTGTGTAAAATCGAAGTTTGACGTTTTGGGGGCAGGTTAGTGCCTTGGGTAAATTTTCATGCTTCACAATTACATCATGGGACAAATCCTAGTTTTACAGGGAGTTGTGCAGTTGAATTATGAGCATCTCCCAAGACAGAGGTCAAGTGACAGAGACTGCATGGCCCTGTTGGGTAATGTGTTCCGGCATATCCAGTCATTTTGGGAGGGAAAAAAAAAAAGTGAAAAACACTAGTTTAAAAATGGGTTATATATGACTCTTTAGGCATCAGGCAAAGTGTAGTTGATTTTACTTTGGAGCAGGATGGAGGAGGAACTACACTGTCTCATTTGGGTCATGTATGTCTATGATTTTATGATTTTGTGATAAATAATTCTGAAATTAATATATTTTTCTGCTCTTAATTGCAGCAGGAAAAGAATCATGAAAGCTCAAGAAATAAAGGTAAGTGCCAATTGTTTTCAAAATGTGGACATTTTTATAATTATCACAAATGTAGCATTAATTTTTGGTAAAAAACTTCCATATGGATTGTTTGCTAAGTATTTTAGTGTTTGAAATGACAAATATATTTTTAGGAAAGGGATTGAAATTTAGAAAGTAAATGTATTAGCTACTATTTTTGGAACCCTGAGATGAAAAACACTGATTGCTGCACTCTGGATGGGATGGGCTGCACAGTTTCTCACAAAGTTCATGTCTTTGACTATGGCTGGTTATTATCCTTCCATAAAACATCAGTACCATCAATTTAGCTACTCCCTTTCCATTCAGTAAATCTGAAACTGGGTGCAATTCCAATTTTTGCACAAATTAGTCATGTCCTAACGGGTTGCCTTGCAAAACAACCTTTGTGGGTGGTCTTTGTGTACAATTTATATTTTCACTGCACCTTGCTCTGTGCAAGCGGCTAAGCACTGTCTGAAATAGAATATCCAGGTTAAAGAAACAATCTTTTATCAAGAATATTAAGACTTGCAAAGCTCAAATGATAATTTCACACTTTTTTTTTTGCTAAAAGAAAGTATGTTAAGAGAGAGAACATCCAAACCTCTTCATTAAAAATTGCTAAGCAAGCAATGAAAATCAAAACTTTAGTTTTTTATAGACATAGGATATGAGATGACTTAATACAAATTGTAAAAAAGACTGTGACAACTCAGATCAGATTACAGGAATAAATGATTTGTGAATACTGAAGCATTCTGAAATGGGCCATTGTTTGTGAATTTTTATGATTTATGACAGCCATGTATGATGTTTGACAGTCTTTCTCACACACCCCACCCCATGCTGTTGCCAGGTGGTCATCATGGTATGTATGTGAGCAACAAGTAGAAGTAGGAACAAAGTAATGAGCTGGATGGGAGTGCCCATCTTATTCATCAGCAGTTAATTTAGTGAACTAACTACGGAAACAATTTTCAAAAGATTGCCAAGTGTTGTGCACACCTTCCACCAAACTAACCCATTAAACTCTACTTGAAGGGAGATATCCATTTTCTCCAGCTAGGCAGTGATACTGGTGCTGAGCTGCACAAAATTTATTGTGATTTTATCTGTAACATCACTTGAGGAAATATTTAATCTACTAAACTTCCTGCAAGATATGTTTGTCTCTGCCTAAACTGACAATTCAACTTGGAAGATTTCAGTGGTCTGGAAAACTAATCATGCACAGAGTAGTCTTTGAAACATATATGTATCTACAGATATACTTTGCATAATGCTATTTTGAGGTGAGTTTATTATTGGGTTTTTTTGTGGTGTTCTCTTTTCATATTCTTTGAATTTATTTGTTTTCATGTGTTCTTTATCCATGTAGTTGCAAAGTTTCAGGAAGATATTTTTATTTCAGTTACAGCATTTAAAATCTTAAAAATCTATCTACTTAAAATACTGGTTGGTTCAGATGAAACAGGACTAAATAAATGTTTCAGCATAAGTATTTTTATCTTGTCAACAAGTAACTGCAGTTCGTATGCAGTATCTAAATGTTTTGTGCTCTGCATATGTTCTTCTGGGATAGGTAAATTTTCCTCAACTTCTTGGGATGGGTTTCTTACAATATTCCTTACACTCTACATATTTCAACCACTTCATATGGCAAATGGACAAAATGTTTTCTGTGGTTTCTTAACAGTTCTGATGCTTTCAGAAGCAATCTTGTCCTCTTAATTCAGAGGGCAAGTTCATCCTTACCAAGTGAAATGCTGATGTCTCTGTTGTGCCTTAGAACTTCTGTTGAAGTCAGTAGTTCAGTATCTAATTTTTATTAATAATTTCATTAGGTTGTATTTTTAAGAGGGCAGCAGAATTCAAGTCAAATGCTTTTTGGCTTCAGCAGGGTCAATGTATTAGTATAAAGGAGCATTCTACATCTTTTATTACATTACAAATTCCTATGAATTTTTCATTTTAACTAATTTATAAAAAAATGCTATAAAATACATCTGGTTCCTATTTTTATTTTAGTAAGTATGTTTTTATTGTTCTAGAGTGGTTTTTTTCCTCCTGATACATTTCTGAGCAGTTTGTTTTTCCCATCTGTTGCTTCTGTTTTCAGCCTCTAAGTCAATCACACCAGCATAGAAGCCAATACTCAAACACCCCCTGTTCTGACACTAGTCCCATCTCTTTTTGATCTGTGATATTCTTTTTCTTGTTTTACTTAACAGGTAACAGATCTTTTTGTACCCTGTTTGAGAAAAGCAACACTGCTTTTATGTAAAACACTATGTTAACATTTTACAGTTTTAATGGATGTTGGCAAACTTCCTTATGCTTCCAAGAATTTTTTGTATGTGAAAATGATTATCACCAGGGCAAAATACAAATGAAATTAGTTTTATAACACTTCTGTAATGTGAAAGAAATAACAAGGCAATTACCAAACAAACCTTGCTAACTTTTAATTACTAGCTTGAAGTCCCATTTGACCTTCCTTACCTTGGTTTTCCAGTGTTAACTCCTTCAGACAAAAGAATGTTTTGTTTCCAAACTTGTTGTGGAAGATAAAATAGAAAGTTTTGTGATGATTTGGAAACATCAGAAATTGTGTTACATTTAAGCAATGTGCAGAATTTTCTTCCCAGCCTATGTTTGACTTTGGAGACACTAATGTGCTTTTAATAAATAACATTATAAACTTTAAAGTAGAAATAGTTTCTGACAACATTATTCTGAAAAAAATTTACTTCTGAAGTACCAGAAAGTTGACCCATTTTAACTATTTGCCAAATCTTAAAGGCATCTCAATTCCTTATCACAGAAAAAATACTGGAACACAGGAAATGACTAGCTACAAAAATATTTCAGCTAACTGGTAGCATTTCAGATCAGTCCCTAAGCTTAGTAATAGTTTTAGTTACTAATATTCAAATATTGATTTTTTTTTGAGAATTAAAAAATTGGTTTCCGTATAGAGAAACAATGTGTAATATCTTTCTAAAAAGCCACCAGCAAAATCAGAAAAATGTCTTAATTTAGGCCAAGAGTAAGGCAGTTTAGTAACATTGAGGAATGATACAATAGTGTAACTTTGCCTAATACTTCTAGCAACTTAAAGAACACCTTTTGAAAGATAGAAAAAGTTCTCCACCTAAGATTTGGAAAATATGCACTTTTCATAACATTTTCAAAGTGTGCATGCAAATAATTTTAATGATATTAATTTGAAGAATTTTTTACTTTGGTTAAGAGCACCTGTTGAGGTGTAGCATACCAGCTGTATAGGATGTTTTAAAATGTTTGCTAGCTACTATTGATATGAGCTTTGAATATCACTAACACTCAAAATTCAACCATTTAGAGAATTTTGACTGACATAATTTTAATTACAACTTGAGTTTCTAATTGTACTCAATACTTTTCACTTTATGCTTACCTTAATAATCTGAATGTAAAACCATTATTGACTCACAGATTAGTTTCAAAAACATAATTATCTATGATTATGAACATATTGCCTGACTCCTCTGATATCATTAACAAACATCTGTTCCTTTTTTAATCTTTAGCTACCAAAATTAGAGAGGAAATCATATAGGCATCACCTGTATAACTTACTTGCTTTTTCCTCTTTAAATAGTTAGCATACCTTCACAACATTCCTGGTCTTTTCTGAAATCCCAGATTGATGTAATCTTTTTCTATGAACTCATGAATGTAAGACATGAAGAAATGGAAAAAAGCTTAAGAAAATTTAAAATTTAGGGTATTTAAGGGACAAAATCAGTAAGGCCTTATTTGAATAATAACTTGTAAAAGTGAAATTGTGTCTGGAGATACTCTCAAATGCCAGTGGGTGAACAAACTGTTAGATCTATTCTGCAATATGTCTGGCTGTTATTACTTTTGGTAATGGGCAAAGCTATGCATGTTCTGATGCAGAATACATGATATCAGCATCCTTTGTCATGTTAAAACCGTTAACTGTGGCAAAAAATACAGTTCATTACATTCTGTAATGTATCCAGTGATTCAGTTTGTCTACTCAAGCATTATTATAAATATTAGAATAATTATAATATTATATTAATATTATAATAAGTATAAATATTATACTATACTATTGTATGTAATAGTGTATGATAGATTAATCATATAATTATTATATTAAAATAATTAATTATTCTTAATTTGTTTTTCAACAGACCTCTATTAATTCTGTGTGGTTAGAATCTGAACTGCAATCCTCCTGGACTGAACTGACTAATGTTTTAGTTTGTTATGCTCTGGTAGCTTCTATACTAGATCAGTACATTTCAGAAAAAAATGTAGCATTTTAGATAATATGTGTAGCAGCAAAAGGTTGGTAAATGTTTGTCCAATCTGACCTATGGTTTTTGTCCTGAAGTTCTTTTCTTTGTCATTATGTTCTAAGTTACCTGAGTGAATAAACTTTGAAGAGTTGTATGAGGATTTTTGAATTAGGTGTGCCAAATCCTATCCCCTTTATCCTGTTCCGTTCTCCTCCAAGGCCTGGTCAACTGAAACTCAAATCTCTTTGTTCCTTAAGAATTGTCATAAGAAATGGAGTTCTGTTTTGCACCTGAATAATTCTCTTTTCCCTTTCTTACAAAAGACCTGTTATTAAGTGAATGCTTTGGAGTGTTCTTTCTTTATTATTATATTGGAATGGCTTTACCATGATTAACATTTATAGAAATTACAATGGAAAGGTCTGAATCAATTCAGATTGTGAAATGCATTTAAAATAAACAAATTTATGCATGTGTGAAAATAATTTTAGTATAACAGTTAATCTTAGAGTTTATTTTTCAGCATACTTGAAGCTCATTTTTAGAAAGTAAAGTGTGTGAATCAGTGTCAGATATCAGTTCTAGGTGGTATCTTTGGTAACAGTGTGATTACCTGACACAGAAAGTATGCACCCAGAGCAAGGTCTCTACTGTATATACAGATTTATGAAAATGTTTTCTTATTTCTTTTAAGCAAAGCATTATTTGACAATGCTGAAATCCAATTTTGATATTTATCTGTCAATACAGCACAGTATTTGTATATTTACCTAGTCAGACTTGCTACCAGTGTAATGCCATGGACATAAACAGTGTAAACTGCACAAATATGGCCTCACCAGTTGTTATCTTGAGGAAAACACACTTTATCTTTGCCAAGAAATTAATTAAAAAGGCTAAAGTAATAACAAGTGAATACAACATGGTGCATATATTTTACAGAATTGCAGCATTTACCTTAAGATAAATCCTAGACCTACATTCCATACTAATGAAAAATTGCCTGCAGTTTTATTGTGTTAGTGTCAGGGGAGGAACAGTATCACATGGAGTTTCTTGAGTGTTTTGTTACAAATTATGTCTGCATTTTCACAGAGGAGTTATTTCCAACTTTATACTGCTTGGCTGCAACATTTCCAAGTCCAGTTTTGCTATGAGACTAAAAAAAAAATAATTAATTATGGAAAAATTCACAGCTGTCAGTGTATATTCAAAAAATCAATTGGAATAATCAGATGCATCTTTAATTTTTTGTAAATGCATATCCATTATTTCCACTTTCATCCATTATTTCCACTTTCCATTGCCACTTTTTAAAACTATGTGGGGGGATGCACATATATATTCTGATAATGATTACAGAGATAGCTACTGATACTTATTATGTATAATTTTTATAAAAATGATCCTATATATGTTATGTAATAGTGTATATATAATGATAGTGGAGAAAATATGAAAGCAAAAATATTCCACAACTGTGTCTATTGCATTCATAAAAGGATGAAATTCTTTGTGCCTGACTTGTTAGCAGCTTTAAGAATTATACCTACAAATAATTTCTTTCTTCTCTGGATTTTCTTTACAGCAGGAAAATGTACATCTGAGTTTGGTTTTCTTCTCATATGTAATATTCATGACATTCAGAAATTTGGAAGGGAAAAATATGGTCTTTGTCAAAATTCCGTGCAAGAACTCTTCTCCAATATGATATATCTATTCCAACAAGAGATACAATGGTTATTTCTGCATGTAGTAGCATAGTAGAGCTAACATAAGAGAATGGTATCCCTGTTTTGTTTTTTGTAAAACATTCATCTGTGTCCTCCTAAAATTTAAGTTGCATTCTGTTAAATTATTAAATCTACTTCAAAGCAGACATTGTGAACTTGACAAGAGAGAATAAGTTCAGTGGTATTCATGAAGTTTCTCTCTGTAGTGCACAAACATTTAACTTGAACAGATACAGTGGAGAAGAGATTCAGCACTGGCAGGGGAGGGGAGTGCTGAATTCTGACTGGAATACATATTCATTTCTATTAAGACTTTACTATCTTTAAAGAAGTCACTCAGAGGATGAATGTAGCAATTTTAGTTATTTAAATTTAAATGTATTGGTAGTCTGAATTTTAATGTTGTGTGACCCACAAAAGACTTTGAATAGCAATACAGTTTGATTTTTTTTTTAAGCTTCCATGTAAGAGTAGCTACTGTTTAACTTGAATGTTATAGTGAAAATGTTTTGGGTAATTTCTTGTGTTGTTTCAGAGTAGGCTGAGAAGGGCTAATTAATGTGACTTGACTTTAAGTTAGTCTATTCTTTTATTATTAATAATGTTGAGGTTTTAAAGTTAAAAATTAATGCTAAAAGCATTGTAGTTTCATATATTTAGATTCTTTTTTGTGCATAAGACAATATGTATTTTCAATAATGGCTTTCATTTACCTCTTTCATCTTAAAAGGGGTGCATGAACAACAGATGGCTATATGAGGTAATTTGAATTAGCTCTTGAGCACTGAATGTTTGCATTACATTCACAGAAAAAGTACTCTTGGATTCTTTAATACAGATATATATACAGTAGTGCAGTGTCTGTAGGCTATGCATGCCATGTTTCTCACATGTAGTGAATATTCCTTTGATTATGCTAACAATAGAAATCTAAATGTAAAATGGGTCATTTCCTGTGAAGCTTAGGTGGTTTAAAGTATTATCTACCTTTTCTGTGTACCCTATGCCTTTGTAGAGCCTTCATTCTCAGAATGAAAAGCAAAATATGATTTGTATCAGCACCACAGATATCTTAGTTAAGTTTGGCATATAATAGCCAGGTGGAACAAGCTGTTTCACACTACTTGTGATGTAGCAGGCAATTATTATGACCAAAAAGAAACAAATGAGAATGATAGAAAGTGCAGCTCACATTTTACGTAACAGACTGCTGAAGCAAAATAATCTTCCTATCTGAACAACTTGAAGTTTTCCTTTTAGAATAGATTTTCAAAAAGCAAAGTGCATGTCAGAAACTATCCTAATGCTATTAAAGGAAAAACTTGTGGTTTATTTGCAAATAAAAAGTATACCAAGTAATAGCTAAAAATGTATATTAGAATTTATACTAGAAGAAAGCAACTTTTGTTATTGTGTTTTATTTGCCTGTAGCATAACCCTTGCTTTATCAGTAGATCTCAGTATTATCTCTATGTTTGTATTAAATAGTCTGCTGTGATACCTCGTTACTGCACAGAAAGGAGGCCATGGTATTTATATCACTGGAAAAGATATACATAATTTTTAAAATCTATGGTCTATAATAATTTTTTTAGATATGAACTTAAAATCCAATGTAGGCTATAGTTCAGTTATGTGGAGGGATAGAATGTGAGAAAATAAAGATAGTGCAGAAGGTAATCTCACCCCTGAGGAGTTGCAGCTGTACTAATCACCAAAGATTAGGAACAGGCCTGCCCTTAATAGGCCACAGCTGTGTCCAGTAAGAAGACCAGTGCTACAAAAGAGCAGGTTAGCTGGTGGAGAAGGGAGTTGGAGTTTGTTGGCTGTGCTGTGAGGAGCTGTGCATGAGAAATCACTGAGAAGGTATGGCACTTTTGCAATAAGATGACAACACACTTAGACTATTCATAGAAGTATTTAAAGTTGAGAAAGGGTTGTCATGAAAGAAAAAGTGAAGTTGAGTAGGAATACATAGCATTCAGAAGCAAAAGAACTGAGTAAATACTAGTATTTCAGAAATAAATTCTATTTAATTTATATATATTTTCAATAAATACCTGTAAATAAGTATTTTTTCATTCAGGTATGAGGCCACTGGTTTTTATTGCATATTTATAACACTGACAGCTGTCAACATAACTTACATATAGGTTTTCTGTGCTGTTTATAGGCCATAAACTTTTAAGAACACTTACGTAGAAAAAATCTGATACATTTGTGTTACATAGAAGAAATTTCCATACTCATGCCATCTTAAACAGAAGTAATTTTTTACATTCATATAGTTTTCTTCAGAATGCTATTGATTATGCATGAAAAACATATTTTCTCCAATAAAATAAGTCTTGCAAGCAACTTATTGGACAATCAGAACTTACAAAAACTTGAAAAATGAGTCTGTTGAACACAATTTCCACCTTAAATCTCACTCCCAATTATTGCAGCACTGTGTATCATTCAGATGCTGGTTGAGACAATTACAATATTCATTTTTTGCCTTTGTCTTTGAATAGCAAGGGTTGATGTGTTTCATTATCATTAAGGTCATGTTCTGGTTTACTCCGAGCACGCTCTTTTGTCACTTGCCTTAGACACCAGAACATGATGGATGGTGTCAGATCCTGTTAAGGTTTACATCATAACTGAAAGTAGGTGTTACAGTGGAATGCAAATTACAGGCTGCTAAAATGCCTGTCACTAACAATTACGGTGGGGCAGTATAAAATTTCTCATTTGTTTCCAAAGGTCAGATTAATAAAGCTGTGTGGCACATTATCATAAAGGGTGGACCCAGCTGTCTGTTTAGATTATGCTTAAGAGTCTAGTGTTTCTAAGGAAACTTTACAAGGAATGAATGCACCCATTTCAACTAGCAGTTTAAATGTGGGTAATTATTATCTTCTTCTGAAGGGATCCAAACCAGAAGTTGCAGTCTGTCCTGGGTGTATGATGTTTGTATGTCCTGGGTATATGATGTTTCTCTGTCCTGTTGTCCTGCCAACCCAGGACACAGTCACTCAAATGTCTTTCTGCTTCTTAATTCATATACATTTTTTTTCATATATATATATATGTATATATTAGACTTTTTGTATAAATTTGTTTTTTAATCCTCAAATTTAAAGTAGCTCCCCAAGACCTGAAAAGCTAATTCCTTAGATGAATGAGCTGTAAACTAAAATGCATCAAATAATAAAAATAGGTCTACTCATGTATAGTCCTACATGACGCAAATTAGAACAAGGAACTTAGCTATTTAAATAAAACATTTAAATTCTATTAAAACAATGAATAGATATGTTATAGCTTAAAAATAAATTAAAGAGTAAAATTAAAAATCCAAAATTCTTTGATTATGCAATTGTGCAAATCTTTAGCAAATGAATACAGCTTTCTTCTAGTCTTCCTAATAATAAAATTTCTGGTCATTTTTCAAATTAGCTTTTTAAATATTTGCTGAAATGTAAAAATTAATTTTTATTATTAAAAAAAGGTGGTGGTTTGGTTTTGTTTTCTTTAAATATACATAACAGCATACTGGGAAGAAAAAAGTGAGACCTCTGATTTGTCAAGAGGTTGGCAGTAGAGTGACTGAGATCTAGATCTGAATATACTGTTGAAGGAATTAATGTTTTAGATTGAATTTAATTTAATCATAAGCAAGTATAGAGAATGGTTACTCCAGTGACCAGACGGTGTTTTTAAGTAAAATTTAAGACAGACACAGTTTGTTTCTCCTAGCAGAATGGGATACTTTGAAAGTATATTGATACAAATGCTTGAAAAAAGCATGGGACTCCTGAAATGAAAAGTTAGGTAGATTATAATAATTTTAAACAAGAGGCAGAACTGCTTGCAGGAAGATATTTCTTCATGTGCAGTTTTCTCCTCTTTGCATGAATTAATATAATATTAAAAAATGCGGTGTGTGATCGTGTGCAAATGATGAAGTAAGAATTGAATGGAACATCTTTCAAGAGCAATTTCCCTGGTTCTGTGAAACTAAGCAGGACATTTTGTACTTTACCTGTACACAAATTTATTTGAGTTTATGCAAAGTAATGCGTAATGAAAGAAAAACCTCAGGAAATTGCATGAAAGAGATGATACAAGGAGTAACTCAGCTTCTCCTTTAAATTGAAGCAGGACTGCTCTTATCTGGAAGGCTGATTTAAGGTGTTCTGTTTATAGGGCAAGGTAAAATGTTTCATTTTATGCCTTATGATAAAACGCTCTGGTTTTTTTCCTTTACATACCTGTGTAAATATAACTTTATTTGTGCAGCAGTGGCCTGGGTCATTTTCTCTAAAGCCTTCTTTTTCCATATTCTTTCCCACCTGTGCCCCTTTTTGCATAAGCTCTATCTCCCTTTTTCATACCAGCCATTCATATCTTTCAAGATTTGGCATGGCAGACAGTAATCTGCGTTCTCTGGGGGAGAATATGTGTACGGCTTAAAATGCAACCTCCCTCGAATATTGAAGGGTAGGATATGCCTTTGAACTTTCAAAGGTTTTTTAGAGATAAAGTATTTGAAGTAACTTCTGGCTTTCTTCATAGTCATAGGGCACATAATTTTCAGTTTCAGAGTCTGAAAAGGAGTAAACTTTATGGGTCCGAGTGAAAACAGTTAAGATGAACATTAAGTTTGGATCATGTCTTTATAAGCTTATTTTTTGTAAATTTGCCTATTCTTCCATCACCTTTGAAATCCTGGTGGATCTTCAAGAAATAATTCTGTTTTATTAATGAATAGGGATTCAAATATTTTCTAATTTTTAAAATATTCTCTGAAGTCATAATAGAGATGATTTTTTAACTGATTCTTAAAGACTTTTAAAGTTTATATGATGTATAGATAACTGTCAGAAAAAGTTTCTTTCAAAATTGTAGTAGTTGACAATAAGGTTTGTCAGATTTTGTTTTGCTCAGCTATGGAAAGGATATCCAAATGGTATCATTGCAATGACAGCAACAACCTGTAATTCTGTGTGGCCCTGCATAACTACATAAAGCAAAGCCTTTGGCTGTTTAGACAACAATTATTGATCAAAAAGCTGTTTATCAGAGTTTCCAGCCTGGGATAGAAATACGGTGGGATAGATTTTTGTCCATGCACTTATCAGAATTTTCTTGTACGGGAGTTGGTTAAAAGGTAAATCCACGGCTGATAAAGTCATGGCTGATTGTTGGCTAAATAATCTGAGATATTTGACACAAGTGGTTACACATCTAAATACCATTCTATAAGCAAGTGTCTTTGTGTTCAATGGCAACATGACAGAGCGAGATTCTTTCTTCTCTTTGTGCTCTCACTGGACTTTGTAGCACATAGAATCTATTTGCACATATGATACCCAGGCTATAAGTTTTTGTTTCTCTAGCATTTTGTGTCCTGTCTTGACCTAAGCATAGGCTTAGATTGCTATGCTGACAGGATATCAAAACAAAAATTCTCAGTAATAAGGTTCAAATTATTCTTCATTTGAATTATGGACAAAACCCACATCTACATGTAGAAATGCTGGCCCACTAGCAATAATCAGTCAAATCTTGATGTTTTCATTCTTTTAAAAGACTATAAAAATCTATGGCAGCATTACTTTAATGGAAATTTAAGAAAGCATTTCATTATCTCAGAAATAAATAAATCCAAGAATATTAAAAAAAGCATTTTTCTTAGCTTTTTAAAGTCCTGCATAGAACTAATTAAATAAAGGCTCTCAGAAGGGAAGGAAGATTAGAGAAGTTTAGCAAATAGAAAGGCATAGAAAATTCCCATTTGTATTATAAGTGCCACCAACTTTCTAATAAGCACACATTGATTCTTCCTCATAAAATGTAAAAGCTGTGATTTGTAGCCTTAAGGGTAATTGCCCACTAAAAATGCATTACAAATGAAGGAAAGAACCCAATAAAAACTTTCTGGTATCAGAATCATAATTTCTGTGCTCAAAGGATCATATATGTAGGTTGCACTCTGGTTTAATTAGCAGTAATCTGACCTTCTTTTCCCAGAAGCATTGAAAAATCTTATTACTCCTTATAATTGTAACTGACATCTCAAAAGCAGTAGATAGAGTTAGGAGTATCATAAATGAAATACATTGACAGAAGTAATACAGAATGATGAAAGCCAAAGATACAAATATAAAGCTATTTATATTGCCTAAACATAGTCTTTCTCAGGTGGTTCAGCATACTCCTGTGTAAATATATATTAATCAACTTATATATCTGTATGTTCACAGATGTACAGATAAAATGTCAAGAAAGACATACAATTAAAAATGTGTAGAAAGAGGATCTCAGAACAGAAATCAGAATCTAGGAAAAAAAAATTCTTATGAGTCTTTAATAGCCTTTAAATATGTATTTTACACAACCATTTTGAGGTATCGTGTCATCTCTATCAAGAGTAATAAAAGCAACAGGAAATGCTGTACTTTTTCCCATTCATTTCTTTATTTCCACTTCAAATTAAAGTATGGGATTAGGCAAGACTTGGAAGTGTGATGTAGTTCAAGATTAAAACATACAAATTCAAATGTACAGTATTATAGATATTTCTTCTTTTAAATTTGGGTTTTATAGTGTGTTTGGGGAGGTTTTTGGTAAAGCATGTCATGTGACTCTGTGTGACTGTATGCGCTCATTCTGGATGAATGCTCTTTAAGGCATTAGCAATTTTCTTAAGTCTGTGTTCTAACACTTGCTAGACATACTGATTGCTGAATTTGCAGGGTGTGTGACCTGTTATCCGCTCTCCTTGTTTATTAAGAAAAGAAGTCTTTTTATGTGCCCATTGGTCTTCATAAGCACTCAGTTGCAAATGGCATTTCTTCCTTTCCTTGTCTCTCTGGAGAGGTAATATGAGACATGAAACCTGTTTACTTTCTTTCAGGCTCTTCTGTACTGACTGAGATTGCCCTTTTCCACATGTCTACTTTATTCTTGCAGTTGTGGCAAACGCTCTGAGTTTAGGGGAATCATAAATGCAAGCAAGCTAGAGGCTTGCCATGCAGAGCATGAAGGTCACTACTGTTTCCCACACTGGGATTGCAGTGTCTCATCAGGTGCCTTAGCAATCTGATCTAGTTGCTATCAGAAAAGTCAATATTTGCATTTTGTTGAATATGCATGCCCACCAGTGTTTGGAGAAAGGGTTATTTGGTATCTGTGCTTGTGTGATTATCTTGTTTGCATTCACAAGATACTATCTGCAAATCCTCTAATGATACAAAGACAACGTTGTATTGAAGTTATTTCATTATTAGGATTAATTCATTGCTATTCAAAATTAAATGGGCTTAGCATTTTTGTTCTTTAATTTCAGATAGGGCACTGGAAGGACAACTTGAAGAAAAATGTCAAAAAATGCTTTAACTCATTGAATGTTAAGTGTACACAGAGAAGCTATTGTAGTTCCTGTTATGTTTGCATATCACTTTTTAAAGAACTTTTGAATCATGCTGGTTGCTGAAAAACATTGGTTTCCCTGCAAACAGTAGTGCATAATAGATTAATGATTTTTAAATGGCCTAAAATTAATTGTTGGAATTTAAAAAAGGCCCCTAATTTGAATATGAGGATTTTCTTAACTTGTGTGCAATCACCTTTTGCAGGCCATAGAGTAAAAAACATTCTCGACTGATAGGTTTTTATATACATATATTAAATTTGATTGACTTCAGTGGGATTCTGCAGGTGCGCTTGATTTTGATGGCAGACAGAGATATAAACCAGAGCACATTAATCTGAAAGAATTAAAATGCAGGAAAAAAATCCTTTTCAGTACCATCAAAGCATCTTCGCAATACATTTACAAAATTTCTCCTTTATGCTTAGGGAAATATTGGGCAGAGGTCAGTCATTTAGAAATTTGTAGCTCTTTTCAGAATGATTCAGTTAATGAAAATGCTCTTACTTTCTTCACAAAGAAAAATTCTAAATTCATTAATTAGAGCTAGAAGAGGTGAGTTGTGCTTGAGGTAGAAGAGGTGGGTTGTGCTTAGGAAAAACAGGGACCAGAAAGATCCTGGAATCTTCCAACAGCAGATGGAAACAATTTATTGCTTATTATTAAACATTTTAATGTTTTCTTTTGAAGGGAATACCCCTCTGTTAAACATTGACCAGCCAATTTAATTGTGCCTCTGCTCATCAAATACAGTATCTGTAGAAGATGGAGCTGGACCTTTGAGCAACCAGCGAAGTGTTTTAAGGTAGTAAGAGGGAGACCTGGACACTTCTTCTGGCACCATTCTCAAAATAAGAGAGAAAAGCTGGATACCAGTGTACCAATTTAGTTAATTGTGCCTTAATTTTTCCTTGATCTTTGACTCGGGACTCATAAGCTTTAGTGAGCTTTTCATCAAGTGGGTGAATCACATCATTCGTACAAGGAAAGCTCGCAGATGCCGAATTATTTGTTCTGTCCTGAATGGTTTCTAACTTGACATGGTGTGGAAGCACAGAGAAACTGACTTATGTTGTAGGGTGGACTGTGGTAATGCTACTTTGTGAAATGTAAGATTTTTCCACTTAAAAAATAGAGAGTGAGAAAAGCTCTTCTATAACTCAGTGAGCAGGAGAACCTAGGGGCTATATATGTTATTTTCTAAATAAAAATAAGAGTAGTTTATCAACCACAAGATAAAACAGCACAAGCTGCAAGAATAATGTTAAATTTAGAACTGTCTATAGGATGTACATCCTCTAATTTGAAGGAGTACTCCTGCAATATTAATATTTGCTTCTATCAGATTTATGGAGCATATTGTAATACAGCCAGCTACTGAAAATGACCTTTATTTGCAGTATCTGTATGTTATTAGTGTTTCTTGAATTCCCAAGAACTCTGTGGGGTAAGGTAGGCCTTTCAGAAGCAGGAGCTGGAGTTCATTTTGCATGAATTTGTTAGAGCCTGTAGTCTGTTAGTCTTTCCACAAAGGTTCATGATCAAGAGCTTGAAATACGCATTATATTAATTTCAATGCCAGTGCTTATATATTGATTTTGGAAACTTTGTCATGTTATGTGTAAAACAGAAACTGAAAGCCAGTTTCACAATGGAAAATCAGAAATATTTTAAATAAGGAGAATTTTTCCACTCAGCTTTACAAAGCACACAGAAATTCCTTAAATTTGGTGCATTCCTCTCATAACTATTTTCTCACTAGTTTCATAATATTTGATTTCATGTGGGTACTGTTTGATTGATTCTATTTTGTTGTCCCAAGAGCAGGAGAACAGGGTATGTCTTGCTCTTCTTTTGTTCACCTTTTACCTTTTACATTTTGACATGTTAGAATAGAGTTAGAAAGAATGTCATCTTGAACAATATCAAAGTGATGTTTTTGGCTGCTGGGTCGAAAATGTTTGGCTACCCCTATACTAAATAAATAAGCAGCAAATGATAAATAATGGAGCAGTCATTTTCTTCTACTAAATAATGAAATTCATGTAATGAAAAAATAAACCATTCTATTTTATGTTATCTGAAAAATTGATAACTAGTTTGTAGGCTTTACATTATTCAGGTAACAGAAAATATGGAATACATTTGGATTTCATCTGCTTCTCCCCTTTAGCTATACAACTACAAGATTTAGCAGAATATGTTTTATCTGTTGACTTTGAAACCCATGAACATGTACGTTACAAATTAGAAAAATGAAAGTATATTTTTTGGCTTTCAATGGAGTAATAGTTTTTGATGGACTTTTTGTTTAAAAGATAATTGAATAGTAACTGGTGTTTCCTCGAAGATAAAAATATATTAGCTAATTCCTTGGTACTAAAAATATATTTTCTGCTTGTATTTTAATAAGAGATCTGAAATTGATATATGGAATGACACTACCTACCTTTTTAGTAATAATTGGTTACAAAATTAGTGTTACCTTGATTCTGGTTTGCACATACCACCATATGCTGGTTTTGAAAGAGGGCCATGTGTCTGACAGGCAGATTTACATACAAATGTCTTAAAGGGATATTGAAATGCTTGATTTTCTCTTTTATAGTACTCGTGTTTAAAAAAATGTGTTGTGTGTGCTTTAGTTGTGAATTTCAGGATGGAATTTTGACTGAGTTTTTCCAGTTACCACACTGAAGAGATTTGGCACAAATTATGCAGTGCATCAAAAAACTGTTTTGTACTTCTGTTGGTCACATCTCATATGTTTTTAGACTCTCAAAAGTCACTTTATTGCCAAAATGGTTGCAGCTTAATCAATATGACATAAATTTTTGGATGAACTTATGAGCTAAAATCAGTAGCACTTCTAACTTTTTGGTAGATTTGTATTTTTTTCCTATAAGTCATAATTTTATTAATCTAAAATACAATCAAAAAAAAAAGAATATACATGAATATTTGTCCATTGCAACCAAGACCTTGTACTATAAGAAATTAAGAACTTCAGAATTATATGCCAGGCAAGCAAACTTTGTTTTCCTTTGCTTTTCCTTTCTTTCTTTCTCTTTAATAATTTATAAAGTTTAGAACAATACTATGAAAATCCTGTTTAAAATAATTGAATAAAAGTCCTTAAATCCAAGCAACCTTTTGTGTTTGAAAGTTATAAAGAGAAGCTAGAAAAGTTTCACTTTTTTTTAGCAACATTTTTAACATTTTTTAGTTGTGAAGAGCTAAAATGTTTTAACAACTGACTAACAGACTAACAAAAGTTAAGGAAATAATGCATGTGAATTTAATTATCATAACTTGGTTTTCTGAGCTTATTGTTTGGAGATGTAAATTTTATATTGAATAAAATAATTTCAACATTAAGGGAGTGGGAAACTCTTAAAGAGAAATCAGAATGTGTAGAAGCTACTTTTTGGATGCAAAATGACTGGTGAATGTACACCCCTATTGACACGGCTGAAAAAACAGTTTTGTGCTGTCTAATGCTTTTGACACAGTGTTACAAATCAAAAAGATACCAAATGACAAGGAAATATGATTTTTAATAGATGAGACCAAGGTTACAGCATTGCATTTCTTGGGAGAGTTAAACAAAAGTCATCTTCCTGTAAATGTGACAGATACTTACAGGGGAGATATAATTTATGTTCCTGTGGAAGCTTTCTGAGGAAAACTGTGCATATAGATTTTCAAGCATCTACACAAGGGTTAACCTGATGCTTTTATTATTTATATGTAAAGCTATACAGAAAGAAAGTATCTTCCTTTGCTGCAACATTTCAAAAGCAAAAGCTAAGATTTAAATTCCTGGTGGGGGGAATTTTCAATGGGGCCCAATGGAATTTTTATCTGTAACACTCAGTTTTTAAAATCTCCATAACGGCACTGAGCAAATAGTGTGGTTTAGATTTATTTTGTTGGCTTGTGTAATATAACTTTTCAAAGACTTCCAGAAAGGACCTAATAACAAAAGCTGTATTTTCCATGAGCTAAAATTGTGTGTGTGTGCAAATTACAGTACATACTACTAGCAGAGTATAATACGTATCACAGATTTATGTGTGTTTCTTAAAAATAGAACAAGACTTATGAAAAAAATTAGTAAAAATTACAGTAGGACATCAAGTAGTCGTTAAAATTATTTTTGTGTATTTGGAAAAAATACTTGTATCTTTTCACTACAATAGTTGCTTGAGTGAAAAATCTTTCCCATTTGGCTGGGCTTGAAATATTTTCAGGTCTTTGATTTATGATGTCAAAATATAGCAGCCAGTTTAGGAGCAGTAGTGACAGACCAAAAATATTTGATAGAATAAAACATCAGTGAGATAGATAAGTGCCTGTAAGAATTGTAAACCATCCACAGATAAGTAAAAATCTGATTAATCTTATTGAAAAGGTTAATTTTATTGTTTTATTAAAAAAATTAAAAAATTTATTACATAGTCTGGCAATAAAATCATAAACTTGGGCCTGTCAGAGGCTACAGCTAGAGGTTTTGAGTAGATTACTCAGCAAGACTTGGCCACCCCCACCCTGACCAACACTGGGCAGGAGTCACTTTCTGAAATTGAAGATTATACTCTGATGTTTGTCATGTAAAGGTTAAAATGTTCTTCTAGCATGTGAGAGATCTAAGTTTGAGTCAGGTCCTGCTGATTTCGCTATTGAAGTTAGATCGTAACACAGCTAAACAAGATGGGCAAGACTGAGAGAGACAATTTGACTCTGTAGTTTAGCAGATACTTTTTTTGTTTTAACTCAACTTTGCGTGTCTTATTTGCCAATAAGGTCTGATCAGAACTTACTATAAAGTCTGTGGTGTTGAGTTCATGAAGCAGTTGAAAATATTTTGTGTTTTAGCGTCTGCCATCCTGTACCCTTAAACAATACCTTGAATGACCAAAAAAACTTCCAGGCAACAGAACAACAACTGAGCTTCCTTCACACATGTGAGCTGCCACAATTAATTTAATTCCTCTAGTTTGATATATTCTTGAGTGCTGACATGTTTGGCTGATGTGGGGGATAGCAAAATACAGTGTTCCACATGTGTCTGTGCACTGAAGATTCCCTCATGTATGGATGATCTAAACATCTGTATTAGAATCTAGTACTCAAAGATGCAGGAATTAATTTTAGCCCATGCGGTACTCTTCTGCAGCTACTTCATGCTCCAAGGACTCAACTCTAAAGTTACAGACTTTCTGTGTCTTCATTTTTGGCAGTAAATGACCATATGTATTCTACATGAAGCACATCAAATCACATTTTCATAGGGAAATCTCATATCTCTGAAAAAATTATATTTTGCTGCACAGACCTTGACTGTAAATCTTTAATGTCCTCCAGAGCTTTAATCTGAGGACTTCTGTACTTTGTTCTGTCAGCTTTTCTTATTGAAATACATATATTTCTTTATATATGGAATATACGAAAGCACCCTACTGACTTAGACACACAAGGTAGGGCACAAGTCATATTCTTGTGTATGTAACAGATATTTTAGTGTTTTGGTAGCAGAATTTTTGAACTAGAGAGCTAGCCCCAGTATGAGATTACATTTGTAATCCTTGCATGCATTAAAGGAGTCCAGACTTTTTTCTCAGAGGAAACCATTAAAGCATTTGTAAACCACTAATCTGTTCAGGGATTTTCTATTGTTTATCTAGGGCAAGCCTACTGGGTGGCAATTCTATTTAATATTTCCTTATTTAGAAGAGACAATGTTAAGATACACAGAAAAAAATGGTATTCAAGATAGAAATTAATCATTAAATAATCAAACTAGTATGAATGAACCCACATAGAGTCTAAAGCTGGTATCATCTCATGCTTATTATTCAGAAATTTTTAAAAAATGCCAAAAAAGCAATTTAGAAAACCTAGGTTTGATCTTGAGGAAGACATCTCTAGTTACTTCAGGTTGTCTTACTTGACTCAGCTGAACATGGCTGAAATGTCTGATTACAATATTCTATTACAATAGAAAATGCCTGTGCTATTAGTAAACATTTGTATTACAGCATTAGATGCCTGTGAATGGTACAAGTTATATTATTTGGCAACATTATTTATAGTTTTGCCTGGGGATCACTAGTTTCTGCTTGAGAGGAAAAAAAAGAAATATCAGAAATTTAGGAACATGAACAGATATTAAAAAACTTAGGTAATCAAGACTATATGCTTAAGGTATTAAATTTTCACTGAATCTAGTGTTGAATCTACAGGTGAATGTGCAAAAGGAGGACTAGATTTATGCCAATCGGCAGGAAGATGATTGCATTCATATTGAGGTTGCCTAACATGACAAACAGCCTTCAACTTGAGGAAATGAATCTCATATTTGTTTATTTTTCATTTCTGTCGCAGGAGTCTATTTCAATATTTCTGTTGTTCTGGAATGTGGCACTCTATGATAGAGAATAGAAGCAACTTTCATGTGTCCTCAAACGATCTAAGGTTAAATTTAAAATTCTACTGGAAGACAATATAACTCAGGCTAAAAACAGTTCAAATTCTGATGTGAATTTCTCTGTTAACAATCGGACAACAAGCCTGTATCAGTCTCTCTTTCAGAGTTTACTTTTGTGTATGAAGTGCATTTATATACACCAAAAAAACCCCTCAAAAACAATACAACTGTCAGGTGCCTTAGAGGACACAGGCAAGGGAGGAAAGGCTCAGAAAATGAAAGGCATTCTTGTAGATACAGTAATGATGTTGCCACAAAGCAGTGCCAAGAGTCTAATAACAAGGAACTTGTGTTCTGAATATTTGCATTCTATCTCTGGTGTTGTAAATATGCTTACATTTCTAGCAATTTATCATTATATTCTTGACTTCAGGGAGACAGCTATAAGAAATGAAAAACAATTATTTTCAGAACATAAAACATATTTTTGTTTAGTGAATGCAGAGCGTATGAGCACAATGAGGTGTATGCTCCTGTTTGCTTAACTCTGACCTCATACCTTAGACAACCTAGTTGCTGAAGCATATCTATAATATATGTATAATACCTATTGATATTCAAAGTTTTAGTAGTATGAAAAAGTGGGAAAAATTGAAGATATGAGAGCAGTGATTTTCTTTCCAAATCTCATTTTATACAATTTCTTATAGCTAACATTGGCTTGGATGTTGTGCAAATAATAACAACAACTTTCATTTCAATAGTTAGTGTGTGTTTATATCGTGCTAATTCCCTTTTTTTTTTTTCTGGGAGCTGGTCGCATTATCCACTAAAATAGGAAATGAACTTTCTATGCCACATTTTCTAGTTAATAGGAATTTTATGCTTTATCTGCTGTGCTAGAAGTAATTTTCCTTTCTTTCTCCATCTATCTACACCATCCATAGAAGACAGAATTTTTTGAGAGGCATATGCCTTGAGTGTTGGTGCTGGGTTTTTTTTTAAAAATGTTGCCCTTCTGCTTTTTTTTCCTTAGTTAAACATAGTGAAAATGTGAGTAAACTGTATCATGAAAAGTACATATGCTTAAAACTAAATGAGGTAAAACCAAAACAGAAGAAAAAAAACAATTTTCACATTATCTCCTTACTGCAGAAAGAAAAATTAGTTTTGTTTTTTTTTAAGCGATAAAACTTGAGAACTGGAGCTTCCTTAATACATACTGGGATTTCTTTAGGTGAGTTTTCAACATTTGTAGTTGGGGCATTTTAAATAAGAAATTGCAACCTAAGAAAGAAAACATTCTCATTTCCAAAATCCATTGAACCTTTGTGTAGCAGTAGTCACTCCAAGGTGCCATGCAGCAAAAATTTATCCTCATTATTAGGAGCAAAGGAACTTCTACTCCTCAGTAACATGGCTACTGTGATGTTGATGGTGATTTACTTAAAGTGTTCAGTGCACTAATGCATCTCACAGCTACAGGCAGCAGTCTGAAAAGTCTGTCTGCTACCAGATGTTCTAGGCTCTGAAAAAACCCAACAAAATTAAGAACCAAAGGAGAGAAAACAGAGCAACTGGCATTTATTCACATCACTGAAACAATATTTTAGCTGTGGTGACTCTGTGTTCTGTGATTTACCCTGGTAACTGTGGATTTGCTTCTGTATCTGTACATAAGCAGGGTGTTAATTCCACTGTGATTATAGAGCAGAAATCCACCCCTAAGCCTGGTCATGACAGGACCACAGAGAAAAAGGAACACTTCTAGCCCTGAGGAGAAATTGCAAAGATTGGAAATGTTTTTATTGGTGTGCTGAAGAATCTGAAGATGGGATGAAAGATTTCAGGACACCACATGACTTTTAGTACAGCTTTCAGCAAATCTAAACTATCTGCAATTTCAGGCTTCAAAATTTTGATGTGGGTATTTAGAACAGGAACTCTTCATTTTCTTCCACTGTCATATTAACGTATATAAAATGAACATTGACATAGAAGTCATCTGTGATTCAAGCTAAATTTACAGACAAAAATCTATTTTAAGAGGGTTGCATATTTAAGAGGATTGTATTTTTGTAACTCTGACATTCTCAGACTTGCGGTGAGGAAGTGTATAATATCTGTAAAATTTAAGAATTTATTTTTAATACAGAATTAGGGACTATTTAAAAGATGTTGTAGGTGATTAACATTGAGAAAAATGACAAGAAAATTTATACATTAGTGAATACAGCTAACAATCAAATAAGCAAACAAATCTAGTGACAACATTACCTTGAACTCATCTTGCATTTATTAGATGCTGGCTGCCTTTGATGACTGCAGTGAAACTGTTTAATAGCATCAGGAATGTGTTTACTTACAAGGTGTTTTATAGACCTAGCACAAGGAATTTAACTGCTGGATGAATTTTAGGTAACATTAAAATTATTTTGAATCGCTCTCACTCTAATAAATCTCCTGATGGTCATTCTACTTCGTTGTTGTTGTAGGGCAAGTTGTTTTCTTACCCTAACTATCAGCTCTGTCCAAAAATAAATTAAATACTTCCTAATCAGTACATTGTTAACTATTTATTAGCTGCCATTTTATTCCTTATGTTTTTCTTTTTCTTCTTTTGTAGTGTGGGTTATTTAGAAAAGCAAGTTTATAGAGTCATCTGAGTCATCTTTTCCTTTTTTTTCTCCTGTCACTCCTGTCATAATAATTTTTTAAGCGTATTGATCAGGTTGAGTCAACTTGGAAAAAGAAACTGTAGTTTTAGAAATACATTCTACCATGTTTATCCTAGTTAACAACTTTGAAAAATTAACTACTTAATTAGAATCTCACAGAGAGAAAAGATGTTTTCAAGACATGCTGCACATAAGTATTGTCAGACTAACCTCTGTATACGTGCTGGCATGTCAGTTGGTTTGTCTATTTGGTCTATTCACCATATGCTGTGACTATTATCTGGTAGCATGTCACAGGAGACATGGATTTACTGTAAAATATGAGAAAATTTCGAGGCAAGGAAAAGAGAAATGCAAAGGCAGTGCTGAGAGACAGAAGACAATGAGATTACAAGTTTCATTAGGCTGATGGCTCAAAGAGCAATCTACACTCTTTATTTTTAGTTCTTACTAGATATAGCCAAATGATTGTAATTTCCTCAATAAGAAAATTATGTAAGTTCAAAAAAGACATGGAAGAAAGCAAGTTGGATCATAAAAATTTTTCTGCAGAGAGAGGACTGAGTGTCTTCCACAGACAGAAAAGTGTCTGAGATATTGAATCTTAACCCTTATGCACGTAGATACGTGGACCTTAGCACTCATTTTGTTCATATATCTCAGGACTGAATCTTGTGGCCTTTGAACACCTGATTCAAATTAGTCATTAACCAAAAGGGGGTAATACGCCTGTTTTTCCGCTTTGGCTTCCTACTCTTCCTTGGAGCATGGGTGAGCTGCATGGATAGTTTTCTGTTGATGCACAAGTGGTGTGAATTGTTTTGTCTCCCTGCAGTGATCAGGAGAGTGCCTACTATTTAGAGAAATAAGTTTGCATTAATGTGGCTTAATTCTGCCTTCTTGACTGATTTATATTAAATGGAGCTTGGCTATATTGAATAAACTTTTTAGAAAGTCAGCCCATGTAATTTTGCATACAGTGCCTTTGTAATAACACCATATTGTTTATGAAGTATCACTATTATTTGTGGTATTAATATGTTTCTTATAGGGATAGTGCTCTGTAAAAACAGCTCCAGTCACATGATATTCGATGGGGAACAATACCTTCTTAGCCTTACTGGAATTATCCTTGGATAGGTGAGAACATTGTGCACTTTTAAAAAACTTTATCTCAGAAGAAATAGCAGGAACCATTCGGAAGATATAATTATTTAAAACTGGAGTAGTAGAAATGGAAAAAAATGAAAAGAAAGAAGTTCTAGATTCTGTACTTAGGAGTAAAAAGACAAAATTCTGTTCTAAGGTGTTGCAAATGACAGTAGAGAAGAGAGATGTGCGTGAGTATTAGTGCAGAATGAGTAGCATTCGTCATTTTTCTTTTCTGAAATTACACCAGAAAGAATACTCATTTCACTCCATGAGGATGGAAGAGATGAGGTCTCTTAAGAGATTATTAGACTTCTGTATTCTATTATGCACTGTCAGATTTTTATATAGTTAAATCTCAACTCTGTGTAGGTTAAGAAGCTTTATACTACTGAGTACCATCACTGTGAATAGTATTGATGAAAAGCAAGCTGTGAAGGGACTTTTTAACTTTACAGTAGGGCCCTGCACTATATCAGAGACATATGGTGAAGGCTTTCCCAATATGGGGAAAATCGAAAGTATACTCAAGCTTGGACAAATTTTTGACTAAAGTTGATGGTCCTCTTCTGTTTCAGAAGTGAATCAAAATTTTATAGTGACATTGAATTGAGACTTCTCAGAATTGCAACTTGTTCAGAGCCAAGGGGCTTTTTAGCCTCAGTAAATTTTATTGCCTTCAAGTATTTTAAATGTGAGCTGTTTTAGTATCCTGTGTCCTCAGCAAAAATCAGGCTACTGTCTATTATAGTCTCAACCACTTTACCTGGTCAACTTTTTCAAGTGAATATCTTCCCATGGAGAGTTTTTTCCAACAAATTTATATTTTCTAATAAAAATCTATGTTACATTATCTGATTCTGTCTAGAACAGTGTTTCCAGTCAGCTTCATTCCATATGATTGTTACTCTCGCAAGAGCCGTAGCATCAAAATGCTTACTACTGCATTTTAAACTCATCTGTGACCCTGAAGTGTACTGAATAGTAAAGAAAGCAACTGAGATGACTTTTGCTGTATTTTGTGATTTTATGACATGCAGGAAAACTTGCAGTGTGACTTTAAAATCTTAAGGTAAAGTTCTCTCTAGCAGAAAACTGTATTTTCCTTAACTGATAACCAGAATTTTTTATTCGTTAATAATTTTATTAATTTCCTTTGATTTTATAAAGTACTTGTCAAAAGCATAAAACATAATGATTTTTTTAATGTTCTTTATCAGAATGCCTATGAAAAGGAAGAGTTGATTTTTGGGCAGAGTTTGGTTATTCCTTCATATTGCTGAGTGCAATATATGTCTTCATTACAAGTTCAATTTTGATTTTGTGGAATCACTTGTCATATGTTATGTAGACCTGATGCATAAGATGCCTAGCAAACAAAGCATGACGACAACTGTGGTACAGCAAAATATTTTTTTTGTGACAGGTTACTTTCCCTAATGAAATATTTAGCTTTACTATTAAAGACGTGCTTGAGCCTTTTTAAAGAACATATTTCATTCTTCCTCACCTTTTAGTTACTTCTCTTTTTAGATCAGTTTCTTACACTCTTTTTTTCATGTTGAGAATTTGCTTATTTTATTAGCTATTACTCTAAAGTACTCTAATTCTTATTCCTAGAATTGTTCACGGGATTATCTTACCATATATGGGGAACATGATAAAAAAAGATTAACAATACCTTGTAGACAACTTACAACTATTTTACTTTGGTTTTAACCTTTAGGTGTTATTTATATTTAATCTCTAGGCATGTTGCTCACTTGAAGGCAGCATAAAAAAAACTATTATGCAGAGACAGGATTTACCTGATGAATATACCAACTAATAAAACTTGGTGAAACACGATATTTCCTCCCTTCTGGTTTAAAGAAGAATCTATGAGTATTTGTCAAGTACTGTCAAAAAAGGTTGACTTAATAATGAGAAGAAGACCCTAATGGGCACAAGAGTAATTTAGATATTACTGAGGGATTGATTTTTTTTTAACACTAAAATATCCCTAAATTTTTTTTTCTACTTTTGTTACATTGCAAAGATGCAACAGCATTTGATATCCAAACAAAAAGTGTTGGAATTCTAGACTCAATAATCGAACATGTGAAAAGATTTTAGATCTTCTCTGTAGTGACCGGAGCACTGGATTTTTTGAAGCGCCTTTGATATGCTCACAAGTCCATTTTTATCATTCTAGTCTAATATTTTGATTTCAGAATGGTGATTTAATGAGAATGAACTTTTGTTCAAAATTTTAATGCTATTTTGTAAAAGAAAGTGAACTGTATTTGCAGAAGGAATATATGCAGTGGTTGATGCACCCTCCTTTTGCACAGTCCTTGCATCTCACACAAGAGATTTTTCAGGGAGAATTTTGGCAGCTGACTCACTTTTCTTTTTGAACTGGAATAGATGAGCTGTGACACCTTCCCCCAAATTTGTGCCCATTTCATAGAAACAAAGATCTCCATGAAAAATCTGCTCACTGCTTCTCGAAGGGATCTTTATGTTCTATATATTTAAAATTGCCTTTATTCTCAGGAACTATTTAATCATCAGTGGTTTGTACTTTGTCCATGCTAAATGTTGATGTTAATGTGGTCTGGATGTTGTTTTGCAGTTTTCCTTTTGATCCGTCAAAAATATTCTACTTAAAAAGGAAACTGAATCTGATTGCAACTTAAATGCGTAAATACACAGTTTTAAATTGGAGGTCTGTACAGAGAAATTTTATTAAGCTTGAATGTTTCCTCTTCTCTATGATTATTTGACTCCTCTACAGATCATCACCTCATTCTGAACCTAGCCTTCATCTGAAGAAATCCATAAGCATGCTGCTTTGTTAGATGCCAGTTTTTAGTTTTTGGAATTGTTTCTCATCTCCATATAAGTCTTATAGATACTATGTTTACAAACTATTCATTTCTCACATAGCGGGAATACAAAACAGATTTCAAAATTCATCCATTGTTTGTAAGAGTGTGAGTCAGATATGTTGGCCTAGGTGGACTCAAATACAGTCATCACTTTCTGTCACAATTTCCAGAATCACATAATAATGGATTTCATTATTGTTCTAACAGAGAGGTAAAAATAAATACAGAATAATAAAGCTACCTGCCAAAGCTTTTCACATTAAGCAACCTTTGATTGACTGAGCATAAAGGTGTGTTTGTAAATTGTGAATCTCAGAAAGAGAGAATTTTCTCTGTCATTGGAACAAATGAAAGGATAGTAGAAAGGAAAGAAAGTTTCTGGAGGGAAGAAAAAGGAAATGTTAGACCAGAACACCTTATTAGCCCCAAAAGATCCACTATCTGTTTTTTCAACTGTGGGAATGGGTGACAGTCACAGCAATAAAGCAGATTTTCTTGAGGAATGAGAGGAAAATAATTTATTTTTACCCTGCTACATTTCCATTTTATTTTTCAGAAAGTATAGCAGTATTAGGAAAAGCAGTGAGAGAGTTGCAGAATAACATCTTACTTTTTCTATTATAGAGAAGAATGCAAGTGTCCTTTGCTCTTTATGCTTCCCTGTTTAAGGACAAGCTATGTGTATTATATTAAAACATTCTTGAAAAATAGCTGTCAATAACAGCTTTTTTCACCTCATGTACTTTGTTTTCTCTTCTTCAGAATTACACACATTGCTATATATTTTGTACTGAGAACACAGTTCATGTCAGTATTTCATAAATTTAGTTGTGTAATAGCTTGGAATTCACGGTTTATAAAACAGTTAGGTATGTATACTAACATAGGGATATAGAGTTATATGCCTGATGATAGATGTTACCAAACCTATTCATAAAAAGCATTTTTTCAGTTTAGCCTCAGATTTTGTTGATGTTTATCCTTGAAAGTCTGTGTCAGCACCAGCATTAAACTAAATCTAGTTTTTAATGCTGTTTGAGTTAATTTTATGAGGCATTATGTAAGATGAATTATGCATTGTTTTATGCTCACTTGCAATGGTGTCTTTTAGAGTTTAGATTTCATTTTATTTCATTTCATAGTTTTATTTAACACTTGAATTGTCATGGCCTTGGGGTGTTCTACTGTTTTTGACTTCAGCTTAGGGTCTATAGACCTTCTATTTTCCTCCCATTTCTTCACAGGCCTGTAACAGCTTTTCTGCTTTGTTTTTACATCTGTTCTTCAGGGAAGCTACTTTTTCAACAAGATTGTTTCAGAATAGTTCAAGGTACAATAGTATCAGAAAAATAAACAGTGAGTTTGTTTAGATGACTATTTTCTAATGTTGCTCTTATTCTAGGGGGAATGTAGAAAATAGTCTTTTTGCACATTCCAGTCCTAATCACTAGTGTTTCTTTTAAGAACTACCACACTTGAGGGAATTAATCTTGCTCACAAAATTTCATGATCTCAAGAAACAATTGCCAAATCCCTTATGAATGCCTTTTTTTCCTTTTCTTAGTGTAGGAATTCATGCTATTCAAGGCCCAGAATTTACACCTGACTGAGTGAATGCCAAATTGGATTTTCATGGAACATATTAGGAAAGCTACGTAAAATAAGGTTCTAATGGAGAAGCAATAATGAAAACACACATCCTTGCTTTACTTTACACTGGTAAATTTATTTATTTATTTAGGTATGGAAGAGGAAAAACCCTGTTGTTCAATACAAGACCTCTGGGTTTTATGTTGTTTTGAAAACTGCTTACTTTATTTAGCTTTCTCATTTTCTTAGAAAAAACAGAAGTTGAACTATTTTCTGCATGATTGCTGAAAGCTTAAAGCAAGTGAACACAGAACCCTTGAATAACACAAACCAAAGTGGTGAGTTCAATTGAAATCTAGAACAGACGTTCTAAAAAACAGCAGGTTAAAATATGAATGGTTGATATTTTAGTCTTCAATTATTTCCCCTTTCTTATGTTATTGGCAAAGAAATGTGATGTCTTATGTATAGAAGGATATTCTTACCGTTGGAAAACATTTCTAATATCTTGGTATTGAAAACAAGTCATGGTGGACATGCAGATTATTACCACATTTGAAATCATAACACAGACATGTCTTTTTTCCAAATGCTTTGGCTGAATCAAGTAAACAAATGAAACCTGAAAATTTACTTTTTTTTTTAGCTGTGTTTTGTGTATGTCCTTAGGTGCAAACTTAGGAGCCAAAATCACGTGCTTAAGATTTTTCATTAATTTTTTCCTCTCTTTGTGTCTTCCATCAAATATAAGTTCATGACTGGAGAACTGGCTTCCCATGGTTTAGACAGGTATATTTTTCACTGGGTAATAAACTGTCTGGATGGCCAGGCCTGGATAGTGATGGTGCATGGAGTTGCATCCATTTGGTGGGTTGGTCACTGGCGAGATTCGCCAGAGCTCAGTATTTGGCTCAGACCTGTTCAGTATCTTTATTGATGATCTGGACGAGAGTGTTGAGTGCACCCTCAGCCAGTTTGCAGGTGACACCAAGGTGGGTGGGAATGTTGATCTGCTGGAGGGCAGGAAGGCTCTACAGAGGCCAAGACTTAAAAAGGCCAAGTGCTGGGTCCTGTGCCTGTGTCGCAGCAGCCCCGTGCAGTGCTACAGGCTTGTGGCAGAATGGCTGTGAAAAGGACCTGGGGGTGCTGGTTGAACACCAGCTAAACATGAGCTAGTGTGTGCCCAGGTGGCCAAAGGCCAGTGGCATCTTGGCTTGTATCAAGAATCATGTGGCCAGCAGGACCAGGCCATGATCATCCCCCCAGACTCAGGACTGGTGAGGGCACTCCTCAAATCCTGTTTTTAGTTTTGAGCCCCTCACTACAAGAAAGACTTTGAAGTTCTGCAATGTGTGTCCAGAAAAGGGCAGTGGAGCACAAGTCTGATGAGAACTGGCTGAGGGAGTTGGGGTTGTTTAGCCTGGAGAAAAGGAGGTTCAGAGGGGACCTTATCACTCTCTACAACTGCCTGAAAGAATGTTGTAAGTGGGGATTGGTTTCTTCCAAGTAAAAAGCAATAGGAAAAGAGGGAAAGGCTTCAAGTTGCATTTATGTGTGTTTGTTAGATTGGATATTAGAAAAAATTACTTCACTGAAAGAGCAGTCATTGGAACAAGCTGTCCAACAAAGTGTTAGAGTCGCCATACCTGAAAGTGTTCAAAAAACGTCGATGTGGCACTGGAGGACGTGTTTTATTGTTGAAGATGGCACTGTGGGGTTAACAGTTGGCCTCAGTGATCCTAAAAGTCTTTTCTAACCTTAATGATTCAATGGTTCTATGGAAAATTGATTTTTAAAACCATTACACTGTCTGTATTTTCTAGGTTGGTGATTATCCCTCTAGAAGCCTAAATTGGACTGAAGCTTCTTCCTCCCTCTCACATATTGGAATAAAGAAAATAAGCTGAAGTTAGCCAGAATTATCTTAAATATGAATTCAGATCTGAGATAGGAGTAGAGCTATTGCTGTTGACCTTTAGATTCTAAAACTGAAAATAAGGGAAAAAAAAGTAATACTTTATTCATCTGCTGTTTCTTATGGTGTGTATTGTCTTTTAAGGTGTCTCTTGGATATTGTTATGGGATTACACATTATTTTAAAATAAAAGGCAGTAAATAATGTCTGAGAAATTTTCAAGAAAGCACAATTTTAATTTTTTTATTGTGCTTTTTATTATAGCACAATATTAATAGATAATGTTAGAAAAAATACTCTATTTACTAAACTCTTCTTGTCAGTAGTTTTGTTACACATGTATTCAGTATGACGGCATGACTTCTCAGTTTTACGGTACTCGAGTTAAGCAAATGTCAAAATAAAGTGGCAAATAGTCCACTTAAAGCGGATAAAAAGGAACTGAAACAAACCAAGCAAAACCCAGACCTTGAAAGTCTGAAGAATTCAGTCATTAGCACTTGGAATGCTTTCTGTGTTAGCTGCAGGAATTTCACGGTACTGACACAACTTCAGATGGTGCACTTAACACTTTGCTAAATCATTTGCACATTTTTATCTGTTTCAGCATTGGAAATCTTCAGTTTCTCTTTTATCATAGCACACAGGTATCAAATTACAGGAAAATGTGCCTGGTTCTGAAAAAACAGTTCTACTTGACTGCAGTGCAGAATCCACAGAACATTTTTTTTCTTGCAGAGTTAATTTGTGGTGCTCTTGTGAGCAGAATATTACTGTCGAGACTTCTGCCTATTCAAAAAAGTTCTTCAAGAAGGGAAATGTGGGAAGGAAGGTCTTACAATTCTTGTGGGGATGAGAAGAGGAAGATAGAAATTCAGTACCTGCACATTGTCAAGCGTACATGCCCAGACGAAATCACTCCAATAAAGTTGTGTTTGAAAAAAATAGGCCATATACACTGATGAATATTGTTTAAACTACCTATTAAATTCAGGAGGAAAATGAAAAATAACTATAAAGCAAATATTAGCATTTTTTCAAGGTACTGGGCTTTTCCACCTCCTTTTCAAAAAAGGGGCAAGAGCTCCAGAAAGCTTTACATGCATTAAAATGCATTATCCGTGATTTCCCTGTTTTCTAGTAATTGTAGTGCTAACAGAATTCTGTGAAATTCATTTACAAATACATGTGCAGCAATGCTGTTAAAATGTCTTTTAGCTTTAGTTGAACATTGAAAAAGTGATCCAGGTTAAATTCTGTATGAACTAAAGAATAGGTTTAAAGACTCAACAAGAAGTTTGTCTTAGGCAGTATGATTGGAAATACACAAATGCTTAAATTCTTCAGAAATAGCTATGGCAGTTAATGGATTAAAATCCTTTAAATGTCATTCTTATTCCTACTTGTACTTGTTTTTCCCCCTAGACTGTAATACTGTGCTACTTCATGTGCATACAAAATGAAATTAAGACAGTAAAATAAGTTCTGCCATGACTTAAAATGGATTATATGAATGTTACCTTACAATGTAGTATTGAAAAGAAAATCATACAGTTATAATTCAGTCATGCTTGTGCATAAGGATAAATTTATAGTGTCAAGAGGTAAGTGTTTTATGGCAAACAAAGCCAGGGTCATTCCAGCAACTTTGAACTAATGAGTCATTTCACACAGATCTCATATAGGTTTGCTTGCTGTAAAGACAGTGTTTAAAAATAGAGGAAAATCTATTGTGAATTATAATTTCAGTCGTTCAACTAAACTGTTTATGGGTAAAACAATTGTAAAAATTTAGTTACAAAGGAATTGCTACTTTCAAAGGATTTGTGATTAAATATTTATTTCTGCTTCAATTAATAATTTAGGGTTGCCAAGCATAAACAGGCTTTGGTGACCTGAAATGACTTTCAATCCAGTTAATAAATAAAAACATATAGTAGCTCAAAATAGTTATTCCCATGGCAAGGTTTATTTCTCTTGTTATAAAGAGTTTTTTATGTCTGAAATTTATATCTGTGTATCTCATTTCGTAGATTTCTTGAAATTAGCTAAGAAAGTATGATGTGCAGCCACCTCTTTAACTTTATTAATGGGGGTGAAAGTTAGTCTTGCTTTTAGAAACTCCACATACAACAAGTATTGTAACAGGATTTTCATGTTATTTCATTTGAAATATTTCTGCACTTCAGTAGCTAAACCACTGAAACAACAGACAGGGCTTGGTAGCTGTGGTGACCAGAGGTTTCAGTTTAATACACTGCCATTTTCTGGGAAGAAATGTGACAGATGAACCAGAAAGTTATGCATTACTAGAAATGTTCTTGTAGACAGCACTCCATTGAATAGAAGTTTAAAATTATCTTTTATGTTTTTGTACAATTAGTACTGTAACTTGTATTTCTTAAATGCATAATAAGGATTATCTATTAATATAGCCCTAGATTGATTCTTATGTAGAATGCTGGTGGTTTTTCTCAAATTCTAATATTAATCTGTGAAAAAAGTTGTATTTTTCTCCATGTTTAGAAGGGCAATTTGTCACTAGACAGAAGTTATATCAACTAATACAAAAAACATGACTGTTGAAATATCTGACTAGAATTTTTCTTTCTGTTGAAAGCTAAATGCTTTCTCATTCATAAAGATATATATGGTTTTCTCATAAGATTGATTTTCCATGAAGTAGGCGAGAGGACTGTTTGTATATTGACTTTAGTTTGCTTTTACATATTTATTAGAAGAGAATAATCAATTCGATAGCAAACTATTTCCATAAAGACTACTGGATATAAAATTGAAACTGTGTTACTCAGGTTTAGCAGGAAAACTATACTTTATTCTCTTTTATTCCCTAGGAATTATATATCACAGAAAATATCTGTAGTCTAAGTACAGAAAAAATTTTCAGTAGTCACATTGCTTGATTGAATCACCTCACTCGGGCATTACTTTCTGTGAAAGTATCACTTAAATATTTGAGTGGACATCTCTGGTTTTTCAGGTATTTTTTAATAGACTTGCATAGATGTAGAAGTAATTCTAAACTGATTGCTTGAGTAGACTATTCTCATATGTCAAGATAAATATTTTTGATACTTTATTTTTCATATATTTTATTCTTTTCATAGAGCAATATTCTCTTCTTAAAGAGGTCTGGAAAAGCATTTTGCGTTTTTATGTTAATACCACTTCAATTTCAGTGTTTAGATTTTTCATATTTCTAGGTATTTTGGGTTAATTCTAACATCTTCAGAAAAAACTCCACAACTTTGCTGACTATATGGAGAAGATAGGATCAGTCCTGCTCTGAAAAAAAAAAAGATAAGAGGTGTATACACAGTGCATGGGACGCTGCATCAAATTAAGCTTACTTAACATGGCAAAATTAAGTCAGGAAAGTTCAAGCATAATTAAGATTATTTTCTTCTAGCAAAGTCTAGAGGGAAATACTATTTATAGAAACATTATTTTTAAAACTCCCTCTTATCGCTAGGGTATTTACCTTTTGTAGATTGCTTTTTGGGGAGCTTTTGGGGTTTTTTTGGTCTGTCGGTGTTTTGGTTTTTTTTTTTCCTTTCAGAATTACACACATGGGTCATTGGTGTCAAAGTTTGTTAGCTAAGTGTCTCTGAGACCTATACTTATGTATACAAGTGTGTAGTATTTTGCTGTTCTTTATGAAGGGCTTGGAAAGATCGTATCTCGCCTTAATAATCTTTACTTTTCCTGTGTTTATGTTTCACACATGTAAAAAAGATGGAAATTATTAGTATCTTACTGCTTTTGTAGAAGAAATTGCATGAGAAATTTCATATAAAAAAATATCATGATATTCTTCTAAATATATTTTTTTCTAAAATGTGCCACTGATTAAGAGTTTGGATTGCAGCACACACCCACATGCCCTTTGTGGGATTATTAATGCCTGGAAAATCTCTCAAAGCTCTCACAGTGTTCCTGTACTGGCTCTTTCTGTCATGAAAGCAGCCCACATAATACTCTCATTGGTGACCACAACAGTGCTGAGTTTAACACTGAGCATTCTTTAATAACATAAAGGCTTTTCTATTTCCACTCTGCCCCTCTGGAAGCAGCAAGCTGGGAGAAGACATGGCTGTAGGAGCTGGCCCAGACTGGCCAAAGGGCATCCCACTCCATAAAACATTCTGCCCACTAATACCAGCTGGGCAAAAGGAAGAGAACAGGCTGGGAGGGGAGAAATACTGGTGGTTAAGACATGGCCCTGTTACTTCTGCCATTTTCCAGAAGATGGCTGGGTATCTGCCTGCCAGTGGAAATTAATGAATGAATTCTTTACTGAATTCCCTCTGTATTCCTGTGACAGTGAGCAAGCAATCGGGTGGGCAGTATGTGGTATACAGGGCCAACCCACCACAGTTCCTTTGTAACAACTGGGAAAAAATGGGCAATGTAAAATTTGCTAGGAGCAAATGTTTCACATCAGTAAAACTGAAAATACTTGACATTTCTTTTTTAGCTTTCCTTGAACAGAATGATGCTGCTCTTTAACCATATGGTTTAGATGCTGCTCAATGTGTGTACTACTTTTCTAGTGCAGGTCCCTGGGGAAGGTGGCAGAAAGACATCACAGATTTATCTGTAAGAAGGGCTTTGAAGTTAAAAACTCCAACAAAACAGTGTTATTTCCATGTCTAACACAGGAATATAGAATAATATCTGGACTATGGTATGCTAGTTTTTACCATAGATAATTGAATTACCTATTTCATGACAGCTGCTTGATCAGGGATGAATAAATTTTCTCTTTATAATGTTGTTTCATACAGAAACATATTTAATCCCAAGGAAAGCCATATATAGCTATCAAGGAAACAATAGATTTTTACTATACTATTAGCTCAAAATGGACAAATGTGTTTTTCATGTGAAAAGTTTGCCAAAGAGGAATAATTAATATTATTGTGTGATATGGCAGTTAAACCTTGATTCTTGAAACTAAATGAGCCTTCCTAATTATAACTAAGTAAAAGGAAAATTCTAGTCAATAATTTACTCAAACTTTTGATTGTTTTGATCATTGTTGCTAAAACTTATTCGTTTGGCCTTAGAATAATAATAACAACAAAAAAAGGTTGTTTTGTCTGACTGAGAACTAAGCTAGCCCTTTGTGATATTCATAAACCCTTATTTCAAATAAGCTTAAAATGTTTGAAAGGTTGTTCAGACTATGACCTTTTCAAAACTGCTGTCACTATGATGCGCATTTCCTGCTCTTCCTGACATTGGGTGATATGTTTGGCAGAATAGAGGATTGCCTGCTGTGCTGCAATTGAAAAGCAATCAACCATTTGAATAAGGGTCCATGTATCTGTGATGAGGCAAACATGTAATTTGTTTCCTGCTTTGTGTTACAGAAACTCTTTTTGCCACTGGTTTGATGTTAAATGAATTATAAACATTTTTCAAAATAAAGATCATATGTGAGAAAGACAAGCACAGCTAATGCTAATCAGAGCTAAGGATTTAATTGAAAGTAATGAATTGCTGGCTTGAAACTGGTCAAAGACATCAGTGTATATTTACACTTAGAGCCAGCAGTGCTCTTAATCCAAATCTATTCAGCTGTTTGTGTCAGACCTGTGTGCATTTTCCATTCCCCTCGCGTAAGGCAAGTAGCATGTCTGGAGCCCACAGACCATTTTATAAATTTAATGGTCACTGCTCAAAGGTAAGGAGGGTGATTAATGGAGGAGATTTTTATGAGGTTCAATATTGTGCCCAAGAATCACTTCCTAGCAGTGAGAGAATTGGGCAACTCCTCCTTGGTTCCTGTGAGCATGAGGGCTGTGCTTGCCAGGAGAGTGATGTCACCTGAGGGAGCTTGCAGGTGAGGTGGCCCACAGGACCCTGCTGTGTGGGCACAGGGCAGAGCACTGCTCAGCACCACTGGGATGGTGACACTGAATTTGGTACGGGCAGAAATCTGAACAGGCACCTCACAGGAGGAAGGGCTCCCTAGTGGAGCTGTCACAGGCATTTGCTCTGATATCAAACAGGTGTTTCACAACCCTGTTAGTGACCAAGAAAGTTTACAGAGGCAAGGCAGGAACACGTGGAAATGCTTTGTAATTGCAGAAGGCAAGGGTCAGGCAGCTGCTGAGCTCCCTGATGTGGGCTCCTGGAGTGGAGCAAGCCTATAAGGGCGTTACTACGAGGATGAGAGAGGAGCAGGTGAAGGCTCTGGAAGGAAGGAAAAGTTTCTGCCAAATAAGCAAAAGAGGTTTTTGTGTAGTTCTGGTTGTATTGTAACTTCTCATTTTCTTATATGGTGTTTTTGTTCTTGTTCTTCAATTTCATTCAAGTAAAGGAGGTATGATTTGATTTTTCTCTTTTGTGAGGAACCTAAATTCTGTCAGTTTTGCTGAAGATGGCTTCTAAGTGCTGGCAAGAAGAACAAATTCATATGATCAAAGATGCTAACCTGACTGTTTCTCGCTGAAAGATGCACTTTTATGGGAGGTTTCAATATTTCAGGTTAATAGCTAGGCAATTCAGCATTTACAGATCTCCGTGATATTACTTGGTATTATTTTGTTCTCCTTTTTCTTACTGTAGTTTTGCAAATTAGTTCCTTTAAAAGCGTGGCACATTCTCCTAATTTGTTCCAACTTACCTTTATAGGGCAATAAGAAAGTCACTTTATTTGAATATAGAGTCCCTATTCTCCTAAGTGTATTTAGGCTTGACTTTTAAGGTTGATTAAATCCTGTACAGTCATAATGCCTGTGTCAATTTCTGTAAGTTGGTCCTCAGTGATAAATACTGAGTCCACCAGAAGATCTCAATCATGTTCTATGGAGGTGTAAATCTTTACAATACTTCCAGTGCCCCTACTGGGAAGGAAAGAGGAAAGGTAGATGTATGTCTGAGGGCAGAGGGGGAAGGCAGGGAAGAAGGAAGGAAAGGAGAGTGCAAGACCTGGCCAAAAACTTACTGTACACACAGGCAGAGTAGACTTTAGTATAAAGCACTGGACCTTACTTGGCTGGTGCTGAAAGAAAATCATGCCACAGGAAGATAATGGTGAGCCATGTGTATGATTTTCTTTCACTCCTGCAGGCAAGAGCAGGGCTGAGGGCTGTGAGCTGCAAGGGGCTATTTCTGGGGGCCGTGGGCTGCTGCTCCTCATCCTGCCCCTGCATGGCTGTGGGCCTTTTGTTTGTCCTTGCTTCCTACCCTCCCATCTTTGAGCTGCTAGTTCTCTTAAGTTTGTTAAGATATCCACTGTTATGTGGTGGAAATTCATTACTACAATTATTATATTGGCAAATTTTTGAACATTTTTTTTATTTACTCTCAAATAATCCACTCTTTTCTTTAAATTTTGTCCACTGCCCAAAATATTCCTAGCCAAAATAAAAAAATCTAAATTTCTGAAGAATTTAATATACCAAGAGTTCTGGATAATGAGTAGTGCAGATTTAGTGTCATGTTGAGTGAATGTAATTACAAGCTGTTCTGGCTAATGAAATAAAAGAATTGTTAAAGAACTGTTGCTAAAATGCTACAGTTCAAATATAGAAAAATCTAGAGCTTTAATATTTATGAGCAGATTCTCACAGGTCATACTGGGGTCTTGCTCAGTGTTAATGCCCTACAAGTCTTAATGGTAGGTGGTGAAAAATCTGATTTGCTTCTAAAACCTAAGACTACACTGAGCACTTACTAACACAAGGATTACAGTCTTGGTTGGGCCTTTCATAGATAGTGTATTAAGCAAAGGTACAGCTGTAGAGGTGGAATTGTAATTTACAGAATGGTTTCAAGTAGAAGAGGGGGGAATGGGACCACAGGTCTTTTGACCCTGGAAATTACCATTAGTTATTTGCACACAAAATATCATTGAATTGTCTTGAAAAGTAGCTACCGCTTTGTTTTTCATGACATGTGGGTGAATGCAGCAAGTTAGGAAAGAAGCCATAAATGTAAATTATGTTGTTAGGGAAGTAAGAAAACAGTCTGAGTTTGTGAGAGAATGCTCAGCACACAGAAAGCCTGTGTGTGTGTGTGTGTGTGTGTTCCAGCTCTAGACCAACTGTAGAACATGGTGATTCATACTCCCATGAATTTCCCAAGTTTCGCTCTGCAATGTTTCTCTAAACTGATTCGATAAAAGGATGAAGTATCTGTATGTATTTCTGTGAGTCTTTAGCATGCTAAAACATCAGCTTAATTCCCAGATGTAAATGAATCACACTGTGACCTACAACTTGCTCAGCTATGGATGCTGTTGAAGTATCCTTTAAATAGGCAGCCTGTATGAGGAATGCCAACTGGAAACTTGAAACTGTATTTATTAAATTTTTTTTTAAGTTAAACCTATTTTACTTTATCTACTGTCTAAAAATAAAAACTTCTGCCCTTCTATTTGGTATCTGTTTAGAGTTTTAAATTTCAAGAGGATCTGAAAAATCCTGTGTGACTGCTTTGACTGTTTTGGGTGTAGTACATTTTTAGTGATAGTTCTTAAAGTGAGATTTTTTTTTTTAGACTTAAGGCTGTGATAATTTGAATATTTCTTGACTTATTTTCAGATGGAACTAAGTACATTTTGTTTCCTGTAGTACTTTAGATCCTCTCAAAATGTGTAAATATAGTACTTTTTTTAGCTGAAAAATCAGAGTTCATAACTCATATTGGGTACATGCTTCCCTGTTTTTGTGTTGTGGCATTTGACTAAGGTAGACTTGCCTATCATCACATAAACAATAACAGTTCCTGGAAAAATATTTGCATTCATGGCTAGATTATTTGTCATCCCAAATTACTGGCTTTCAGTCTCTTAATATTGAATATGCTGCTTTCCTTCTCAACTAAATTACTGAATTATATCTAAATATGGCATCCTAAGTTCTTCTCAGACAGATTTACTTTCTAAAATGTGTGCTTAGATAGAACAACAACCTTCTGAAACACTGTGTTTGTGATGATGATGGTCTCCTGAATGGGTGCTGCACCCTAAGCAAGTTCATGCTAGAAGACTTAGCTACACTGACATTCAAGAAACCCAACGAAACAACTAAAAAAATCCCCTAAAAAACCCCAACAAACTGAAAAAACCCTCATCTGTTATCAAGGTATCATAAGTATACCTCCAATAATAATATATTCAGGAACGAATAGTAATAGTGTCACTTTCCTGATGGTGACTGACATAGTCAGCCATTCATGGATGGGCTGCATGTCACAGCCCACGTTGGTTTAAAATGTGGTTTCTTTTTTGTTAATGGCAAGATTCCTGTGGCTTAGTAGCAGTTCTATTCCAAGATTAAAATTACGAAGTACCTTTTTTGGAAAAAAATATCAAATTATAGATTTGCCAAATATAGTGATTCTTGCAATTTGGCCTTGAGCAGTGAAAAGCAGCAGAAATTGGTTTTACTTAAGCTGGGTTTTGGTTGTTAATTTTTTTTTTAACTTATATCTCGATCCATTTCTTGGTATTCCTGTAGAAACCTCTTTAGATTGATTTGTTTACATTTTCATAAGTAGGTGCATATTTAATTCAAATTTATGGTTGTAAGCATTTTGTCACCTGTTTTGGAATTGCATGGATTTAATTTATTTCTTTGCTGTGAGTGATCTGGTAATCTGGTAACCACAGTTTGGTGGAATGCTTCAGAGTACATTTCTAAGTGTTTTTTCTTAAATATGTACTGTAAACACCACACAGCTGCTCCTTCTCTGGGCAGAACAGTACCTGTTAAACATACTAAAACTTATGGCTACAACATAATGCTGACTGAAGGCTTTAGATTGTATCTGGAGAAACCTCTCTTGAGGTTAGTGGGAATTTTACCACAGACTTCAGTTGAAGGAGTTGCATATGCAGTGATGTATGCAAATTTATGTATTGTTTTGGAGTAGTTAACGGTGTAAAAAGAAGACATTTATAAAACATTTCATAATAAATACTGTTTTTCATTAAGGCAGAAAAGTTGCTTGTTTATTGCTGTACATAATTGGTATATGTTGACAAATACCAATATTATAAATATCAATATATGTAATGTAAATTATTCTCCCTTATCGGAAAGAAGGTATTTTGCATTCAGACATCAGATTCAATTATAGTGCTAAGATGAAGTCCCGAGAGAAGTATTAAATGAGTTCTATTTTCATAACATACAGCACAGTATATTTTTGAGTCATCACACACCTCTCAATAATTCAGAGCAGTTGTCAGATATGTTCTGAGATCTTTATCTTCAGTTCAGAAAGCATAAATAATAATGGTTTATGTACTTTGTCCTCAAACTGTAACAATTCCATCACTTCAAAGAAGTTCTTACATTCTGTAATGTGAATACGTGACCTGTGCTGTAAAGCACTCTTGGGTATTCCAAGGCTTTGCCTGAGCTTAGCTTTAGTATAAGGAAATAGGGAAATTTGGTTTACGTTATTTTCTGTCAGTCCACGTCTGTTGCTTATGTATGGTGGTGATACATTGGCACAAGGAGGAATACTTTGAAAAACTTACGGGAAAAATTTAATGTTGAATTGGATTTTCCTGTTTCAAGTCATTTTGGTGCGTGAGCAGGTAAACCCACCATCAGTTGGGTCTTTACATGTGTATAAAAATCACTGTGGCTTAGTTATACCTGCCATACAACATCTGAGGTGAATATGTAGTCCTCTCAACTTTGTGCTGAAATTGTTACCAAGTAATATAGTGAAAACATGTCATTAGAGCCAAATTTCATGGTTGTGTGCTTTCTGTAGTACATTTGTCTAGAAAATTTGTGCTGTGTGAGAAAGCAAGAAATCAAAGCATGGTTGTCTGATAGACCCATAAGCTTCAGAAGAAAAAGTGGTGAGATTTTATATCTGCCGCTGAAGTGAAGAACATAAATTCTCAGTGGCTTGAAGAAATGTACTTCAAGCTATTGTATTGACATATTAACATTTCGCTATGGAAAATGAATCTAGAATGATCAAATTACTACCAAATTATGCATTGTAATTTGCTTCTTCATGCTATTTTTATATGGGTTAGCCAAGGATGGATTCAGCTAGGATGTGAGGATAAGGAAAGTATTGCAAGGCATTAGAATAACAGGTGTTTGTTCTGGACATTGGGAATACAAAGCGAGAGAATAAAATTAAGTAGCTGTGAAGGGCAGTGTCTATTCCTGCATTTGGAGGCATTTTAGTATTTTTATACATACTTTATGACACAACTAGGTTATCAGAAAACCTATTTATTGATAATCGCAATTACAATTCTGCTTTCATATTCGCATTGTTTTCACATCGTTCACTTTCTCTTGCCAAGAAACCATAGTTAGTTCTATGGCAGTCAAAATGGAAACTGGGCATATAATAAGGAAATATTACTGTGCACTGAACTTCCCCTTTCACCATGAGATCTACTACTGACAACAGTGTTTATCTTACATGGTGGCAGCAGCACTTTTAGGATAGAAAGCAGATGGCTTTGGTAGCCTAATGTAGACAATCCGTTTCCTTATTCTAGGAGCAGAAGGAACTGAAAATTGTGGCCAGCAGAAACTCCTCTATTTCTTAAAGCTCTGTTTGCCATCCAAATCACATTTATCATAATTGAAATAACACTTAGAGGTTCCTGTGACTCCTTCTAGCCACCATTCATTTGATATATCAGTCCTGCTCCTCTATGCTCTGTTTCCTGAAATGTCATTGTAATGCCACCACAGAGGTTTTGTCATTTTTTTGTTTTTAAATTCTCCATATTGATTCAGAGCCCTGATTCCGCTTTAGTTATTCTCATGGATCAGTCTCAATGTGTAAATGTCCATTTTATCTCCTTGTCAGAGTTTGTGGCGTTTCTGGACAATGCTATTAATCACATGGTTTAGATTTAGGTAGTCTTGCAAAGGAGCAGAGTTAGATTCAATCCTTATGGGTCCCTTCCAATTTGAGACCAATCCTATGGTATGAATTCTAGAGAATACATTGTTCTATTGCATGCAACAGTATAGCAATCTTAAGGTGACAAACTTCAATATACATTGAAAAAGTAATGATTTACTATGAATTTTTTTAATTAAGAGTAACTTTTGTTACTATATCTTGCTCTAAATTGCAGTTAGCCTATGACAGTGATTAGAGGTATAAAAAATCATCATAAAGAGACTAAATTTTTTTAACATCAGGCCGACCTATGTTTAATATTAGTCAAGGATGTAACAAAAGAGTCACTTCATTTACTCAAATCAATCCTTTTTGTACCTTGCATGCAATTAAGGAAAATGTAGTTATTAAATAAAAACCTTCTTTTTTTTTTCTTTTTTTAAAGGGTATTTTGGTCAGGATGGCCATTTTGGATCATGTGAAAACAAGTACTGTGGTCTGGGCAGGCACTGTGTTGTGAATGGGAAGACTGGCCAAGCTGAGTGTCTGTGCATGGAGCACTGCAAGCCACATTACAAACCTGTGTGTGGGTCTGATGGAGAATTCTATGAAAACCACTGTGAAGTGCACAGAGCTGCCTGTCTGAAAAAGCAAAAGATCACCATTGTACACAATGAAGATTGTTTCTTTAAAGGTAAGCATGGCTGAGCAATATCTGGAATATTGCTATCGGGTATGTGTTTTCAAGCTGTTCAATTAAATCTCTATAGCCTCTGCACTGAGTGTACAGTGAATAAATGACTTGAAATATTAATACAGTAAGGATTGCACTCCAGAGATACCTTATGGATTTTTTTTCTTTTGTTTATACTGAATGCTCTAGGCGTTTAACCTGAATAAACCAGTTGTCTCTTAGAAACTAATCTATGGCAGCTTGCCTTACAAATGTGGTTGCTGACCTCATTCATCTAAATGTACTTATATCCCAGAGCCTGAAGGATGTTAATCTTTGTTGCAGGAAAAAACAGAATTTAGGATTTCAGAGGAGTTTTGGAAGGTTGCAGGAGCTGTGCTTATATTTGGTGTTGAAGTTGATAGATCAGCAGCTTGTTCATGGCTAAATGGGTCTTTCTTCCTTTGAATTTGCATAATGAAAAGTTTACTTCTGTACTCATCAAAGCGTGCCAGATTAGTTACTTTTTAATCTTTTGAGTGCTGAGATACCAGCTTGAATTCTGAGAGCTACACCTTATGCTAATCATTTTAGGCTGACAATGTCAACAATTGCAACATGCTCTTTTTTTTTGTATAATTTGAGCACACCTTGCAGATTTCTGGAACTCTGACAGTGCAGAATTTGAATATTTGTGAGTACTTTGACAGATTTTGAGTGTGTTTTCACTGGTTAAAAGAAGGTGGATGGCTTTGGTGGGAGGGGAAATTTTTTTAATAAGGCCCTTTTTTATTAGTCTTTTTAGTGCTTCCTGAAAACATGATAAACTCAGCAAGTTCATAAAAAATGCTGAGGTACAGGTATCCATAGGTTAAACTGGGGGTGTGGAAATCTTCTAACAGGAATCCATATATACGTAATAGCAAAAGTTTAACTTTGTTCAAAACTAGCTGTGGACGCCGTATGAAATGGATACATCATCACAATATATAGGCCTTAAGTACGTAGCATGTGTTCTGAGGTAGTGGAAAATAAAAATGGGATTCTAGGGGTATAACATATAGTGCTTGTGGGGAATGGTTTGTGCATTAAGAACAAAACATGAATGCTTCCATCTTAACAATCACAATCTCTTTAAAAAAAGAAAACAACTTTGATGATGCAGTACTCTGGTAGAAGAAATGACAGTATAAAACCACAGAATGTTTAAATTTAGGGGGCTAATTTCAGTTTTTTAGTATGGTGTATACAGCAGAAATAATTTCAGAGCATATGTGGGAAAAAATTATAGCATTGCTACATTTTTTCATCTTAGAGAGATTTATTTATGGAAATGAGACAGTACTTCAGGTAGAAATACAATCCAAAGGTTGCCTTAAGTTTTGTTAGCTCATCTTTATGTTTTAAATTCACCATGCTTCTTTCACACTTGTTGTTGTGGACAATGGAGTATCTGGATGATGTTCAACTTTAGACACCTAATTTAAATGCTGGATTAAAAAAGTTAAAAAGTAGGTTTTTCCTTTAGTCAATTACAGTCTTTAGCAAAGAACTAGGATATCTGACTGGCTTTGTCTGAGATGCCTTCTGAAAACTGTAATTTATCAAGATACTCAAGTTCTCTAGTTTGGGCTAGAACTACATGCCTAAAAATAATGTAAAATATTTCATTTCCTTCTTTTTCATCTTACGTTGACTTCAGTAGTGTTAAATGTATGAGATGTTATTATAATATAACTGAGAACAGTTATATTATATATATTATTATATATTATTATATATTATAATAACTGAAAACAGTTATTTTTCGTTATCTTATTTCATATATATGGGCTTTATCAATCTGAATTTCTTCTATGTTAACTTCACCTGCTTCAGTGCTGTAGTAGAGCACAGGGCTGGTAAAGCATTGTTGTCTTTTGTGGCTATCTTCCAGCATCTCCTGTCTTTTGTGAGTATCTTCCAACATCCACTATATCTATATGGTAATGGAGGCAGAATATTTTTATATGATTTCTTCAAGCTATTTTTATATGATTTCTTTCTTTACAAAACGTTTCTAAGCGAACCACTAGTAGATTGCCTTCAATAAAGCTGAAGGTTCTGCCAGTTACAGGTCAAAAATGTTAAAAAGCTAATAGGAAAAACCCCTTAAGAGTGCTCCTCCTGGATAGAGAAGGTGAACCCCATCACTACTGATGGTGTCACAAAGGCACTGCCACATGTCCTCCTTGTTGTTTAGCTGATATCCTCCAGCGCAAGGGATCTCATTTCAAGGAGCTTCTTCTGAGACCATAAAAAATCAAAGATCAGAAAACAAATATTCTGAGTGCTTTGTTTAGGCTTTCACAAAATCCTTTAGAAGGGGCTAGTCTGAACTGGGGAAGGGTGTGAGGGCAAAGGAGTGCCTGCAAGATGCTGTTACATGATAAGTCAGTCACTGTCAACAATGACTATGTAAAGACAGCAGTTAAGTATTTTTAATTTCTGGTTCATTGCTAATCATTGATTTTCAGATCAAACTACTGTGTACTTAGCTGCTTTTTTTTTTTTGGTGTATTTTATCTCTAACAAGGCCATGCTTTGAGGTATTTGTGCTTCATAATCCTCATACTGGGTTCTCTGTTTTCCCCTCTTCAGGGGGAAATATTTCTTGATGAAGAAATTTTAAGTTTTAGATTGGGTATGGAGCTCAAGATGAGAGGAGCTGAGAAAGACACCTTATTTAAATGAGTAAGCTTACCAGAAAACACTAGTATTCTGTGTCTGGAGAACAAAATTTTAGAAGCTAATGTTCTATATACCTAATTAACATTATAATAGTAGCTAGGTAGCTATAGTTATTTGAATAATACATCTTGTAACCAAATGATTTATAGTTGATCTCAAACATCATGAGTTCTACTTAATGGTTTGAAAATTGCCCTTTTAAACACTTACATGCTAAGTGGAATTTAAAGATTGCCTTGCTAAATGAAAGAGATCTTTGGCTTATGTGTTGAAAGTCCATTAAAATCACTGAGAAATGTGTGTCTTAGCTAAGCTGTGCATAGAACACAGACAAAAAGCATGGAGGCCTTCAGAGAGAGCAATTTCTGAAACATTTGATAAATACATTTTGAGGTAGTGAAAGCTGTGTCAAAGCTGTACTCTGCTGACATGCTATTTTTTTAAATTAAAACTTTAAATTCTGATGCATTGCGTGCTTTATATTGTAGCTTATTTATTTCCAGATTCATTGGACTACTTCCTTTTTCCCTTTTTTTTCCTTTTCACTTGCTATATTTATTTCTTCACATCAAATTAAATAACACCTTTTTCTGAAATATGCGTGGGACACATGCAAAACAGTAACTGAAGTTGAAAGTTTTTCCTTGATGATTGAGACTGGTATGCAAATGTTACATTTTTCACACAGATCAAGATAATGGCCATACTAAATTAGAAATTACTTTTCCTCCACTCCTGTAATTATTCCCTCAGTTACTTATTGGCATGTCATGATGCATCAGACACTGAACGATTTTTCCTACTGGCTTGGTTAGATGTTTAGATGCCAACTGTGACCCTGAGAATTAGTCAATAAACTGTCTCAATTTCTTCTCATATAGATGCAAAATGAATTCCACAGAGAAGTTAATTACTTATAATCTCCTTTTCTATGAATTTAAATTAGGAGTGTTTTGTATACCTGTAGAGTCCTCTATTTCCCTCTGATCAAGTCCAGTGTCCTGTAACTGGATGTTAGAGAATGAAAATTCTGCTATCATTTTCTGAGGAGCTCTCAAGCCTGAATGATCTAAAAAATGTAAAATATTTAAGATTATTCTAATGAGAGATTAAAAACTTTCCATGACAAATTCATCTTGTATTTTCTATGCACCTGAGCTTCTTGTGTATATTACATTACATTATATTTATTTCCATGCAGTGATACACTCAGTCATTATAGCAAATGGCAATTTGCTTTGAATCTTCAGGAATGTAGCAAATGCTCCTATATACTTTGAATTTTATAGAATAATGTAGAATAAAGTTGACTTCATATGTAAACTTTTTACTTTTCTGTAGCTTCTGTGATGTCCTTGTGATACTAGCATTATTTTAAACTCTTATATTTCTTTTTTTTGGTCTGTTTGTAATTTGGTAAATATTTTCATCTGTTAACAAGTCTGTGGGCTTCAGATTTCTTACTACTCTTACTAAAATATCTAGATATCTAAAGACTGCTATGGCATTTGCTTTTCCCCTGAGTGTTCCTGAAAGACGAAGTAGAAACATAGGTTGGAAAGCTTGCTCCCAATACTAAGTTGTTCAGAGAAGAGGATGAGAGCTGGCTGTGAAACTGACTTTCAAACTACTTATTCAAAATAAGTACGAGGAAACTGGAAAAAGTTCAGAAAACATTAGCGGGAATGACCAAAAATAGTAAATGGCTGAAAAAAGATGTGAAGGTGTCTTACAAAATCATCAGGGCAACCTGAGAGTGGATGTGAGTAGGCTGCCTTGTATGCCATGAAAAGAAATAAAAATTGTGAAATAAGAAAGCAGAAACAAATTCAGAGCAAGCTTTTTTGTGTTTGACATACAGCAGATCCTGTGAGTAAAAGCTACAGAGGATTTCAGCAGCAGACTGTAAATACTAGGGAAAAGCCTATAGGCTTTCTTTCTTTTTGAAGAGGGCTGGGGGAATTAGTTAAAGTGAACTAAGTACTAACTATCCCACAGAAAAGATTTAGGATACCTATCTAGCCTCTACAGTGACTTCCACAAGATTAGTTCAAAGATTGTGCTTCTAAAATTTTTGTTTGTGTTTGATTTATGCCCTAGGTGATCTTAGATTGGTTCTTAAAATATTGGCGCATGAATTTAGAAGCACTGGCATTTATTTAATCTTACCTGATGTTCATATAATTCAAAAGCAAGCATATAAGGCTCTGTCATTTTACCAATTTCACTTCTAGAAATATTTCATCTTGTCTTTTATATAAATCTTAAAGACATTATTTAAGTTTGATCATTAGCCATCTTTCAAAAGAAATTAGGGTATGTTAATCTGAATCTCAATCCAGTGTTCTCATTGCAAAAGAACTTTTTTCTAAGCTGTATTTGCTTTTTTACTTTGACTATCAGTTGGCTTCTCTGTTGAAGTTCTCAAACACATCATTATTACATTCTTTCTAAAAGCCTGAATTTCTGCATATAACATCACCCTTAAGGTTGCTGCCAATAAAGTGTCAAGCTTCAGTTATCACTCCAGAAGTATGTTCAACACAAGCTGTATTGTGAAAAGAAATCTGAAAAAATCTTTCAGAACTCGAAGTTTTAGCTTGATCTTGAAACATTTTATAGCATATAGGAATTATTAGACTTAGATTACTAATCCAGCCTATAATCTACATATCTTCCCTTTAGTGCAACACTTAAGAAAATATTAAATCCTGAATTCCTGCAGAGAAAACATTACTAATTTCACATTCACAGAGTGGTAAAAATCACTGTTAATGGCTGTTGTGGTACTTCTTTCAGCACTTTGTTGGAAAGTGGTGCTCTAACCAATAGAAAGCTGGGTCTTTTTAATACGCTTTGAAACCATGCTAAATATTAGCACTGTGCCTCTACTCTGCTTTCCCCACGCAGTTCATTTTCCTGAGTTGCACTGCTCATGAGACTTGGGAAACTGCTGGTTTTTCCTCCAATATCTATGCAAGATTTGTCTCAAATATCTCTCCTAAATTCCCCAGTGTTACCTTAAATTGCTCAAACTAACTGGCAGGAGAGGCCAACATATGTAATATCTGCTACTAGATCTGCAGAGTGAAGCTAAATTCAAGGTATTTATGAGAACATGCATATAAGAAGCTTAATTTAAAAACTGAACATGCAACATTCCCTGATTCACTGCTGTTGGTGATATTGTATATCTTTGCAGCTAAAGTCTTGAACTCTGCTCTCTCTTTCCTCCTTTGCATTGAATTCAAACCTCTGAAATGTTGGATGGGGCAGTGACAATGGGGCAACTCCTAAAACATGTTATGAATATAGATTTTGCTTTTATTGCCTGGATAAAGATATACTGCAAAGACATCAGTGTCTGAAACACTCCCAGTCTTTGTGTATCAATGCCTGCAATTCTGGGATAAATCTATTAATCAGCTCTAACCTATTATGTATTCTACATTCACATAGTGATGAAGAATTAGTTAAAGTTCTCTAGCTAATCTCTGTACAAACATAATGAAGTTTAAAATTTCTTGTAAGGTCATCACTGCTGTTTGATACCACACAAAGAAGTGGGTCTATGGATATCACAGACTTTCACTGGTAGAAAATTTAAAAACTCTTAGTTTTTCCAGTAATGATGTTGAATCTCTGCAAGGAAGCTGTATTAACCTGAAAGCTGCATTCTCAAGTCTCTGCCAAGTCACTGAATCAGCCAACCAACATTGTAAAGTCTTCTTCCTTGGAGATATTAAAAGTCTGACTGGATGTGGTCCTGGGCAAACAGCTCTAGGTGGCCCTTCTTGAGCAGGGGAGCAGCACCAGATAATTTCTTATGGTTTCCTTCAACCTCAACCATTCTGTGGTTAAATGTCTCTGAAAAAAACATCTTTACTTATACACCTTCAGCCAGATTTTGAAGAAACAGAATGTAGCTCATGGTGCTAAAATTCAGTAGTTTCTGGTACTGCTGAGGAAGAATTGGAGAGATCAGAGGAGGAGAAACAGAAGTAGAGTTCTGGCAAAGTGTAATCAGTGGACAGAGTTTTGCTGGTGCCCTCCTTTCAAACCTGGTAACTTGGGCTTGTGGATAGGGCAGTGCCACTCACAGGATAGAATATTCTTTGCTCTCCTGCTTTTTCGATACTGTCAGAAAATTGTTGTTGTGTTGCTAGCAGTACAAGGATTGTACAGGTATGATTCAAATCATGCCTCAATTTCCGTGCTCAAATAGCCTTTATAAAAATTTTGGGAAAAGGCAAAAAAAACTCCACTACACAATTTTTTTTGTGGCATTCTAAAATAAGTGTTGTTAGTGCCTAGTATTGAGGATAGCAAATGTTTTTAAAATTGGAAGAAAACAGGTAACAGTAGTGCACAGTGTAGTGACAAAATGGCTGCTTGTACTTCAAAATAATTAAATAATTATTTTTTACTATCAAATTGGTGGTATGGGATATTGAAAATTATTATGCAATAAATCAAACTAAATGTTTTGTCATAAATTTATAGTAAATAAAGGAAGTCTTGTATTCAGGCAGACATTTAAGTGAGAAACATAATTTTTTAGGTTTAGAGTAAGTACAAAGTCTTAAACTACTGAACATGGTTGGTCTGATGGAAACTTTAAAAAGTTCTAATTAAATAATGTCAGAGTTACCATTAATTCTTGTAGGAAATTTTTCTGATGGAACATATTGTTGGCCTTTAAAAATCATTAGCAGTTGGATACATATACAAGGCATTGGCATGATATTTGTAATTCAAGTTGGCCAGTATATGGTATCCCAACTTAAAAAAAGCCATAGCTTCTTTTACAAAATCTGAATATTTTGAAGAAAAGTAGGCCTGCAAAAATGATATTTAATTTCCATTTCTGGCTCTAGTAGCTAATAATGGATGGAGTAAGTAAATTTACAGTGGATAAAACCTGTAAGTTAAAAGCTTTCTCTTGTGGTTTGCCATTTAGCCTCTTTTAATATGGAATGGTCAGTGAGGTTTACAGGAAACTAAACTAGAAATGTAGCATTGCATTTTCAAGCTTATTTGCTTGTTTGTACTCTGTAGCATCCTAGTGAAACCTGAGAAATGAAATTGGTTTAAAGAAACTTAATATACTCAGTTCACACTAGCTAGTTTAGGCAAATTGTCAATATCTGTAAATATTTTTCAACTGTATATTTTTTCAACTTTCTTGGAATCTAATTGTGCAGAATAGAAGTAATGAAATGCAACAGACAGATGCTTCCAAATTACATTTCTTAGTAGATTGCTACCTAGATGACTTCCAGTTTTTCCTTTTGATTTGTGTCATCTTGTGGCAAGAAAACAAAGAAAGCTTCAGCCGCCATGCTTGTGATGGCAGCTATCATGTTATTATTATGTTTTTAATTTTTAAAGTCATAGTATGAACATGTATTAGAAGCAACTAGAAAATAAGTAGCTGTAAGCGCTTTCTAAAGAAGATGATTTGGGCAGCATACTCTGTCAATTGTGTCATAGACAGGCAAATAAAATAAATAGTGACATGATTTTGATGAACATTGTATATAATCTATTTGCTGCCAGGACTTAGCAGTTTTGATATAGCTTAGTTTAAAAACAAAAGTATTTATACCACTGTAGCCAGACTTTATACTGTTACTTCTGTAACAGAGAACATTGCAAGCAGAAGATAATAATTGAAAGTTGGATGGAGACCTATAATCAGTGATTCAATTACAGCACTTTTTGGTCATGGAATTGTTGATTATACAATACTTTTGACATGAACTGCAATTAAAATAGATTATATTGAACTGCAATTAAAGTAGATTATATAATCTCAGACTTTATCCTGAGATTAAAAGAAAAGGTGGCTCATATTTAAATTTATATAGAATGGTCCAAAGAATTCTCCAGCTGAAACTGATTTTAAAGGATTAATTTCAGAAAATCAAAATAGTTAATTTTTGCCTCATTCTAGTTTATTTTTCTTCTTGTTTGGCTCTGACCTTCTCCCTTTTGCTGTCATTGAAACCAGATCTTTGTTACTGATTATTTATAATAATTTATATGAAATTTATAAAGTTTGTATTATTTGAAGTTTTTACTTTTTATGAAGAAACTAGTCTTTCTCATTGGCCTTAGTAAATGTACTTCTCCTGATACTTGTGCAGAGAGTAAATAAAATTTGATAAACTGGGTGATGAAATCTGATTAGATCCTTTAGCTAGCTTTCTCTTTATCTGGAATGATAATGTGAATTTAATTTAAAATTGTTGAAAGCAAACAACAGAAATAAAGGAAAACAGATTATAGCAAAAATAAGTCAAACTATAGCCCTAAGAAATAAGCTAAAATAAAATTATACAAAACTTCCACTCACTAAGAGTGATGTTTTATATTTTTGCATGTATTTGTATTGGCTTTGGGTGCAATTAAATCCTGAACTATATACTGCCAGGAAAGTTTGTTTCCCTCAGGGCTGGAACAGATGGTGGAGATTCTTTTTTTTCCTTCTCACCGTTTAGAGACTAAGTCTGCTGAATCTCTACAAGAAAAAGTATTTATGCCAAAGAAAGCTGCTGATGTTGGCCTTAAAGCAGTTGAATTCTTAGCTGTATTCTCTAGAGGGTTATTGCTAAGAATCCTGGTAAACAGGCAGTACATTTAAGTTTTGCTGTTAGCAGTGTTTTAATACAGATTTGATATCTGTCTAATAATTGTTTTGCAGAATAAAAAAAGTAGTATTGACTAATAAAACTGCAAGTTTTCACTTAGTATTCAGCCTGTTTGTCAGGATATTTCACTGTGCAGGGAGGAAACTTTGAATTAGCATTTCCCAGTCATCACTTTGATAATTAGAAGAATAAAAATCTAAATGCATGGAGAATAGCAGAAGTGTTGTTAATCATGAGCACTCCATACTCTTAATCCCACCTGGAAAATGAGAAAAAAGTACTCCTGGGATCTAGTAAAATGGCAAGCCTTGTATATCACTAAAAAGAACCTGAAAGAGAGAAAAATATCCTTGCAGTGTGAAATACTAATTATGGTCAAGAAGTTTCATTAGTGCTTCTAAATTTAAGACAACTGCTGAATACATCAGTTCTTTGTTATTTTCCTATTCCATCTTCTCTTTTATACAAGTCCTTACCATTCAAACAGAACATAAAGATTTTTATTGGTCCCTTATGATGCAAACTATAGTTGTACAATCATCATTTTAGAATATGAGCTCTGTGTGCTCTTAGATTTGCTGTCACTTTATCACAATTGTAGAAGCATCTTGAAGTGTATTTGCTTAAGCAGGTGGTGAATGGCCACACTGGGAATATATCTATCTTCTTTACTGTATGATGAAGTTTTAAAGCAGACATTTTAGCTATGGTAGTTGGAAAAACATACTTTTGTGATAAATCTTGTAGGGGAAAAAAACCCCAAGCTAGTAAAAGATTAAAAAGCCCTGTATAATACTGAGTACATGAAATTGGTATAAATTAGATAGCTGAGTGAGCACAAATGACACATACAATATATGAGTGTTAATGCTTTCTTTCTTTGCAGTATTTTATAATTGATTTTTTTAAAGGAAATTAAAAATTATGTGTTTCAGATTTTCATTAACAAAAAATCCCAAAGTACTAAGGATTACTGTGGGAAAGGGAAAATCTTCTAGTTTTTATGGGAGTTTCTCTAACACTATCATTTCAGTGATCTCAGGATTTAATTCAATCCTCCCTACTGAGTTTAATGAAGATTAGGTTCATTGAAATCAGTCAATTGATGAATATTTGTTATACTGCAGGCATGAAAGATGTAAAAGAGAGCCCAAGGAAGAGAATACTGGGTTAGGAGTTTGAAATAATTAAACCATAAAAAATCAACAAAAACCAAACAAAGGCCACGCATACACCCCACCCCCCACCAAAATGTGAAAAAAACTGTTGAAAACACACTGGTTATACAAATAATGTGATGTAAACTTGAATGTTGTTCTGAAATGGTCTCAGGATTTGCCTGAAACATAGATCCAGTTGATTTGGCAAACATCACAACTGGTGACAGTTCCTCACTTATATTGGATGGGGTTTACCTACTCTGTGTGTTATGGAAATTTACCTCACAGTTTAATTTTTTTAAGATTTTCTTTTATGACTCCTTTAAAATACTAAAAAGTTTAGAAGTATTCTGAAATTCTTGATGCTTTTTAAAAAGTAGAGTTACACTTGCTTTGCCTATGTCTGGTACTTTTAGAGAATAGATAGTTGAAAAAAAGGAGAGAGCAGAAGAGACTCCTAAGACATTTCAGGTGGTTTGGGGTTTCTGTTTGTTTTGTCACGTTTTTGGGGTTTTTTTTGATCTTAGTACTCCTTATTTATTAATGAGATTTTTTTCATTTTTGTGGTTTGCAGATAAATGAACGTAAGTCTAAGTGCCCCATGTATAGCCATTAGAGTAGTCTTGATATTCTCTTTGCATAGCCAACCTAAACAATCATATATGACTTTGAATTCAATTAAAAAAATCTCCCACTTAACTCTAAAAAAGTGATGAAAAAAAAAAGAAAATAATTGCTTCATTTCTTTAGTTGTTTTACTCTATAAACAAGTATTAGTGGTGATGGTGGCAATGAAGGCATTTTTGAGCCTCATGGGATGTGAGCGTGCATTGTAATATTTCTTTTTCATACCATGAATGATGTATGGATGGGGCCAGTCTGTGGTGCTTGTTTTGCATGCTTGGGGCTTCTGGAAGATGAAAATCTGGGTATGTAAAATCTGTTTTCTTATGTAGGCTAAAAAGAGTTGTTTTCCTGAGCAATGCAATTGTTTAGATGATCAAAGGGCTGCAATACTAGGATGCATTGTAGATCCATTTTCAGTCTACATGTGCTAAGTATATTTTCCTGAGTTGTATACAAATTTTTTACAAAGCTTTCTGGACCTTGCTTGAAGTTAAAGAAATTTTTGAATTGTGAATGGTGGTGTATGATAATCTGATAACACAAAATGTTCATGCAGAGTTAACCTGATGAGGCTTTGGTAGTTGCAGTATTTAAGTACTCTTTTATAATGCATAATTTAAGGACTTGAGTTTTCAATGCAGAATATTGTATAAAGTATTATTATTTCTAAAAGACACAGGGTAAATCAAACAGGAGTGGATCCTAATTCTCTGTCTATTGTAAAGTGAGTGGTTGTACTTAACATTACAAGAGAAGGTGAGAGAACTTCATTTTAAAATGGTAACCCTTTTTATTTGCTTAGACTGGTGAAAAAGAGGAGGTTCAGTTTGCAAGAAGTTGAATGCAAATGTAACAGAAATTACCTGTACAAGTAAAAACTTACAGGAATATTCTTGTCAAATTCTTCCATTATTACTTTAAAAAAGTGTTGAATGCCAATTCTTCTTTTCTAATTGTAAAAGTGGTAGAAAATGGATGGACAAAGCTTTTCTTTGTGTAGATCTGAGTAGATGCGAGACTACAAAGCCAGGATTATTAATCCTCACAAAATGTAGAATAAAGCCTAGTAACTTCCCAGAAATGACATCAGTTTAAATTTATTTACAATCTTTATTTATGAGGAGGTAAAAGAAAAAAAAATAAAGAGGGAAAAGTTTGTTTGTAAAAAAAAAGGGTCTCTATAAAAGCTAAGTATGTAGAGTCCAGAGATCTGTCTCTTTCATTAAACCAAAAGGGTTATTATGCAGGCAATACAGTACAATCGCAATTTTGACCAATCAAGATGGTGATAAACTTTGAAAAAGAAGTTTTGGTGAAAAGAGAATAGCATGAATTACTTGGATTTTCTCTTCTAAGTTACACTTCTTTACTTCTTGCTTTGCTGTACACTGCTAGGTTGTTTGGTCACCTGCAGTGTTTTAGTGTGTGTGATTTTTAAAAAGGTATTATAATTTTTTATATTCCAAGTCATTTGCAACAATTTTTACTTCTTTTTACTTAAAATTGCTGAAAGACTGAGAAACTAAAATGGAAATAAGAGTAGAGTCAGTTCTTGAAAAAAAATCAAAACTAATCAACAAAACAAAACCCCCAACACAAGAATACTCAACAAAGAAAAGAAGCTGTCAGGCTGGAATTCCTGTCAAAATAAATTGTAAAAAATTGTTTCTACAGGCATTTCACCGTTTTCCTTGGCATACAAATGTGGGCCCCTGCAGTCTGTGACTTGGCTGGCCTTGTCTCCAGTCTCTCAGTCTTTGGAGATCAGTGGTACTCAGACATGCTATAAAGATCTCTTCTGATCTGAGGTGTCCAAAAAATAGAAAGTTATCAGTGTGCAAGTAAAAGCCTGTACAATTATCTCATTATTTTGATTGCATTTCTCCCTTATTGCTTTCCTAACTTCAGCAAAGTAGGAAGATTGTGTTAACTTGATGCAATGTACCTCAACCAATTGACTTCCATGGATTGTTGAAAGCACAACTCATTCTGAATACTCTAAAAGTATTTCTGAATGCTGAGATGAGGCTATACACAATTTGGTGTGCTTATTTCAACAAATCACTATGTTTTGAAGTTAAAATTAGCACGTTCCTAACATTAAATTTTTACTGTGTGCACTCTTTAAATACTCCTTAAATGTGACTCCAAGAATAATGGCTTGCGCCTCTGAAATGTAGACTCTATTACAATTGCCAGAGAAGTGAATTGTGTTCTTCCCTTTAAATTCTTGTGCTTATTGGTAATGGAGGAATAGTGGTGTTCAGTAGAGTGTGTAGGCTCAGGTAGAGCTCATACTAGTTTGTTATAGAACACAGGGATAGACATTTCCTGAGGAATTCCGTTTCCTGTTGACTTCATATGTCTCAGTCTACTGGTATTTTTTTGGGTAGGTACATTTTGTGGGTTTTGCTCCCTGTAAGATCGTCCTAACTTGGAGAATTTTTCTGCATGAATGACTCAGAGGGATTTATTTTCTCTCTGAAAAGGATGCACATCTATTATGTGGAACCTCCATCTTCCTTTGTATTTTAGATAAAAAAATACAGAAGAGATACTCACAAAGTCTGGCAATTTTGTTGTTCTGCTTTGTTTTGCATTTTGAAAAATGCATCACTGAGTTTTTTCCCTCTTTTACGTGACAGGTGTGACAGTTGAGACAAATTGCTGTCACACCTTACAGTGTTCTGTTATTAAGTATTCTGAATCTGCTTGGTCTTTCTTCAAGTGTCCTTGGTCAATGTTTTTTTAAGGTTGAACTTTTCTTTCTTGTCTCCATCGTATCTCAGTGTCTGTAGAAGGAATTGTAAATATCTGTTTGTTAAAAAAGTAACTTTCCAAATGAAGGATTTATTTAAAGAAACCTTGGTGGGTTTTCATTGTGCTGCTGAGATTGAGTTATCATCTGTTCTGAATCTCTGCAGGGAGTATTTTCATCAGTATGAACACTAAATGACCAGTTCAGACTTGCCTATGGGAAAAAGTTCCCTGATTACTTGATAATCCTCTCTGCTGATAATAAAAATTGTTCTGCTCTGGGCAGCATTTTTAAATGTTCTGGTGATTTGAATTTTTTTGACTGCTAATAAGATACAGGAAGAGACATCAAGTAGCTTTGGGATACATTTCAAAGTACAGGCATTTAATAGTGTTTTAACTGCATTTGCAGGCAATAACACTATTTTCTTAATAGCACCATATTCTTAAAGGTAGAATCTTCTCAACGGAACTATTTTCAATTTCCTCCACTGACATCCAGTATCAACCCTCAATTATGTCTCATAGCATTATGATAGTCATGGCAATTGAGACAGTCCAATAAATATACAATTATTTTCTTAATTCACAATTTAAAAACGATATCTTTACACAGTCTTCCACACATAGTTTTTATGGGTTAATTAATAAATTTGTATATATATATCTAGTCCTTTGGCTGTCTTACTATACCTTGAGAGTGCACAATAATTTGCTTTTGACTTCAAATCCAGAAATATTTTAATTTTAATTCAGTTGATATAAAAAAAGAAAAGGAGAAAAAAGTTGTTTCTGGTAAAATATCTGGTACATAAAAGTAGTAAGATAGCATGGCTAAGGTAACACAGTTTCTCTATAGATGCGCATACAATGCTACTTCTAACAAGGACAGGACGGTGTGGGCATTTCTGATTTAAGGTCTAATATGAGAGCTATGTAAGTCTTTCAGCTGACTTCAGTAGGTACTCAAGCAACTCAACAGTGTGTTAACCAACTAAGAACACTGATCAATTTAAATGGCTGGGTTAACTTTACCTCCTATCATCAATTCCTGAACCTGCAGGATTGAGCTGGACATTGTGTATCGAGGGTCAGGCAAGAGATAAGCTCTGTTGAAAACTGCTGCTGTGTCATGGAAACAAAAGCCTTTGCATTTGCCAGTGCAGAATAACTCATGAAATTTTTATCAAGGCACAATATTTCTTTCAACTCGATTTCTTCTGCTGGGAATGGGAACCGCATTCACTGGTCTGCCTGAAGTAACTTTCTGCCTGAGTAACATCACTATTATGTTTCTGTTCTACTTTACTTGCTAATATAGAGAATTATGGAAATTGTACTTATCTGGTGGAGTTATATTAGTAGTAGTCAGTAGAGGAGGCGTGTATCATGGCCGACAAAAGACAAAGTTGCTGGGGGAGTGCCCGTGTGTTTCTGTACTCGCTCTCCCTCTCTCTTCCTTTCCCTTTCTCACTTTTTCATAGAATCACAGGATGGTTTGGGTTGGTAAGAACCTTAAAGGTTGTCTAGTTCCAACCCTCCTGCCAGGGGGTGCCATCCACTAGACTGGGTTACTCAAAGCTCCATCCAGCATGACCTTGGGCACTTCTGATGGCAGACAGGTGTCATGTCCTTGTGTCACTGAGCAGATCTGCTTTTGTTCTGTCCCTCTGTGGAGCGCACTTTATACACTACCAACTCCACTGCTGAGGACAGTCTTCCTGTAGTTGTTTAATCAGATAGCAGCTACCAACCACCTCTATGAAGTGAGCATGAGGCCATCAGGTACCTGTTTTTACCAATGTGTACTTTTCCAGAGTGGGCTTACGAATGCCATTTAAATACATAAGCCAAATTAAATATCTGAAATTGTCTGAAGAAGTGTTCAGGACAAATCAGTTTTGCTGTGCACTATATGGAATTCTAATGGTGAACTACTAAATGATTTCTTGTTTGGAAGTAGTAAGTTTGTACTCATTAAAAAAAAAAAAAAGCCTGAATTATGAGTATTTTTTTGATGAGACAGGTGCTCAGTGCAGTAGAGTACTCACATGTTCTGAGAAAAAAGGATTAATACCTCTCTAGCCATACTGAGAACAATACCCAGCAGTGGAAAAAGAGACTGAAAATGAAGTCTGAGAATGAGAGTCAGTGATGGATGAGAGGAAAAATCCCTTAAGACATATAATCAGAGTTCTATCAGGAGGAATGGATGAACCTGTGACTTAGGCAATTCTAATGCAAGTAGTTGTAAAATAATATATCTCTGTAAATCAATGTGAAGGAAGAAAAAAGCCTAAGGTTTAAACTCGGAGAAATAGGGAAGTAAGACACTATAAAGCAAATAATTTCAGATATGCTGATTGCAACCTGCTGTACAGTTTGTTCTATGAACACAGCATCCACGCCTTGAGCCAGGGAAAGGGATTTTGGAATCTCAAGAAAAATGTTGTCTTACATGATAGCTTGGGATTGATATAGAGAGTTGTTCTATATTTAAAACAGATATTTGAAGGATCTGTTTCTGAACTCTGAATCCTTCATGTGATCTTTCAAAAAGAAGGAACAATGCTATTTTGACTAAATAGTTTGAGAGCAGTAATGATGGAGGTATGCAAGATGTCCCTTGGCAGATCAATGAATATAAGATCCAAGAGGAAAAGCAATTGCAGGAAAATTACATGAGATCTTTAACTGAATACCCAGTCACACTCTGTTCGCTACCATGATCCTTAAACTGGAACTGGTAATTTATGTGCTAGTGATTCTTTCAAAAAATTAATAAGATAAAACTCCCTTATGTTCCTACCGCATTTTCCATAAAGAATTTCTGAAGTATAGTCTGCTTTTGTACAGTGCTGGTTTGATGCTGGATGGCAAAACAGACTTTGACAATAGAATGCAATTTTTTTTTATGCTTTTCACTGTAGTTTAGACAAGGGAGAAGTAGGTGTGGTCACAATTGTTGAATAATTTTTATATGGAAGATACTATTGTTCAAGCATAAAAAATACTAGGCTGACCTTTTCTGTAAGAATTTTAATTTTTTGCATGGAAAATATTGTTAGACTTGTTTTCAGGAAATATATAAATTTATGACAAATATTTGACTAATAAGCACAAGATATGCAAAGAATATTTTGCCAACATCCATTTCCTATTTTCTGGTACATTATGCAAGGTGAAACTGTTAACTTTTGTAGTTCGAGTTAATGATTCTCATAATTTCTAAATCGTCTATGAGCTGCAAATATCCATGATGAGTTGGCTGAAGTTTCATTTTATAAATTTGAAGGTACTATTTGACTTGAACTGGTGATCAGATGCTTGGATTTTGCTTGCTTAGTGGTTTATGACCTGAAAAATATTACTTAGCTGATGTTTCCATATGGAATATATTTTTTTTTCATCACAGCGGACTTAATGATTCCAAAGAAGGTTGAAGAAGGTTGAAAAATGAATGTGCCTGGATTATGTGATGTCACAGAGAATGATTATAAAATGTGTTTGCAGATAGCCATAGGAATAGCACTGCATAGGAAGTTTAATTCTGTGTTTTCTGCTGAACAATGCAGTCTACCTTACTATTTCAGACACATTGTTATGTGTGTTATCTGTAATTTTTATTCTTTAGAAAGAAAGCTTTGAATTTTGTGTACAGTCTCTTTTTTCTCCTTTTCAAAAAATTTGCTCAGTTTTGTCTGAACCTATTGGTTAACTTGTGCTGTTTCTTGCTTAGTGGTAGTTAAATTTGGCATAGGATAAGCTCCGAGATTTAATCTGAACAGAATGTGCTGAAGTCCAGAGATGGAAAGTTTGCACAGATATCTATTTTATTGTTAAGTTCCTGCTGGAATTTAATTAGAATAGAGAACAAAGGAGCAGGTACCTGTGCTGCTACTCACAGCAATAGAGAATTATAGAAGGTTTTGGATGGGAAGGGATCTTAAGATCGACTAGTTCCAGCTGCCCTGCCATGGGAAGGGTGCCATTCATGAGACCAGGTTGTTCAGGACCCCATCCAACTTGGCCCTAAACACAGAATCACAGAATGTGCTGAGTTGGAAGGGACTCATAATGTTCATCAAAGTCCAACTCCTGGCCCTGCATGGGACAGCTCCAGGAATCAAACCATGTGCATGAGAATGTTATCCAGACATTTCTTGAACATCATCAATCTTGGCTCTGTGATCAGGCCCTGGGGAGCTTGTTCCAGCACCTAACCACCCTCTGGGTGAAAAACTTTTTTGTAATATTTAACCTAAAGCTCCTCTGGCCATTCCTTCATGTCCTGTCACTGGTCACCACAGAGAAGAGATCAGTGCCTGCCTTTCCCCTTCTCTTCATGAGGAAGTTGTAGACTGGGATGAGGTCCCCCCAGAGTTGCCTCTTCTCCCACCTGAACAGACTGAGTGACCTCAGACACTCCTCATTGGTCTTACCCTCAAGGCCCTTCACCATTATTGTTGCCTTTCTCTGCACATTCTTTAACAGTCTAATGACCTTTTTATATTGTGGTGCCTAAAACTGCACACAGGGTTCAGGATAAGTGCAGAGCAGAGAGGCACAATCCCCTCCCCTGCCTGGTTGATGATGCTGTGCTGATGCCCCCCAGGACACGATTGGCCCTCCTGGCTGCCAGGGCACATTGACTTGTGTTCAACTTGCTTTTGACTGAGACCACTGGGACCCTTCCAGCAGTGCTGCCCTCCAGCCTCCCAGACCCCAGCCTGTCTGTACATCCAGGGATGAGCCCTCCACAACCTCTCTGCACAACCTCTTCGGTGCCTCACCACGGTGAAGAATTCATAGTGAATAATTTCTTCCTAACATTCAATCTAAACCTGACATAACAGTTTAAAACCATTGTCCTTTTTCTTGTCACTATCTGGCTGTATACAAAGTCCTTCTCTATCATTTCTATAAATACCATATAATTTGCAAGTATTCCTTTCAATATGATGGCTAAAATAGATACAACATTAATAATTCTGATAAATCTCCATCCTCAGTGACAAATTTCTCATGTCTAGGTTTGTTTTTTTTATTTTTATTTTCCCTTGTATGGGTATAATCCTGTTAAAATGTCTTTACAAGGACATGTGTATACATTGGGAAAGTGATCCAGTTGATGTTCCTTCAACAATAACAGCTATTTAAAATACTGTGATGTTGGCTTTTTGGTGTTTTGGTGTTTTTTTTTTGGCTTGGGGTTTTTTGACTTGTTGGGTTTTTTTTGGTGGTTTTTTTTTGGTGGTTTTTTTTTTTGTTGGTGGTGGTTTTGTTTTTTTGGTTGGTTGGTTGATTTTGTTTGTTTTTCCTCCTGTTTTTCTACTAGTGTGCTTGGAAAACTAGCTTGCTATGACAGCTGCTCTGTGCACAGCATAATATGTATCTGTCCTATGAGAGTAGCCATTCAATATCTCCTAGTATCAACTAGATAAAATTTTAGTCTGCTCCATATCCTGGGTTTAAAGATTGTAATTATTTCATACATTTTTCTAATTATATTTCAAATATTCTATACTTTAAAATTTGCAACTTACAAATATGTCATAAAATCTTTGGAAGTTAGCATTGTTGGGAATTAGTTGTTGGATTTTTTTTTTTTATTTTATTAATTGCTTTGTGTTAAGAAGTAACTACTGACTGTAAGGCAAGTTTGTCTTCTTTTTGGTCAATATGCAGATATTTATTTCGGTAGGATAAACACAGTTCAGCATGCAAATTTCTTATTTAAGATGTCCTAAATGTGATTTTGGGGGTTTTAGACAGTAGGTCTATAGGTTTGCTGTTGTCAGACAAGTAAATATTAGTGAGAGATTTTTTGGGTTACCCAAAATGTATCTGAATCTCTCCCCTAATGGACCCATCACTGCAGTGGGATTTTCCAGGCTGTTGGCTCTGACTCCTGCCTTAGGAGTTGCAGAAAGCTGACTCAGCTGAAGTCACTGAGTGTTTCCTCGTTGGCTTTGTTATGGCCAGTAAATTTCATCACAGAGAGAAGGAAAGAAGTTGTAAGGAGGCCAAAGTAATACCCGGTATCACATCACTTGTTTCAATGTCAATTGGCATCACTTCATAAGGACTTAATGCATTTTATGTCCTTATCTTACATCATCAGTTTACAGGAGTTAAAATTACATCTTTATGACTTAAATCTAATCTCCACTGTTGGAGGAAACTATTTTTGAAATTACTATGTGTTTTCTGGGCAGAGACTGTGGCTTTGGTGGCAAGGGTTTGTGTGAGGGGGTAGAAAAATATTATTTATTAACTTTTTAATTGATACTGGCTCAGAAAACTCTTGCAAGTAACAGTATTGGTTGTAATAGCCTTGTTCTATTTACAGTGAAGTTGCCCTCCCATTAATTTTTTTATGATTTGGATTTTTTTCAGTTCATTTTGAACAGAGTTTTCATCAAAAAACATTGACTAGCAGGAATACTGACTGTATATAAACTTCACTACAAGTTATTTGTTTCTAGCCACGTGTATCTATATGTTGAATGTAATAAATTAGTAAATTCTTAGGAACAAAGAACTTTAGAATTGGCATGATGGAACCTTGTTTCACTTCTGACTTATGATAAATAAAATGCTTATTGACATTGAAATTAATAGTTGATTTTATTTTAAATATTGAAACAACTGAAAAACTTCTTGAGAATTATCAAGAATATAATTTGGTATAAATTAATCTATTTTGTCTTATTTAGAGTTATTTTTTGCATACCTGTCCTCAGACTAAAAGATAACAAATGGTAAAATGTTGTTTTGCTTCAACAGTTTCAAGTTCCAAAACTTGTATAGGTAGTAGCTAGCAAATATAGAAAAAAACAACACTTACTTTGGCTGATATATTTAATATTTTGTCTTGCTTTAATACAGCCATCCCTCTTAAAGCTACTGTATGACCTATGCTTCTGATACTTTCTCAGTATATACACGTGTAGCTATCTGTCCCTACAATGTATTCATTTACTTATTATAATTTTACACAGAAATTGAAGGGTAGCAACTAAAAACTTAACTTTTTAAATCACTTTTTTTGTTTCTCTCCCACACGTAACTTTCGTAGCTATGTTTGTTGAGATTCCAAGCAATCTACTCAATTGTGATTTTATAGCGCCTCTTCTCTTCTGTTTGAGCATTAAATATTAGTACTATTTTTCACAGTAAAACTGTATGCAGGAAGAGGGGAAGAGATTGGTTTTATTCCTCTATGCATTTATGCAGTTAGTCTCCTTGGCTATTTTGACTTTTATTTTTCCTTTAATTTCTTCTTAATTTCCCTTGCATGTTGCTTTGTCCATTTAGTTTTACATGATTTATCAATGAAAAATATACTTTGTTTACAATTTTTTATCTTTATTTTGCTCTTTTTCACTTAACTTTCATGCTTGGGTTTTCTTTTTCATTTGGCTTAATGTCATCTTCAATTTTTTTTAAATCTGGACATAATCTAAAGTAGCAGTGAACCTTCAGTGGCGAGAAACACAAACCTGTAATTGCTGAGTCTGAGAGGGCACACACTTTCAAATGGATCTTTATTTTTTTTTCGTATTGTCCCGTGGCTTAGCTCTTCTGCTGGACGTGTGGGTGCTATAGGACTGACTTACTGCATGCACATTATTCTTGGCATATAATATGATAAGATCAATTAAGTCAAATTATACATAGTTTATACTAGTGAATACTTCTGAAAAAGAAGCAAGAAATAGAAGATGGATTATGTCATTCTCGCAAGTATGTCTTTCCAGATTCTGGTAACTAGGAATTTTAAGGACTGGGAACTCCAAGCTGGCCTGTTCTGAAGCTAATCCAATTGATGCTTTTGTTTTATGAAACATTCTATAAGAATGAATTTTTAAATGGAATTGTGCTATAGATGGAAAGGTCTTCCTTTTGGGTTTTAAATGTACTGATTAGAAAATTTATTTTCAATTCCATTCTTTGAGTGAGACAGATAGTTCATGGCATGGCTTTACTCTGCATCACTGGGGATTTTCAAGCTACTGAAATACTATTTCTATGCCAAATCTTGCATTAAAAAATTGTCTAAGATACAGAGGGAAATGGTACTCTCAGAATACAGCTAATTTGATCTGTTTTACTTGTCTTACTGTTGCTGTCCTCTTTTTTTTTTTTTAATTATTATTAATGCAGTATTGTATAGTAATTAGCTTCAGCATATCAAACTCTATGGGACTTGGGGAACATATGTACATTGTTTTCAAAGTAAATATCCTAGTTCTTTTTCCTAATAGAGAAATTTTGTCACATAGGATTTTGGTTCTGGTGTTTATTTTGGTGTCCAATAGATTTCCATGAATAACTGTGGAATATTACATTTAACCAACAACAGGAAGTAGTATACGGTTAAAATATATGGTGATAGCAGAAGTGTGTTGGAAAGATTCATTTAAACAAATAATGGTAAAAGAAAAGGTGGTGATAAGTCATGACAATCAAAAAACGCTCAAGATGTGAGATGTAGGTAGACCAACAAGAAACAGACAATTGCATAGTAACCCTCATAGTAACCACACATTTCCTCCAATCCCTGCCAATTCCACCCCAATCCCTTAGAGAGTAAGGATTGAGTTCTTTGTTTGTTTTATTTCACTGTCCCTCTAGAATTGTAGTTTAACATTTCAGTGCAAAAAATAAGTATGTGCATTTCTTTAGAGAGGATCTGAGAGCTTTTTGCTGCCGAGGTATGTGACTGTCACAAATATACTGAGTTAAATTGCTTGGAATCTGTCTGGCATAGAGTCAGAATTCTATTTTTCTGTCTATTTCACCTGTAGGGATGGTTTCTGCTGGATGTATTCAGAGCTCTGTTGAAGCCACTATAAATTTTATTGAAATGGAGATGTTGGTGTCCCTCTTGGATTCATCACATGGTGGGGAACAAGAATCAGGTGCCCCTTCTGCTTCATTTGGGGTGTAGACTACCCCAAGAGTTGTAGCTCACAACATTTGTTAAGTTTGAGGGTTGACCTATTCTGTTACAAAGCCATTGTGACAGTCAGTGGGTCAGAAATAGTCTCCAGGTTGCTAGGTGGAGCACTAATGTGGGAGGATCACATCCTAATCCCTATTCCAGGCACTGTTTTAAGCTGCAGAAGTTCAGCTGAAGAGAAAGGGAGATTTTTCGTAATACTCTCAATTCTCATAGCTGAGGAATCTTTCTGGAGATGAGGCATTGTAGAGAGAATAATTTGTCTAAAGAGAGTTTCAAGTTTTTAATTTTTTTTCCTACATCTATGAATGTCTCAATTGGAAGAACTATTCCCCACTGTTTTGTTTCTTAAAGCTGCATTCCATTTCTGGATGCTTTGTGACTCTAAGGGCTTTTGTAAACAGAATCTACATTAATTTGGAGAATTTAATACTGATTTGAAATGGTGTAACTAAGGGCAAAATGTGGTCCCAAATGTGCTTTGATATAAATGTGGTGGTTATGATAGAGTGTCTCAAAATTCCGTAACTATGGCTATTAAAGTTAAAAACTTTAGGGATACAGTTAGCTGGCTTTCCATAATTAAAGCAATTTCTTATTGTAATCTGCCTTTAGTCAGGCATACCTGAGAGCTGAAATTAACCTTTTAAAAATTCTCATCTTTCATGCCTGAGAGGCCCTTGAAGTGTGAGTGTATTAGAATGACTTTTTTTGCTTATTTTATTCTGCAGTAGAGGTTTTTTTTATTCTCTTCATGGCGAGTTTTTGTTTAAGTCAACTCTCTCTGAAGTATGTCTTTTGTACATATACATATGAGTCCAGATAAGCTAATTACTTACAGAATAAAGTGGACTTTGTAAGAAAGCTAGATTTTGATTTTTTTTTTCTAGTTCTGTTCTCATTTACAGTTTATTATAAATATTTGCTATTACTGATGGAAGAATTTCTAGTCAGAATTCCCTCAAATATACACCTGTTGCTGAAAAACATATTTTGTAGAAATAGGTGCTGCAGACACAAAATACGAAACAGTAGAAGTCCTGAGATACCATTTCTCAGCACTCCAATTGATACTTTTGTTCAGGAATTTCTGGTATTCATGCTCTCTCTTAGCTTTTTGCTCTGGTTTCCTTTTCTCAGGCATTAATTAATACATCACTATTTCCTGCTATATCCTAATTTTGTCCCTGTCCTGTGTGCCTCTTGACTTCTTTAAGTGTTTAAAGTCCTGGACTATCCTAGCTTTAAATTTTCCAGAGAAGCTTTTCTCAGTGTCACAGAGATAATTGCATCAAGTACTTTTACTCTTGTCTTAGAATATTTTCCCATTCAATTAAATTTCTCATTTTTGTCAAGTTTAATGTTGGGATTTTTTTGGGTTTTTTTTTGTTTCATATGGCAATTAAATCTTCTTTGACAATATAATTTAAACTTACTGTTGTATTTGTATTCTTTGGGTCTTTTTGGTTTTTGCTGAGGACAGTAGTTCATATTTAATTCACCTAAATCTGGTAACATAAAGTTCCCTCAGGCGTTAAAGTTCTTTGCTGTTCTTCAGATCTTTTTTTAATTTCCTGGTGATATGCCCAGAACTGAATATGCTGTTCTGGAAGCAAATGTGGAAGTGCAGGATACCAAGTGCTGAAACACTGTTGTATGTATCTTTTGATATGCACAGCCTAGTGCAGCAAAGGCATTTTGCAACCAGTTCACATCAGTAAAAGATATTCTTTTTCTTAACTCTCCTGATTTTCTGTTTCTCTGAAATTGTTTTCTTTTTCTTCAAAAACTTTTCCAAATTATTTTTCTCAGTATAATGCAATTTCATTATCTTCAGGTTGTGTTGTGAAAATCTTTGTCTCATTGATATTGCTTTATCTCTGGTATGATTTATGTATTTCTTCAGTTTATTACTTATTGAATCTTCTAGGTTATTACTGAGTATGCTGAGTACTAGGCCTAGTAAAGTTCTGTATGTGATCCTAGAAAAGTCCTTTCACTGTTCAATGCACACCATGTCTTACAACTCTTTTGAGTGTAGATTATTGAGATTTTCTTCCCTGATGAGTTCTAATAAGTATGAATTAGCTTTGTAACTGTGCTAAATCACTCACTGAAGTAGGAAAAGTCTTCATTCATTAGATGGCTTTGTTTACCTTTTCTCTGTACTCCTCTGAATAACAAGGAAATTCAATCAGAAATCATATATCAAAATTGAATGACTGTTTTCTTCCCTGTGGATTGACAGAGATTTTACCCCTCCTTTTTAAAATTAACATTTGATATTGATTTCTAATACTACTTTCTCATATTAATTGCAGTGTACCAAACTAGGCTGGGTTTGATACTAATGACAGAACATATTTTTAGATCTCATTCTGTAAAGTGAACAAGCATATGCTTGCACAAGTTCTAGGAAAATAAACCATGAAGACTTCCTCTCTAACCACTGTTGTATGTCCCCTCTCATAATATGCAGAATATAATTTCCAAGGCACTAAGTAGTCATTTATTCAGAATATAAATTCATTTTTTTGTGAATGAATTAACTTCATTTTCACTGAAGATACACACATAAGACTTTCCAAGGTATAAGATGTTTAGTTACAGGTGAGTGGGTAGTCTAGTGTAGACATCTCTATTTGGACACTTTCCTGTGAGAATAATGAGCTCTCTTTTCTTCCCCTCACCACTAATTCTTCGACCTTTCGTGGGGATAGGTGGAAAGAAGGCAATCCTGAAAAGCCAGCTCAGGAAGGAACATACCCTATAAAATGCCTTCCAAGTAAAATTTTGATTTTTATCTGAATGTGTAAAACTCTTTAATTTGTTATACTGAGTCAGAGGTGCTAACTGTTTGTTTGAACCTGAGCATTTTTTTTCCCTGGGCACTGTCTGTATTGCAGACTTAATGACATGGATTAGCACTTGTTCCTTTCATGCAGTATTTGATTCGTTATGTCCACTGAAGTCAAATTAGGTTCAAACCAAATAACGTTAGCTTACACTTAAACTTTATGCCATCCCTAATAGTTTATCTATGTCTTTAATATTTTAAACATTTTATTTATTTTTTAAAAATAAACTAAAACCAGTTAATGTGTGTTATCATGTTGCTTCTTTGTATCTGGGCTGGGTTTCTCATGTGCATGAAGAACATTTCTCCTGTATTATCAGAGCTGAAGAAACAGTGCAATATAACCCATTACTTAGGAAGACTAAAGGACATGTTTGTCCATAAGTTTCATAGCTTTTTCCTAGAATGTCAAAGTAAAAATGGCAGCTCAATATCTGATTATTGGCTCTTCACATTTTGTGTCTTTCTGGCCCATCCTCTGTCATAAATCAGTCCCTTATCATGTAGTAGTACCTCACCTTTATATTTATTCTTTATATAGGTCTCAGCTGATCAAAGCTGCCAATGTTCTCTTATTTCCTTTATGGCTCCTAACCACTTTGTCTCACCAGTAGGACACTTTCTTCTTTATGTCTGGACAAGAAAAATCCTAGAATAACAATGCTGCAATGCAAAGATCAATTTTAGATTTCTTCCCATAATGTTCTTCAGGAAAAGCAATTGGGCGTGGGGAGGGATTAATCCCTTTGTGGTCTATAGTCTTCCTGGTTGTGAGGCATGCTTATTGAGGTGGAAACATTTAGTTACCAGAGTCAATAAAATCTATGTTGAATATGTATTTTTTCTAATTATTATTTTTACACAGAGTAGTGCTGGAGAAATTATTGCCAGGAAAAGTTATCTTTGTAGTTGCAAAAGGAATCCTCCACCCAGTCAGGTTTCAAACGAGTGTGCTGGAGACATCCTTTGTATTTATGGTAACAAGCATCCTCCAGAAATAATAGAAAAGATGTAAAAAACCTTTAAAGCCAGTGGATTTTGTATATGTTATTGTTCAAAGCATAACATGTTCATTGTTAAATTTTTAAAAGGACAAAAATGACAAACAATATTGGGGTCCAAATGCTTAAATTTTGGCATGATTAGAATAATGTAAAACAGGATGCATCATGGAAAATGCTAAATTAATAATTCTACAGAGAATGACCTTAATAGCAGCTGTCCCTTGGCAACGAATAGTATTTAGCTCTTGTATAGCAATTTCCATTTTCAAAGTACTGCACTTATTTAATAGATTTGATAGAGAGCAAAACAGTTCTTGTCTAAAGCTCTTGAATTACTTTACATTTTCTCTTAGGACTGAGTAAGGAACCCTTTTTAAGGGACAAGAGCTTAGAACTAGAAAGAGTTTCTTATGTCCTGTAGAAAGACCTGACTACCTCTTTTTATGTATTCTGAATATAAATGACATGATTAGAAGTAAAAACCTTTTTAGAAGGGTGGAAACTGGAGAGTACCAAATGTTTTACCATGGAATCCTTCTAACCAGCAGAACTGGTTCTCATAGTATAAAACTATAACCCAGGGTTCTGGAAACTAAAGGCAATTTTCTCTTGTATCTCTTCTCTCAGTGCAATATGTTTGAGAAGTTTCTAAGGTTTTTTTGACCACTCAAAGTCATGCAACTCTAAAAGATCTTTTAGAAATAGACCAATTTATATAACTGAGGGGAAAAAAGGGATAGATACCCTCATGAGATCTGCATTGACCTTTAGAGAGTTAGTCCCTATAGAAAAACTAGGCTTTTTGCCATTTTTTGGGAATTTTGTAGTTCAATAGGAAGGGATTCTTTCAGAAGCTTTCTTTAGTACTTCTGAAGATTATCTGTAATTAAGTAAAAATGAGATGGAATGAACATACAGCAAAAGACTGTAAACATGTTTACACGTTTTGATAAACATTCCTGCATTTTTTCCTCTTGTAGCTTTGATTCATCTGCATCATACTAAATGGAAATGAGCAAGATGTAAAATTAATCCACCCTTGTAACTATCTGAAGAGAGTAATTATCTGGCGCTTACAAGCTGTTTCTAGAATAGATCCTTTCCAAGCTACATTAAATTTTATTGTGTCTGTGTTTGCATTTCGAATTACGGTGGATCACGTTCTTTAACAATGTAAATGCTCTGGGTCCCCTAAAGTCAGTGGAGCTGTACAGATTTTTCTTTTACAGGAACAGTGCCCCTAAGTATCTAGATCTCCATTGAAATTTTGAAATTGCAATAGATGATGGCAATTTGTGTGCTTATTTTGAGAAATCAGCATGTATGGACAACTTACAATGCCTGGTTAATTGTGTTTGGTTCCCATATCACAAGCGCTCAAACTGTGGAGCCATGGAACCGAGCCCTTAACAAGCATCACACTGTTTGCATAGCAGGAGCTCAGGAACAAGAACTCTCAGATTTGACTGCTAACTTTATGCTAAGTGTACATAAAAGAAAATGTCCTCTCTTGGAAAATCAGTTTATGGCTTTTGGGGAATGGAGAATGGGAAATTGCTAGATTAAAGGATAAAAACTGATGAAGGATTTATTAGTTTTTTATTCTGTGTAAGTTTTGGGTTGGTTTTTGGTGGGTTTTTTGGGTTTTTTTTTTGGTTGGTTTGTTTCGGTTTTGGATTGGGTTTTTTTTGTTTTAAAGGAAGTGAAATGGCAAAGTCCTCACTTGAGGCCAGACCAAGAAAAACTAAAGACATCTTGATCTAGTCCAAAGAAGCTGTTATCCTGATAATAATAGCCTGTACTAATAGCCTGCAGACTGGGATCATAAACCTAGAAAGCTTTCTTATGCTAATTTCTGAGAAAGGTAAGAGATTGTTTTTATGGTAAGAGTCCACATACTTATCAGTAATAATCAAGTATAGTTGCAGGAACCTGTAGGAAATTCTAGCCAAGTCAGATTAACACTGAGAGAAATTTTATATCTTAAAATAAAATTTAATTTGAGAATTAAAAATTCAAACATTTAGAGATTTTTTTTTCATTTGTATTTCTACGGTATTAGAAATCCTATGCTGACACATTGGAAGGAAACACCTTGACTGGGTGCAAGAAACAGAGTAATATCACTTTTTGCAGAAGTTTGGACTTGGGTTGACATAAGTAGCTCTTGAAATTGCACCTTTACCCTTTCTTGTACATCTATGGCATAGTTATTTTAAAAAACTTTAAAAAAACCAACATACCAACCATTTTAAGGAAAATATGCTTCTGCTTGAGGTGCTGAGGAAGGAAATGACAGAGGACAGACAAGAGCCTAGCTACATAAAGCTATGTATGAGAAATACTATTCAGTTTCTCAACAGCAGAGGAACTGGAGAGTATGTAAGGATCTACTGTGATCAGAAATGTCTTCCTGAAAATTCATAAAGTTTCCTCCAAGGTTCTTTTCTGAAACCTGGTAGAGAGAATTGACAGAATAAGCCAATTGTAGGCCAGGACTGAAGACTTTCTGAAAGATCTGGACCTGCTGTGAGTGACTTTCTCTTTGTAACACATTCCAAGCTTGTTTTCCAATAGTGCAGCAATGATTTCCAGACCTTCTGAAAGGATGAGTGATGTGAGTACATTATCTCTCTCTGAACATAATTACGAATCAGATTGCATTTCAGAAGTGAAGTGCAGCTATTAATACTCTGTAAATCAAAGGGATTATTTAAGTGGAAATGGAGTCCATTTGTGTTAGAGAAATGAGGCATAGAAGAAAGGTTTATGGAAACCTAGCCTCTTTTATTTTTCTCAGCCTAATACTGCATTTATTTTTTTAGTATTCAGCTCCGTATAGCATTAAAAGGTAAATTTGTTAGTAACATAAAAGCTCCACTTTCAGTAAATACTGATGATAAGATTAAAGTTCAATTAGAGTATCAAATAGAAATATAAGTTCTCAGTCAAGACTTTTCTAGACTTCACCTTGATGTTTTACCCTGCTTGTGGGGTCTGATTTTGATCTCAGTGATCTGCTCTTCAAGCTTTTTTTCAACACTTTTTCTCCTAAAAAATCCTGGCCACTCAGGTTTGAGATTATAAAATGGAGCCTGTCAAAAGTCTCATTTGTTCTGTCGTAGATGATGGTGGCCAAATCAGTGTCTGGACATTAATTAGCCTATCTTTTCAGGCTCGCTGGTGCATAGATCACCATTCTCCCTCTCCTGATACCTGGCCTTTGTTTCTGTCTTTGTTTAACGTGCTTGCGAATAGAGCTGGGATAAAAGTGGAAATTAATAGATTATGGGAAGCCCTAGTCCCAGGAGCTACTGAGAAATATAGGGACTCTCTCACTGGTCTCCATGGATACCAAGAAAAAGCAAGTTGAGTTCTTGCAAGCCTTTAGGGTTGTGGGAGTTAGTCATCAGCTCCAGAACATGGTTTGAAAATTCTTAGGTGATTCCAACCTTGAGAACCTGGGATTTTCATTTGGTTTTACTTACTGCAAATTGAAGGGAAATTATATCTTGTTTCCTCTGTAAAGTGTTGTAGAAATCACTGATGAAGAGTGCTATATAAAGATTTCTCGAAGAGGAAGGAATTATAGAGAAATGTGTCCTTGTGAGGGAGATAATTAAACTAAGTAGTACTCATTTACCTTGTCTAACTGTGTTTTCTGGAAAAAAATTGAAGAGGCTTGCATTGAATTTGCTAGCTTTTCTTAGCCAGTGAAACACTCAAGGAGAAAAAAAAATCTGTTCTTTCATCTCTAGGACTGTAACACTGTAGGCAGAGGCTTAGTACACTGCTTTCTCTAATTCTTTTATTATTGTGAATTATCTTCTGCTGACAGTTTATAACCTTTTTTTACAATAAGAATAATTCTTGATACTTGATCTATCTGCTGCTGCATCAAACTGAAGATCAAAGTGTTCTTCCTAGATTTTGTCCTCTAAGAGTGTAGGGTTGTTTTTAAAAAAATTCCAGTTATTGCTTTGTTATTTGATATTACAATAACTCTTGTCATGTGACTTTCATTTTTTGCCATTTTGAAAGCACCAATACTGGCTGCTTTAGAGAAAATATAAGACTAAAAAAAATTTTGTGCAAAAAAATAAATCTTAAGTTGTTTATGACCATAACCACAAGCACAAGTTGGAAACTTGTCAGATTTTCCTTTGTTATTTCAAAGTTGGTCTTTTTCTAATGAATGGGGTCATACAGGTCATCATCATCTTCATTTCATTGTGTGACTTTATGCAGGCTATTACCCACTCTTATGGCCTTTGCTTTTATATTGAGGCCAGTTCCTAAATTTTTTTATAAAGAACATTGCTTTTTTGAATTGCTAGTAAAAAAAAAACCAAAAAAACAAACCCTAACCAAGGAAGTAAAACTCTGTGTTATGATAATTGCCTGGTTCTTGATGCCTTTAATAAAAGATGTTAGGAAAATCCTTTTCGGTGGAAAATGATACATTCCCTAGAAATGTATAAAACTCTGCCTTAATGCCACTTACTGTCATTGTCAGATGAGGAGGTCACCAAGTCCCATAATTTATTTTTCTGACTTTAATACATGGCTTTTGTAAACTCTGGAGGAAAGCTTGTTTAAGGAGGAACTGTGAGCCATAAGAAATGCTGTTAAATTAGATTTATGCGGTTTACTTTGCTAGGAAGTGCTGTGCAAAATAAACCCTGAACCTGTGATTTTAATACTGCATGAAGGCTTTTGTCCCTGAAGTAAAATAGTGACAAAAGTTTACAAAACAGTACCAAAAGCTTTTCTTTCCTTGCTAGCTGAATCAAACTGGCTTTTAGACTTGAGGTGTGCCCTGTCTGCCATTGTTAGATGCTGTGCCTGACATTATGGGAGCAGGAAGGAGCTGTGGCATTGCTGGGATTGAGCCTATTTTCAAGGTTGCTTTGAACAGTTAAGCAGTAAATGGGCAGCTGCTGCACACAGTGGCAGCCTTTTTGCTGCTTCATGGCACTGGGCACTGAAGCTTTTGAGCGGGCTCTGTGTGAGGGTGGTCACTGGTGGTGTCAAACATGAGGTGGTGAGTGTAAGAGAGATGACACTGCAGCACAGCACTGCAGCATCTCTGGCCCTGCTTGGCCCAGCAGGCAGTTTCTTTTGCATATCAGCACTGCAAATGGGTGAGATTACAAGGTTAGCAAAATATATTTGTGTGTGTGTGTGAGGAGCATAACTAGAAGCCACAAGAGTAGCCATTCAATGTCATTCACAATCCCGTACTTGTAAGATCTGATTATTTGTTGAGTAGCTGAAAACGTCTCTATCCAGGTTCTAAATCAGAGAACTTTCTCTCTTTGTCTCCACTGAAGCTAAACCAGTATTAGAACTCATTGTCTATTCAAGATGAATTGCTTAATCTGTTTTAAAATGTCTGTAAGCCATGTCAGCATTTATTAGTATCAGTTCTTAGTATTATTCTAATCCATAAAGACGGCATCTTTGTCCATCTGAATCCATAAAAGCCATCCAATTTAAATTCCTTCCACAACCTACTGGTCATGCAAATGTTTACAATTCATTGGTCAATAGAAACAGTATTATATATTCAGTTTAAGATTTGTAATTGTTTTACATTAAAAATTTACATTGTATACAACCTGTGTATACAATCAGAAGCTGGAATGGCAGTGGTTACTTGTTGAAATATGCAGGTAACATACTTTATTCTATGCCTTTGTTCAAATTGGCTCAGAGTAAAACTGAAAGATATTAATTTAAAGATCAAAATGATTTTTAATTTTTTTTTCATTGAGAAGCTACTTTAGTGGATGGGACTATACAATTATATAGCTATGAAGAGAGTGATTCGAGTTTCTTCAGGGGTATTCCTATTCAAGGACTCAGAGTCGAATATTCTTTTATCTAGAGAGGAAAGATTGCTTCCTCCTGCCCAAATAATTAACTTTTGGCATGGTTTGCTTTAGGGTTTAAATGTCACATTCAGGAATATCATAATGAATGGAAAACTTGAGTTTTGCTTTACTATGTGTAATAGAATGGAGTTAATCTATAATGGGCTACCTGATAATCTAAGATGAAAAGCATGACTACTAGGTCTCCCTCAAGCAAAAAAAAGTAATTTAAAAAGAGTGATGTGGAAATCTTGGCTATGGAGGAAGTAGTTCTGTTTGGAGGCCTGTTCAAGACTATAAATTGAACTCTGCCCAGACCTAAGGAAACATGACTGTTCCTCTCCAATACTTGGCACTTTTGTTGAACACTGCTTTCTCTAGCAAGATGTAAATATGGACAGTAGCAGATATACCTGCTATAAAAGAGAAATGCTAATGAAGTGTGTCATTCCAGTTCATGCCTCTTTTGATGAGGATATGGGCACAAAAAGGTGCATGCCATGTAATTTCCTTTGTTTAGTGCTCATCCTGAAATCCAGTCTGACAGTTTTGGGATGGCTTAGTATGAATTCTATAAAGAAAAAATTCAGTTAAGAAAGATAAATACAGAAGCAAGGTTGTCTTAGAAAATTATCACTCCTCTCCTAGTCAATGGCCAAGCTCTGTGCTTTGATAGCATAAATAGAGCCTGCAAAAGAAACTCTATTAACTATGTTCAGGTTTTCAAAGTGTGCTTTTTTCCTTCATGTACTATATGATTATAGTTGAATGGCTAAATTTAGGTCTAGTGTTCTGCCATCTGTCTTTTAAAATACTGTAGTGTGTTAATGATTTTTCCTCAGTCCCTCCTTGTAAACAAAATCTGTTGTTGGTTCTTGCTTGAGTAATTTTTCCTAAGCTCTTTACACTATGTGTTGGCACTACAGTCAGTTTGAAATATCCTTCCACTGCATGATAAGTTAATGATCACAGCTGATGAAATTCAAAACAATGTTCTTACAGCACACCTGCTCATGCATGGGGATATTGACTGCAGAAAGGCTTTTATAATCCAACTATGTTTAGTGAACTACTATGCTAGATTAAAGAGAAGAAATTTAAAGTTTAGTTGTGAGTTCTGAGACCACATTTGTTTCTGAGATGCAAAGAGATTCCATGTATATTATGGTTTTTATCAATGCTAATCCTGATGGCACTTCTGAAAGAATTGAATGGAAAGCCCTCCAAAACATATATGTACATAAAATAAAATTTAAGCATGTATAATTTTATATCAACAGCTGTTGTTCAAAGGCTGACAGGAAATGTTGCATGCCTGTACCTGCTGTCTTAAAAAGAGAGAGAATATGAAGATCAAAGTGGCTGTTTGTCTTGGAGACACTGGCATTTTCCCACATTTCCTACATTTGATATTAAAAATTGTTTCAAATATTATGGGAATACCTTTTAGAAGTTTAAGCTTAATTTTTTTTGTAAATAAAGAAAATAGTACATTGAATGTATACCTGCTGTCTGTAAGCCCATCCCATTTTTACTTCGAATCCATCTTCATACCTGAATGTTCCCCCCATATTACTCTGAGCACTAAAGACAGTTCCTAATCAGTAGTATTTCCTTGTGAAAATTCGACAAAACTGCTTAATAACTTTGCTTTCAAATGTCTTATGCCTTTGCATACAGTTATAGATCATTAGGATAAATCATAAGATTTTTAGTGATTTTTTAAATATAAAAAAATACCGACCTATAACACACACACACACAAATAAATATAGATAGATAGACATTTAATAAACTTGATAATTAAATGCACACAAAAAGCTATAGGTTTAAACTTCCACATATGAATGATGTTATCTTATGTAACTTCTTATAATGTACATGTTATCCAGGCTTTCATTTTGCTTAGGGTTTCAGTGAAATACTTTAAAGATTTAGATTTTAGCTACGTTTTGGAAATGTTGAGGGGAAAAAGGAAAATTGAAAAGGAAAACTTGTCATTTTTTTCAAAATAGCTCAGGGCTATTATAAAGGACAGAATCTTGAGTAGTTATGAGCAAGCACCTTGTGCCTAAACCATCTAAGGCAAAGAATGGTACCTGCTAAAATTAAATGAAAAAAGGTTTGTTTTCAATTTTTTTGAACAATCACATACTTTGCTTTACAGAAAAGGTTTGCCAGTAAATTGTTCACTAGTGTTATGTAACACATTAATGTGGACTGAAAACAAAGATGTCTTCCCACCTTCATCCATTTTCTGCAAAATTCAAAACACAGGAATTCTTAGTTTTCTCAGTCATAGGCATATCTTCATTATAAATTCAGTCAAAACATGGGTAAAAAATTGGTTTTGAAACTTCCCTATAGATTTACCTTCATTCTGATCTCAGTGTCCTTTTCATTTAAGAGGAAGATATTCTGAGCAGATGAATTTAAAATTAATTTATAAAAGAACATATTTTTATTAACAACAACAAAGAATGTACTTTTATGGAACAACATTCATGTCCACATTCAACTAGGTGGACAAAAATAAACACTAATGCTATATGCACAGTTTACATGCAATATTTGAATTCAGTTATAAAAAGTTGGCCAATTATTTCTGATGTTTTCTTGTTTGCACTGTACTCGTTTGGAAGCAAATATTCGCCTTGCATGTCACTTCACATCAAAGGCTCCTCACTATGCGTTTCCAGCTGGGCTAATTACCTCTAGCTGTACCATTTCCACTATTTTGCCAATCTCAATTTTGTTGAAAACTAATCTACTGTAGGCAATGAGAAGATAATTATGTAAGTATGTCTATGGAATTATTACATGGCCAGCAAGTCATGCCCACAGTTAGGACTGGAATGCCTCTTAAGTGTTTTTAAATGTGCATAAAATGATTCTTTTCTGACTGCTGCAAGTATTCGGCTTTGCAAAATATGGGGGACCCTAAAATTTTACAGTGCATAGCTACTGTGTTTTTGATAGTAATCTTGTTCCAGCAAAACTTATTCAAAAATCATTGTAGAGGGAGACAGACAATTGATATATAGCCATTTCATTTCCTTGGGCATGGTGTCAGCATTTATGGAACTAATACAGAACATATAGTTAATCTCCTTTGGATTCTGGTTGTTTTAGACTTTTGGAACTCCTGACACCAATTAAAAGGATCAACCACATTTGAATCTATCTGGGAAGAGCATTCTTGGATCCTTCTGGCTGATATAATAAAGTGCTTTCATATCATATTTCTTAAGGTCAGGAAAGTAAAATGGCTGCTCCATCTGTATGACTGTTGTAATTTTATGATTTAGAGATTATCTGTAATACTTGGAAAATTTTAAAACTGGATAAAGACCGAAACTAATTTAAAAAACCCCAAACCAACCTAATTAATTCATGAGTTTAAGAAAAGACACAATTACATTCTAAATATTTTTTAAGGTTAAATTGTACTAATTAGAGATTAAGCACTAGGGAATGTTCATATATTTGTATACTGAACGGTGCTTTTCCATTGCACTTTGACAACTTTGAGTAATAATAATCAGCTTGTTTGTCCCATTAAGGAGCATTGTGGGTCCATAGTTTGCTCTAGGAATTCAGCAATAAGACTGGGTCATTACAGCCCCACCATTTTCTAGGAGCACTGATGCAACATGGATTCGAATCATACTGGTTCACATAAAATGCAGACAACTGTTTACAAAGTGCTGATATGTCATGGAATAAAATGAAGACATTGTTTTAAGAAGAAGATTTATGCAACCTCAATGTCTACAGAATTCTGTCTTGGAAAGAAGCAGATCTCCTGGAAATATGATTGTGCATTTGCTTGATTTGTCCTTAACTGAAATCCTAGTCTTAGATCTCATGGACTGCCATTTCCCTGGGAGGACATTTCTTTGCCTTCAGCAAAAAGGGTATCAAGTCCTTCATATAGGTCTTAGCTATTTGTTATAACTAGAAATAATTTTTAATCCTCACATTTTTTAAAAATAATATTAGCAGGCTTTAAAGTACTGATTGGTATAGAAGTCAACAGGTATGGCCCTAGAGGGTTTTGAGGCTTACGTGATAATAATTGAAGGATTTTTCACTACCTCTATTCTTAAAAAGTTCTAGATGTGTATGCTTTTATTAATTGCTTAACTGAGATTTCTAGCATTATGACATAATTGCCTTTATAAAATTACTGAATACAGAAAAGCAAGTAGGGCTTATTTCTGTATTTTTTATTTCGTCTTGCCAAATTATGAGGTCAGGGTTGCTGATTATGTCCTAATCTTTTTATAGGTAATAGTGTTCATTGTTTGGGTTATCTGTACAACTTTGATATGTTGTTTTGCTGCATATAAACACATTTCATATGGATGTTCAAGAGAAATGGAGAGAGGAGAGATCAGGGATTCTGGTGTTTTGGTTTTTTTGTTGCTATCTGATTTGATTGCTCATTATATTGCCATGCATATGCAGGTGGCAAAATGTGAATACAGGGCATTAACCATTATGTTCATTTACTTTGCCATTGAGGAAGCACAGATGTTGACTATATAATAACAAGGTGTTTGTTGTTGAAGCAGTCCTGCTGTTAGGTCCTCCTGCTACTACAGTAGTTTTCTACTTCAATGTGTTGGAGACGTCTTTTGCTGGGAGCTTGTAACTATATTGTCTATTTTTTAAAATCTGTTTTTAAATTTGTGACTTCTCAAAACAAGAAAAAAAAAGGAAGTTAAGTTTGCATTGTATTCTGCATAAGATATTTCTTATTTGAATTCCTAATATTTTACTCTTTGGGATTGTGTTGCCTTGCTGTATGAACAGATGAACTTAATGTACATTTGGAAAAACAGGCAAAAAGTACTGCTCTGACTTTTTAGGCCTTGTTTCTTCTATTATTTGTAGTTTTGTTAATTGCTGTTTGCTGCATTCTAACAAATACTCGTGCTAAGTTGCCTAATAAATATTCAACTTGAATGTTCAAATCCTTGATAATGCCACTGCTTTGCTCATGTGAAGTTATCTATTTACTGAATATAGTTGAATCTGTAAGCCCTTTACAATTTCAGTCTCGGTGGTTAAAAGGACTTGGATTTTGGAGGACAAGCAGGGAATTTAAGCTGAACAATGAAACAAAGGTCAAAGCTCTAGGGGAGATTTTAAAAAAACAAAAAAGCATTTAATAGAACTACCTATATCCCTAAGGTCTCTATTCATTGAACATTTCCTATCCTTGAGTTTCTAGGAGTTCAGGGCACTTCTGGAGTCCTCAGTGACACTATTAAACCATGTAGTCATGTTTTCTTAACGTTAAAAAGGGAAGAAAAAAAGATACCTGAAAATGAGATACTTTGTAACAGAAGGCTGAAAAGTAGATGATCAGTGGTTCAAGCTCAGTTATTGACAATTGTACATGGAAATAAAAGTCTCAACTCCGAGAAATGTTTCAGCATGTTTAGAACTGAGCAGCCTGGTTAATGACAATAGTCAGCACTATTGCTCCTCCTCTGCATGTGCTTGCAATATGAGCTCACAGCTTGAATACAAAGTGCTATTCAAAGTCTACATTTTAACCATCAAAGCTGTTCATTGGATTAGTCCAAACTGAGAGAGACTCTCTCTCTTTTAGTCCATGGCTATGCCCTCCTCGGGAGCAATGAAACTACCAGGCACTTTAGCACTCCTGAGCACAGCCTGCCAGCCCAAAGCTGTGCAGTTCACTGCTATTGTAAGACAGAATTGCAAAAGAGGACACAGATAATCTCAGCTCTGTTGGACAGAGCGGCCTCATAATATAATTAACAAGCCATGCAGATACCTGAATAATTTGCATGTGCTAAGCACGCACGTTTTCTTTCTTCCTAAGACATATTTTTCCAACTTCATTTTAAAAGCTTTAAAGTTTCCATATAAGTAGAAGAAAGTTAAGAATTTTGTGTCCTTTTTACCATTGCTGATCCTGCAGAGAATTTCAGTTGTTCTGTTTCATGCTAAAGCCTTTAAAGACACTAATCATAGGCATTTAAAGTAGCACAATACAGAATATGAAGTAATTCATAAAAATTGAATTGAATATTGAGAATATTGGACAAATTGAGTTGGTCTTTTCATATGCCAAAGTGATATGCAAAGATCTTGCTGAGTTACCAGTACTGTTATTGGCAGGGTACAATTCATTCCTAAATTTTGCTGAGCATTCACAATGGCACAGTGCATCTGGACCTAACGAAATAAAACAAACCAAAAATATTTTATTTGGTTTCAGGGGAAAAAATTTTAATCTCTCTGGAAAGCTGCTTCTTATTTGTTTGCAACATGCATCTCTCTCAAACAATTGATACAACTTTCAGAAAGAAATGGCAGTCCTTAAACTCAGAATCACACCTAGGGGTTTTTTCCCTTGTTTCCATATCTGTTGCTTTTAATTTCTCTACAGGTCCGCAGTGACATTAGTATAAGTCTCTAGCAGTGCAAACGTACCTGTTGGGAGTTGTTTGGCTTGTTTGTTTGTGTTTTTGTTGCTGCTGTTTTTTGTTCATTTTTTTATTTCTAATACAATGTCAAGAGGTGACAATCTGTGTTACACCAGATTGTCTATTTTATAGTTTTACAATCTTAAGTAAATATGAGATTGATTTCTTATCGATTTCAGCAGGTTACAAAGTATTAAACTGATATACTTATAGCTGGAAATAGTCTCTGGGAGCCAGGATTGTCCTGACATTTTGTTGGTAATATGCAATCAGTCATAATGTGATCAGTCACAAAATCAGTAATATGTGATCAGTCATAGAATATATTTTCAGGAGGTTTGGAAGAAATCAAGTTAACAAAAAGACCGCGAGTTAAGAATTTCTTACTTCTATGCCACAAAGACACTCATATGAACCTTTTATTTTTCTTCAGTAGCAATCATCTTATCCTTGTATTATTTGAGGAGCTTGCTGAACTACTCCTATGCAGTTCACTTCCTAGTACTGCTGGTGCTTTCAGGAATGTGCTGATTTTCCCTCTTAAATTTAGTTTACAGGCTGTGGAGTAGCAACTTAATGAGTAGTTGGTGGCTTGTTTGTGTTCTACTTGAGTCTTATCCTTTCCTCTTAGTCAATAAAAGCTTTTTTTTTCCTTCTGTCATCCTGGCTTGTGACATTTCCCTGAGTAGCTCACTGTGTTTTCTGACACTGAAGTCTGCTCAGTTGCATTACAGCATTCTTCTGGCAGCCTTTTGAATGCTCCATTATGACTTAGCAGTCTCTGAAGATACCTTGTTTGGCAAATTCTAAATGCTTGGTGAATTATTGCATCATGTTCTTCCAAAAATCTATTTTTATCCTAACAGTCAGTCTTTCTTCCCATAATCCCAAGAGTAGCATAATATTATGTTGCCCATTACACAGTGGGTTTTGTATTCTTAAAAGGATTTTTTAGGGGAAAGAGGTGGAAATTGTGTTTATTGGGTCATGATTTTGTTGTTGAATCAAAGTCTCTCTCCTTTTTGTAATGATTTGGTTTAGCTTTATAAAATCAGTAGAAAATTATTGAAGCATCAACTTCTTTAGAGCATGTGATTGTCAAAAGTCAAGCTACAGTTTGATGTCTTTGTCCGACATATATCACTCCATACATAGAGTTCCATTAACTAAGTCTTCTCCACTTGTTCTGCCTGGTTCCAGCATTTTATCTCTGAAATTATACTTGGAAATTCTGCTGTGAAGCAGGTGTGAAACTACTTCCATGTAGCCCCTGAAGGACTCATTGCAGAGTAGATTGGACAAGAGGAAGAATGAGCTAACAGGGATTGACAGAGACACAGTTTGTCTCAAGACATAACTGTAGACTGGGCACATTGATCTGAATGAATTAACAGAGATCTTTTGCAGTTCTTATTTTTGTAGCTAGTAATCTAGATAGATTAGCCCATCAATTTTTTCTAGTCACGAGAATTTTATATGAATCGACGTTGGTAACTCCAATCTTTTGGACTACAAAATTAAATCCCAAAAAATTTTAAATGGTAAATTATTCAGACCCCATTTTCCTGAGCTGCAAAGATTGCTGTGATACTTGAAATAAAATAATACCAGTGCTGGGAAAAGCTTAAAAAGGAAAGAGCTCATCTCCTTTAGAAATTAGACTAGGAAGGAAGAGTTTTAGGAGGTTTTGATTCTGCGTTAACTTGTTGGGTGTGATCTTCTATACAGTTCAGAAGTTAATAGGTATCCAGTAACAAATAGGGGGAAAAACTCATTAGAGCACTTTATTATTGTCTGAGATACCAGGACAATAACTGCAACTGTCATTTTAATAAGTATATAATCCAGCCAAGGAATTTGATGATAATATTCAGATAATGGTGTACTGAATATTCTTAATCTTCATGAGGATGAAAAGTATACCTTCTTGAGTATACTTTTCTTAATTAGCATGGGTGACAACTTTAAGCAGTCTATGTATATAGTATGTGCAGCGTTTCTGGAGTACAAAACCACTTACCTACTTCATGTGGAGCACCACTGAAGACTGAGCTTCCAAACACCCACCTAGACCTACACTTTGCTATTTGAAAGAGAAGCGGAAATAGTAAAAAACCACAGAGAGTAGTCAGAGTGAGGAATCTTTTAGCAAAGTTGTGTCGGTACAAGGACAAAAGACTTGAATTACCAATGTGAGAAGCAGACAAAACAGAGCAAGGCAGCTTTGTCCCTTCTTCATAACAGCATGTGCATGTAACTCCTTCAAGCAGCTGAAGTACCAAAATCTGCATTTACTTTTCCATCCATGTGAATTTTTGAACTAATCCACCTACTCTCATCCTGAATTTCAAGCCAAAGAATTGATTTATGATGAGATTGCATATGCAATGCAAAGTGTTCTTTAAGACACACTGTGGAAATCATTTTATTCTAATGTAAATATTGAGAGGAGGAGGAATGTGTTACTTAGAATAAAAGGAAGAATACAAAATAGAAGAGAGAAGTGAAGAAAATAGAAAAAAATATATTTTCAGGAGGTTTGGAAGTGCTAAAGAAGTTCAAAGGACATTGCTGTGCATGTAGAAATATTTCTTGAGTATTTCTACTGAGGACTCAGTGCAAGATAAATTACTTTTTCCCATAAATACTGTCATTTTTTTTTCCTTGAAAAAGCTACACCCTGTAGTTCTTACTATCAGATTCAGTGAAAACTGTTTTTTATACTGGATTTTTTTTCATTTTATTAACTCAATTAACTTTAATTGGGAGTTTTGAGGAACTTCAGCTAATTGATGCCTTGTTTTGCTAGCATGAAATAATTTGATTTCAGAAAACTCATATCACTGGTTTATATTAAAAATAGATGTATTTTAATGCTTATATATTTGTTTCTTTGTATCATCGTCCTATGCTTCTCTTTTCAAATTTCATGGTCAATGACTTGCGCATAAACTAATCTGTTCAAAGTAGTTAATATGCTGTATTGAAAAAAGTATGAGTTGTGGATTTATTGATTTAGGGAAAAAAAATCAGTTTGTGTATAAATTACTTAGAGTTGGCTTGTACTTATATCTTTGGTCTATCTTGAAAAAAGACAAAATAAAGGGGTATTGCATCTTGCATTTGGTACTTTCAGAACTCTACCTTATGGATGGAAGCTACATTTTATGTTTCATCTTGTTTGGACTAATCACAATACAAAAAATTGTCATATTTTATAATAGTAAATCATAGGAGGACTTGACTTTTCAAAATGCAAATATTCAAGTGAGAAAAGTGATCTATTTTGATTATTACCATGAAAAATCATTAGAATGCTAATGCACCTTCCAAAGGATAAGTTAGTTGCAGTCAGCATGGGTGTTGCCAGAAAATATTTTTAGTATGGAGCAAAATTCAGGCTACCATCCCACACACATTTCTTTAAAAACTCAATTAAAGTTCATTAAGTCCAATTAAGCATTAAATATTTCAACTGCTTCACTTCCCACTTTCTTAATTTTTAAATCTTTCAAGCCCATAGTAAATACAAAGTAAAAGGTATAGACTTGTTTTTAGCTGTACTTGAAAGGCAGCAGAAAAGTCTAAAATTTTGACTTAAATTATTTAGACTTCAAATATGTGGAAATTCAATTAGACTTGGGATAAAGAATATGTATCTTTGTACCATGTTAGTGGGATTTCGTTTTTAGTTTTCTAGTGCATTTTTCACAATTCTACATACTTTTCACAGTTCTACATACTTTTCTAAGCATCTAAGAATATAGCTCTCACTGTGGGCTAAGAACAGGATGTGGAAGACAGCTTTGTAATCTACCAGCAGTAAGCATATGTGACAACTTATTGACTTCACTAATTGTGTTTTACCCATGGAACCATTAAGAATTGAAAGTAGTTCCATAAACTGGTTCTTTGTTTGGTTGGCCAAGTCTGTAGAAGTTTTTTTCTGCCAAAGCAATAGTTTCTCTATGTGTGTGTGTATGTATGTTTGTATTATAATAATTTAGTGTGATAAGTCAAAAGTAGGGTTATATGTTTTTCTCAGTTAATTGCCTTTTCATTAAATTATTGCAGTCCTGTTGGATTTGTAAACTAAATATTTAAAGCAAAATTGCTACTGTTTTCAACAGAGCAGCAATATTAACAGTGACTGAACTGGAAGAAAGTTGTTTTTGATAAATATCTGGGGTGGGTTATGTCCCTCAATTTACCTGTGTAAAGGAATGTACCTGTGTAAATGAATGTGTAGCCATTCAAGCTCTTCAAGTACCTTTGTTGCATTACTAAAGAAAACTGTTTCTGAGTACACATTGTGCTTGTAGTCAGGGTTGACTACTTTCCAAATTGCATGCTATTCTTCAGAATGTGCTCATCTGCCAGCAAATCATGCGATGCCTAAACTGTGTTTTAAATTTCTGAGTAGGCTTGGATAGGTTTGATGATGTACATGTGTTAATAGTGTCTACATATATACTTTTAGAAACAAATAAAACTTGGGAACAGTATTGCTAGTTTTGGAAATTTACCAGAAATTATATTGTATGATGAGGTAACAGTTCTTAGAGATCACTTAAGGATGGTTTTGCAATTTCTCTCAAGGCTGATAGACTAGCTTTACCTAACCCTAATCCATTAACATTTTGGAATTGCAACTAATATTACTATCTAGATGGAGTTGAAATACCCCAGTAATTATAATTCTAACTGTTCACATAAAGGGTTTTTCAGTAAGAGAGCAGATTTCAAATAGATTACACAAATATCTAGGTTATTGTTCTGGAGGAAAAGAAAAAACAAGCACTAAACCAGTGGCCCAAACCATCATCCTACCCTGTTTCCAGTGTGCTTTTAAAAATTAAATGGATCATAAGAAAAATATTAAAATAGAGATTATATTAAAATGTACATATAGGTTAAGCACTATTCTGTCTTGACGGAAGATATTTTTATTTGTTTTATTTTTTCACCAGAAACATAGATTAACTATCTGATTAGTTTCTGTAATTACAACATAAAATAGAAGAGCTCCTTTTTTTAATTCAAGAAACATAAACATTTAATGGGGAATTATAAATAAATTATTGTCTTTTTATGTATAATTTCTGAGGCTTCCAAGCTTGTAACTTAATATTATATTAAGTTATCAAAACCTTTGTGAATGAGTAAAAAATGTAGCTATTATTAAAATATTTTATAGAATCTACTTAAATTTATTTTAGGTTTATAAATCTTCTTTATTTTTGCAGAGATCATATTTTCTTTCCAAATAAATTTTTTTATCTAAGAAGGAATCAATTTTCTGCATATTAACAAATTACTATGAATACAAAAAAATCAAACTGTGTTCTAAAATTTCAGTCCTAAGGTTTTTAGACCCAGAACTGTTAGATTTTACATGGGCATGGAAAAGATGCCCTGTGGAGAAGGACCTGGGGGTCCTGGTGGCCACCAAGCTGTCCATGAGCCAGCAGTGTCCTTGTGGCCAAGAGGCCAGTGATGTCCTGGGGTGCATTAAGGAGAACATTCCAGCTGGTCAAGGGAGGTGGATCCTGCCCCTCTGCTCAGCTCTGATGAGTCCTCACATGGAGTGCTGTGGCCAATTCTGGGCTCCTCAGGACAAAAGAGAAAGGGAGCTCCTGGAGTGTGTCTGGTGGAGGGCAACCAGGATGATTGAGAGATTGGAGCATCTCTTATGAGGGCAGGCTGAGGGAGCTGGGCCTGTTCAGTCTCAAGATGAGACAACAGAGAAGGGGACGTCATCAATGTCTGACAGTATCTGAAGGGAGGGTCTTAGAGGATGTTTACAGGCTCTGCTCAGTGGTGCAGAGCAATGGAACAAGAGGCAATGGGCAGAAACTGGTGCCTAGGAAGTTCCACCTGAACATGAGGAAGAATTTCTTTACTGTGCAGTGACTGAGCACTTGAAGAGGTTGCCCAGAGAGGGTGTGGGGTCTCCCTTACTGGAGATTATCAGGAACTGTCTGGACACAATCCTGTGCTCTGTGATGACCCAGCTTGATCAGGGAGGTTGGACCAGATGTGACCACTGTGGTCCCTTCCAACATTTCCCATTCTGTGACCCTGTAAAGTAAATTTCTTATTCCCTTGGCCTAGTGTTCTCAAGCACGTGGCTTTTGGAATAAGCAATGTTCAACTGTAAAAAGGAAAGTGTTTACTTTCTTTTAACGGTAAACACCATGTTCCTAATTTAATGCAGGGGTAACCTCTTGTCCACAGCAAGAGGCTGAATTTGCTTTTTTTTTAATTTACATGAGTTGTACCTAAGCAAAATCCTTCAGCCATCTGCCACTAGTCAATAAATCCTTTTTTAATTTCCATTAATTCTTGTTAGAAAGATTGAAGAAATCCACCCATCTGTTTGATAGAAACATTATATCTGCAGGGAAAGCGCATTGAGAATTTTATCACTCTTTGCTTTGGGATGGGGGAAGATTATCTAGAGCAACTGCAGTAACATGTAGGAATGTTCAGTGTGCAGTTCTTAGATAAACCTTGCATATTAATTCATTGAGTAAATGAGGAGTGAAATATTCTGATAGTCAAGAATTCAGTGCCAATACAAGAGTGCAAGGACTCATTTGCTTTTAACATAGTTAATCCTACTGTAGTGAGTAAATGAACTCATTTAACAAGTCAGAAACTATCAAAGAAAATTGAGTGGTAGAGAAATAGAAATGGGTAATGGAAAGAGGTAAGCGATCATATTCTGTGCATTTGCCTTTAGGATATAAGTTCTTCTGAACAGATAGCATTTATATTTGCTGAGCATGACATTTTTAGCATTGAACAAATACTAATCTAAATAAATTGGACCTGATTTTCATGTCAGATGGCAAAAGGACAATAACAGAAACCACATCTGTTTAGAGAACTGCTCTCTAAACAGCCCATTTTTGTTGCTGACCAAATACTTACTTCTGTTCTGACAAAATATTTTTCTTCATATCTGACAATATCTAATGCACACCAATAAATGGTTATATGACATATGTCTGGTGAAATTCTACTTAGAGGACTACCTTTGACAAAAAAAAAAATGTCCCCATCAGTATTCTGTGATGAGAAATAGCTTTGGAGGAAAATATTTACTATAGATTGTGTTCCAGAAGGTCATACCATGGCAGCATGCCTTGATGATGAGATAAAAGAACGCTCAAATAACTGGCTAAATATATACCCACTTGTGAATACTAAACTGGGAAAATTTTTGCTGAGAAGAGTTTCTGAGTGTTCCTCAACTCTTTTGCTGAGATATGCAACATAAAATTACTTTATGCTCAGATTTGAGTTCAGATTCCTATATCTGAATCTGACCCTTTGCAAGGAGATTGGTTGGCAAAGTGACAGTGTAGCAGTGATAGTGTTTTGTTTAGCATGAATTGCAATATATACTTATTTTTAATGTATATGTTGAAATGGTGTATTTCAGAAATGTTTGTTACTGGTATGTGCTTTAGCTTCAGCAGTATCTATTGAGGGTGTTCTGTGCTCGTGCATGGCTAAAGAAGTTGGTGTGTCCACTCACATCCTTAGTTTTGTTTTTCTGTCCTGATTTAAAATATTAATTAAAAAAAAAAGTTTAGTGGTTTTTTTTTTTTTTTTTAAAGTAAGACCTACTTACTTTTAAAAATATTTGTCCTTATCATGATGATTTTCTTTTTACATATCTGGTCTCTTTTTCCCTTGGGGGAAAAATGGAATGATAAACTTGCTAACCTGCTTGTGACCTTCACAGGTCAGGAATTTCTTGGTCTACTGTTCATAAACCTGGCAGATGTGAACTTACAAATTTATTCTGCTAACAGTTTTTTTATCTGCCTTTTTCTTAGTGCCTTAAAACTGTCTAATGGTAACCTGAAGATTATACCCAATTAAGGTATAGACTGGTTTCTCAGTTTATAGCAAGAATGTCTGCTCTCAACACCTGAACTGCACCTGAGCTCATGCCTTGTAATTAAGAAGCTTCTGCTGTGAAAGCCAAGGGTGTTGATGTGAGCCAGCAAATGGGTAAGCCTGTAAGCAGAGGTGTCAGTGTCATGCCATGGCTGTGCCCCACTGCCTGGTAAGGAACGTGACTTGGTGAGGCTGTCTCACTTTTTTGCAGTATGTTTTTAGTCTCAGGCCTTTCACACAGAAATCTTTTCCAGTTCTTCTGCTTCAAATTCTTGTTGCCCTCTGGCACCTGTTCAGGAACTGAGACTGAGCCTGTGAAGATGCCTCAGGGATACCTCTGAAGCCTGGGCACTCAGTCAGGCTTAGGAAGGCTGCCCCCATCTTCTTTAAGGTCAGATCAGCTTTATTTTTAGGAGTGCAGCTGAGAATAGAGTGTAATCCACTTTACTGACACACACTAATTTACTGAACATGAGAATTGAGGTAAAATGCTCTCTTCTTAATGAGATAATTTTTGTTACTTAGATTTGGGTACACACCTCCTGTCTCTCGTGATACATAGTATATCCAAATAGAAAGGGTTCTTCAAGGGGGTTGAAAAAATTTATTTAGATTATTCTTAGACTTGAAAGGCCCTTCCAGAAGAAACCTCTGCACATTTACATAAAAATTTAAGCAGTGAATTTGGTGTAGGTGATAGGTTCATATTAAATAACAAATTCCACCTTCATTAGTGTGTCTTCTCAAATTAGTTACTTTTTTCGGAAGGACTTGTGATGCTATGAAGCTGACCACGTATTGCATATTTCATCTCAAATGCAGTCCCCAAATTCTTGACCGTTTGTCTTAGTGGATTTTTGAACAATAACTGATGTTTTTAAACCTCTTACAAGTCAGAAAGGATGAAACTGCTTTGAAGTTTTACAACATACTTCAGCTGACCCACAAATATAACTAGATAATCCCTTTCTGGGAGATAGTTGTTGTCGTTCCTTGCAGTTTCTGTTTACTCTCACACAGCTGTGTATCCCTGCCGAATTAGCTATCATTAACAGCTTTTAACGAAGGTTGCTATTCCCAGGTGGGACTCAAAGTAATTTTAAATGGTCAGGGCATTTCTTGAAGTCACTAAAGTTTTGAAATGAAAAATAGTGTCAGTTCCTTAGAGTTTTAAAGAATTGGTAATGTACAAAAAGGGAGCTCTTAAAGAACTGCGTGTCATGTGCCCTTGCTTTCCAGCCTTTTCCTATTTTTTCCAGTGTTATGTGTTGTATATGCACAAGTGGCCATGTTGCAATTTGCATGCTGATGTATTTTCCAATTCATTACACGGCTGAAACTATTTCTTAACCCTTAGTTTTGCAAAAGATAAATGCACAGGTTCACTTTGCATCTCAGAGAATTCTGGTTACTGGTAGTTTAATTTGGTTAATTAGTATTTACTGTCTGTTGGAGACTTCAAAAATATATTTCCATATCTATGGGAGGATCTTGACTACCTCTCCTTATAACAGAATGGGTGAAGTTGGAAGGCAAAATAAGGTTATTCATTTATAAAGATGATAATCTGTATCTAAATGCTGTTCATTTTATTTCCTACCAATACATATAATGTATTAATTATTTCTGAGAAGTATGGAGGTGAGAATTTTTGGATTCATGTTTTCCCTTAAAGCAAAACAGAATCCAGAAGCAGCCCCCTGTTAACCCAGATCCAAGTATATCTATATTTACAATTCTAAAAAAGCAGGACAGCAATAGTACCAATGACTTTTAACATCTCAGTATTTATCCAGTTTAAGGGTTATTTTTTAATTTCTAAAAGACAATTTTATGTCCATTCTCATCAGTTCCCCTTTATTACATAGGGAATGTAGTAAAAGAAGACAAATAAAGATCAAGTTTCATTCTCAAGGTTATTTGCAGAGTAAGTCTTTCTGGAAAGCTTGCTTTTTCAGAGCTACTAGAATGTCTTGTAAATATAATAACTCTTACTAGTTAATCCCATTCTTTTCTCAGAACAGGAATAATAATAATAGTAGTATTAGCACTAGTAGTAATAATAATAGCAGCACCAATAACATTCCTTGCTTCTATTATGTGGATGTTGTAGTACCCCTTGGTTGTAAAAGATAGAATTCAGTCTCCAAGTCAGATAACAGACTAAATTTGGGTTACTTGTCACTGGTAGGAAGCTCTGAAAACTACCTAACTTGAAAATAATCTCAGAATTAAGATAATATGAAGGTCTTTTTCACCTTTTTTCCCCTCTTATTCCCTTTTCAATTAAGGTCTAGAGGTAAATTTATGTTAAACCTTCATAAATTTACAAATCCTTAAAATAAGATTTTCATCCATTAACACAGTGTGATACATATCACAGTACAATCTTCTTTCCAGTGTACTGCTTTTTCTAAATACTTCAGTCTTTATATCAGTTTTTTATGCCTATGGATACAAGAATGAAAAGACTTCAAAACTAACAGTAATTAATGTTTTTTATTTCTAGGCAGGGATTTTTGAACATTTGTCTTGTGTGTCTTATTAGTTACAATAAGAAAAGTCTGGTACTAGTATGTGGAATTCAGTCAGGCTGAATCACTAGAGATATTGTCACCAGTTTTCAGTGCATATAAAACATATTTTTACATAGTATGCACTTTCCATGAATTTCTTGTACATTACTTTTCGACTAGAACGAGTCTACAAAAGTAGAATATAGTTTGAAAAAATCCACTAAGTAATCTGATAGTAGTAGTACAATTGTATTTGTGCATTTTCTGTCATGTATGGAAAGGGAATATCTTTTTTCAAAATAATAATTTCTTTACCATGGTGTTGTTCAATATAAGAAAATAAAATTGAGGGAATTTTATCTAAATCAAATCTGTGCCTACTACTTCAAGCAACCAACTAAGATGAAATTTATAGATCAAGTTTGTTTCTAGATTTTCTTAAATGAGTTTGTGGATTTAATTTCTATTTAGTACAAAAATAAGAACTGAGGATACTTGTTTATAGCTCCAATTATTTCTATACAACAGCTAGTACTTTATTAGACTGTTCCCACTGTGTTCCTGTTTTTCTGAAACAACAAAAATATAACAGCAGTTAAAATTGCTCTGCAATGGTATCTTAAGCAGTATTATGCAGATATGATTTTCTCATGCTTAACAGGGTAATTTACACCTTTACAACATTAAATGGTTTAAACAACTCATCTTTTTTCTTATTTGCATTTGAACCTGGCTGTTGCTTTATTATCATTAGTATACATAAGTATACATATTTATATAGACACTCTGTTTCTGACATAATTTCCTACCATATTTTCTCTGGAACTGTAAGAGCAATATCATATGTCAGGGGGTTACTTTTCATTTGCCTTTAATGTTTAATGTATCTCTTTTTATTTGTTAACCTGTTTGACATTGGCGCCTGTTTTTTAGCAATCTGAAAATTGAAACAAATGTGTTTTCACAATAGATTTGTGTGTGAAGTTTAAAAATTAGTTTTCCATTTTATTTAGGAAGAATCTGAATGTAATGATTTCTGTAATAGTTTTGAGGAAAACTTGTGCCTTTTCACTAGTTTTATTTCACAGTTAAGGGTCTTTTCAGTATGCAGATGTTAGTCTAATTCAGTCACTGAAAAATTCTCTGCTCTTGGCCTTTGTTCTCATGGCTCGTTCTCCATAAACCAGCTGAACCTGTATGCCTTCAAGACTGTGCAGAAACTTCACGAAATTTGTGGTGGGGCAGAGCATTTTAGTATGGTGTGAGATGAGAATCCCCTAAAGGGAAATACCCCAAAAGACAGCCTATAATGTCCTTTTTCATTCAGAATTTGTTTTTAGAGACTGGAAGCCTATTTACTTCGAAGTCAAAATTTGAAAGGAGGAAAATACAAACAGCAGATGTGGGTGTAACACTTCTACAAATAGACAAGAATTGTATCCCTTTTGCAGGTCACGTATTTTGAAATCTTACACTCCCTCCCTTCATTTATCTGTGAACAGGAGACATACAGAATGAAAACTGTCAGTTTACATCATCTATTGTGAGGGTTAGATGTACCCGAAATTGCCCTGTGGCACATGCTAGTTGACAGGTTGAAAGTCCATATTTGAAAGTGTTGGGTATTATTCTATGATCACTGTCATGTTTCCATACATAAACCAGACCACCTATTTCAGAGGTTTTATATAAAATTTATATAAAAATAATTCTGTATTAAAACACATTTATAGGAATTCAGTATTCAATTCAAATATTGTTCTATTTTCTCTAGGTAGCCTATTCTGTGACTGTGAAAGAAAACAATGATCAAAACACTTTTTAAGGTTGACTGGTCAAACTTTGTGCATAATCTGAGAACTTTGCAAGGTTCACACTGCACCTCTAAATAGAAGTCTGGTTATGTAGACCTGGCTTTTCTCTTGCATTGATTTACACCACTCTAACTTCAAGTACGAGTCTGAGTAGAAATTCAGACACAAGTGTGTGTGATGCCAAGTTATTGTTAATTTTTGGTTCCATATATATATATACACACACACACAAATAAAACTGAGCCTCCTTTTCTTATAGCAAAAGACCGAATGTAACAACTTCTGCAACTAGCAGCAAAACCCAACTGTGCTAAAGGTGAAATAAAGGAAAAAGTAGGCATAGGTGATGGTGGAGAAGAAATAGAAATGGAACAACAGAACTGTCTTTTTCTTTCACCCCCAAAATCTTAGTACTGCTTTAGTTTGGCTTAGCCCAGTCTTCATACCTTACCTTCATAAACATTTTAATACTCCACATTTCTGGGAAGCTTTTGGGAAAAGGAAGATTTTGACTTAATATTTCATCTGTTTCAGTCGCTTTCTGTTTCTCTGTTTGTGTTTAATAAGAGAGAGCCCTCTGATACACGCTTCCCAAGAAGCAGAAGTAGAATTCTGCATAGATTTTCTGGTGAGGCTTACATTCCACAAGTGTTTTCTTGCTGAATGTGGAATGCTTTTTTTCTTTTTTTTTTTTTTTTAATGCAGGCCTATAGCATTTTACAACTTTCATAGCATCACTTTAGATACTTCAAGTCAAAAATTGTTTAAGCCCTGTGGGAGGAAGACTAACAGCAGCAATGGTTGCATTAACTCCACTAGAGGGGAAAATAAAATGCTGCATTAAACTTCTGTCTCAACCTTCATTTTTAATAATGCCTTCCTTTGGGACATACTGATTTTCTCTTTTTCTCTCTCAAATTTCTTTTAAAGAGGACCAGGAAGCCGAGATTATCTTGTTAATGTTATGCATTAATGTTTACTGATGAAACAGAAGGTTATTTTTTTTTATGATGTATGAAACAAAATTTAAAAACTGATCTAAAAGCTTGAGCTGGATACAAGAAAACACCAAAACCCTTCATTTGTAAAATGCACTCATTTTCATCTCTTCTTTACCATGGTATGATACCTCAAAGTAAGCATGAAAGACATGAGAAGTTCTGAGAAATGCTATCACTGTATGAAATCAGTGTGGATTTGAGTTGTTTTGCCACAGGGTCAATCCTGTAGAAGAGTCGTCACTGTATGAAATCAGTGTGGATTTGTTTCGCCACAGGGTCAATCCTGTAGAAGAGTCCTGCATTTTCCAGTTTTAGACTAGCACCGCTTACAGTGTTTGTGATGCTAACATGAAGTCCACACAACCCCAACATTCACTGTTTTCTCAGCTGTGGAAAATGATGTTTTGCTCATTACTGCCAACCTGCTAGAGCTTTCAAATGCCAGCTTGAAGGTGAAAGTTTATATGACCTGTTTTCTTCCATCCAGAGATCTGTGATATAACAGCTACTCTGCATTAACAACCAGAAGAACAACACAGACCACTACCCCAAAAGTTGATTTCAGTACTTTTTGCAACTGATTTTCAGTTAGTTTTTTAGTTAGTCTTTATGCAAATTTATTACAGCTTCTGCTGTCTCAGCCTAGATGGCATTTCTCTAAGGAAGATCTGAATAGTATATCTGAACTATTGTTTAGGCACTGAAAAGCTGTTTATATGTGTTCCCAGATAAGTCTGGACACCAGACTTGTGCCAATATGTGGAATTAAGTAAAATTATTACTTTTGTCTTATGAATTTTAATTTTGAAAAATTGCAGAACATTTTAACTGATGGTATCTGAGGAAAGGACAGCATTATTCCTTATTTACAAAGTACAGCTAAGGCTTTGAAAATCTAGATTAATTTCTGTTTTATATACCAGCTATGGTAATTAATTAGAAATATTTTTCAAGGACAATAACAAATATAACTTTAAACTTTTGTATTTATGTGTCTGTCTCTGGATAATTGCATGGTTTGTTTATGTGGGAGCTATTTTTACATGTATATTCTGTAACAAGAGAGAGCACTGTCGAACATTCTTAAAAAATTTTGTAGCTATTTAAACCTTTTTGCGCAACAGAATTGAGTAATTGAAGTCCTTAACACCTAAGTATCTTGACTTTGGCAGTAATGCCCAATTTAGATTTAGATAAGTGTATATGTCATTAGAAAGTTTGGATGGATGCTACACAATAAGACGGAAAGCAGCACATCTGCTGTGTGTGAATTACCCAGGCCCCCAGTCCTCCCAAAAAAACCAAAAACCCAGAAGCCAAACAGAGATTCAAAATGTCGTCTTTTTTTTCCTTCTTTCTTTTTTTTTTTGCTAATTCTGAATGTGTCAATCTGAGCAGCTGTTGGGCCAAAATTTGCAGGCCTGAAATCTCATGTTTTTTTAAAAAATGGTAGAAAATTCTCAAATTCTCACCTTTTATTTAAAACATAGCTTCAACAGTGAAAAGTTTTGATATTAATCCCTGTTTATTTACTTTGAGTGTAAAGCTTTCCTCTCTACCTGCCTCAAACTCTGGGCCATGGGTCAAAATTTAGTTCTATTGTATGGGTGAGATTGTTTCTCTTCTAGGTCCAGAACTTCAGTGAGGAGACCAAAGAATAAGGGTTAAAACTTTTGACCTCTAGATTTGGAAGATACTAGTTTTATATTGAAAAATAAGATATTGTTAAATGATATCTGACTTGAAGTTTCTTTCAGATAAACCTAAGCAATTTCGGTGTCTAAAGTGTCCCTTCAGTTTTTAGGGCTACAAGTAAGATTACAACTTTCATGCTTTAACTATAGACAGATGTTGAGAAATAGCTGAATGGATGAAGACCTTCAAGTTTCCCCTTATGTTACATGTGAAATTGATTGATATCAGATATGTGCATGTGTATGTGCATATGAATGTGTGTGAGCATATCTGTATAGTTTTCTATATGTATGTATGTATATATATAAAATCTTGGATTAATTTCTCATGTTTGCTCCAAGCAATATAATTTGTGATTTTGCAGTGAATTGTTTTGGTTAATTAGGTTATTCTGAATATGTTCAGAATGTAGGAGGTTAGAAGTTGCTGCTTATCAGGTCTATTCCATTTCCTACAATCTGATTTATGTATATGTCTGTTTTGGATTATTTAAAACTGCTCATATGAGATATGCTTCACTGAAAACTAGTTACCATGTCTGAAAGATCCAAAGTTATTTTAGTTTTAAAAGAATAATGTGGAAACCATTTGTGCTATATAGATAAAAATCTATCAATATGTAGAGATAAAATTCAGTGCAAAATCACAGATAGCTCAGAATCAAATTGTATCTTGGCTGCTGATGTCTTTTGTAGGGATAAACATGCTGTGAATATTAGCTTTCTGACACAGGGGTTATTCCTGCTAAATGGAGTGGCTCAGGCAAAGAAAGGCTAAACTATTAACCATGAATTTGGTGAAAGAACTGAGAAATCACATGGTTTGCTTTATTGTGTTTTTGAATATGTGCATTCTTTTCTTCTTTGTGTATATTAGCGTTTTTCTAAAAACTATGAAATACAAGAATCTGATATCTCACTTTGGATGTAAGAAGTGTTCCCTAAATTATTAACTTAGCTGATTCTTTATTATTTTTCTGTAGGTATTAAGAATGTGTATATTCCTTTCCCACATTTTCATAAAGAATTAGTTAATTTTGTGATAATTTTTTTCTCTTACAAATTAAGCACAACTAATTGTTAAACAGAACTTCTTTTTCTGTTTTAGGCAGATACCAGCATTCAATACTGTCTAGAAGGACAATAGCACTCAAAATCTAACTTTGAGCTGTTTCCTAGGTAACAGGGATACAGCTACAAAACTGTTGCACTGAATGGAAGGAAACAGCAAATGTTTCCATTTTTCTGCTATTTTTGAGTTTGAATGAATTAAACCCTAAGAATATCACTATTTCAGAAAGAGCAAGATTTGGAACTGGAGACCTGCACTTAGATTCTGTTGTGTTTGTTCTGTCACTTTTAGGTTTCTGCACATCTTCTATGATTGCACCGACAATGGCATAAAACTTGTGAAATAAATCATAGTAGAGTTGTTTTTTTTTTTTAATTTAGGGTTTTTTTGTTTGTTTTGGGGTTGGTTGGTTGGTTGGTTTTTTTGGAGAAAAACTCTTATGTAATAGAACTGGTCCTTTCCATGAATGAAACGAACAGGAAAGTAATATTTGTGTTTTCTTTTTCTATTATTACTTTCTGGGATTTTTTCAGAAAATCACTATTTATTTTTGTAGGAATTCTAGTTCAAAAATGAAAGAAAAAAGTACTAAAAAATGGAATTAAGCTAGTAAATTATGTACATGTTGGTTATCCTTTCATGTATGTAGCTAATTATATAGAATTTAGTAGGCCTTTTTGGAAGTAATATGATTGTAGTGTATTCCCAGTAGTTTGTCTTTCTCAATTTTGTTAAGCATAAATTACTTTTCCTCACTATAAAGGTTGACATACTAATCCCCATTTACCATTCATGTGTCATTGAGACAACTGTTTCACAACTAATGCTTACTAAATTAGAACATAAATAAAACAACTGAGTTTTTCTTTGTGCTGCTACTCCAGCCTGGGGGAGGTCTCTTGTAAATAGAGCTTCATTCGTGTAATTTAAACACCAGCTTCACACTTCCTCAAATATTGCAGTAAAAGGCAATCATGACAATGAGAAGCAATTTGTTAATGAAATTGTGGCCTGTGTTCTCTAGGAGTCTCTCACTGTTTCCTTGTGATTCATTTGTCTGTCAGTAACATCCATCCCTCATACTTGTCCTTAAATTACAGATGTTGGTGTAAAGACTACTTTCAATTATGTATAGAATTGAAAAGGTTTTAACGTAGTATAGCTGTGGAGACCTGGTTTACCTCAACCTTAGTTAGCTAAGATCATAAACTGACAGTTCATCTCTCACTGGCTTCAAGTGAACTGCTAAAATTTGTAGCAATATTTAGAAAGTAGGTGTTAGATCAAAATATAAATTATATAGTATTTCTAACAGATGACTTTGCTGAATTTGTGAATGAAATTTTCTCTACAGGAAGTACCCAAACTTGTGGCATTAGCAGTCTCTTAGATTTTGTATTAGACAGTATTTATGTTTTTTATTAAAAAATGATACAAATAATTTTCTCCTCTGGTAAAATGTATAAATGGTTTATAAACATGCAATATTTAAGTGCTCTTATAGGACTATTATACTAGCTACAGAAGTTTGTGCTGTGCAAGGAGAAGTAGAAATGTCATGGAAAAGATGTTTTTGAATTCTCTCTCTGAACAGGTGTTGTGGCAGAATGCATTAGTTCATTTTCCTTAAGTTTTAGATGTAATGTTAATGTTTAAAGTACATTAAAATGTCTTTCCTGGACTGTGATCAAACTTCTTTTACAACTTTTTTATATAAACTCTATTTGGAGTTAAAAGTAGAAACACAACTAATTATTGCAATGTTTTTCATGATCATGTGATACATACATTTAATTGTTTTTCCTCTTAATTTGCATGACTAGTAAAATCACTCATGGAAATATTTGTGCAATTTGCACATAGTTGTCTAGAATTTATAATTAAATAATCTTCAGTATTCAAATGAATATTATTGCCTTTGTTGAGTTTAAAACCTCTTTTCATTTCTTGGTCAATCATTAAAGGGAGAGACATGGTTCTGTGCTTGAAGGAAAAAAATCATCAGTGTGAGTTTCTCTTTTAAACTCAGATGTGAAGCAATTTGTCAATGCTACTGTGACAAATACATGATTTAACAGATATTATTAAGAAAACTAACTCTTTTACTATGTTCTGTATCTGTACAGAATAGCTCTTTGAAGGTTTAAACTTGCAGAATGAGGCTGATTATTTTAGGGGCTAAAATCTAAATGTGGTAGCTAGCTCTGATAGCCATACGCTAGCAAGTACGAGTTGTCTTGTTTTCCCTGCCATCCCTGCCTCGAGTGCAGGCAAAATGGTGTTAGTCATCACCTGCAGCCAGACTGTCTTTTCAAAGGCACCACAGCCAGAAAAGTTTTCTAGGGGAGACAAAGATGGTACTTATTTTCTGGCCCAGTCTCTTGGAGTTCACCCAAATGAATTAGAATGTTCAAGTTAAGTGCTCTTTTCCCTCCCCACCACCTGGAGCCTGCATCCCTTCAGATGGCAAGGTTTGCTCACTGCAGCTTCAGAATGCCTGAGGAATAAACATGTTTCCCTACTGAGTATTTCTGCATTAGACCCCTGAAAAGCAGTCACACAGAACTCAACTCTTACAAATTGTATGGCCTCAATCTCTATGCCCCTGGCAGATGAGGACAAATATGCAAATACTATGCATAGCTTAGGCTGTCAGTTAAATACAACTTGGGTCTGTCTATTTCTGTTACTTAAATAGCTATGTAACAGTTGGTGGCTTTTAGAAAAACCAAAACAAAAAAGGCTAGAGTGGTTTTGATTCTAAAACCATTTTTTCTTCCGTGATTTAATATCTATCATAAATCTTTCTCTTCTAGATCTGAGTCTTTCTAGGATGGGGAGAGGCATTTAGGAACTTTTTCCCTCTCTGCCTTTTGTAATGTCCGTGAACATGTTCATAGTATCACCATAACAATGCATATGCCATTAAATATACCAAAATAATTAATTCCAGTCCCATACATATAAATGAGATGATTCTTAAAAGATCCATTTACAAAAAAAGCTGCCTACATAGTTTCCATGAGGTAAATAGTTGTTTCTCATAAATCCTTGTAACTTCAGAATAGTGACTAAAAAGAAGATTGCAAGATAATTTTCTTTGCTAATCAGTATATTGCTGTAGTCTTGAATTTACTGCTTGAAGTTAAGTATTGGCTAACTGAAAATATACATCTGCAACAAATTCATGGTGTTAGGCTGGTACACATTTGCATGTCTCGTCTTATAAAAAGCCCTTGCAAAATCCTAAGATTATCTTAATAAAAAACACCAAACAAACTCTTTTAAGCTGTTTCTCTATCCAGTTTAAAATATATAGCAACTGACATAAGAAAAAACCATGCATGCATTACTTTGTGGTTTGCTTTAAAATAAGTACTGACTGTAATCATTGTATGCAGGACATTTCTGTAACATTTTCCACTTTGTAGAAGACTTGATGATGAAAGGAGTAAATCAGATCTTGTCAAAGATATCCTTTCTCTTCCTTTTGCCATCCCACCTTTTCTTGTTCAAATAAGCTTGCTATGTCCAATAAATGAAAAGGTAGAGATAGCTTATGAGCACTCAAGAGTAATTTCTGCTTTCTGAAGTCAACTATTATTATGAAATATATAGCATATATTTTTTCTGTCATATTTGCTGGGGTTTTTTTGCATACATTGCATTTCTACATTTATATGAAAAGCTTTACTAGAGGTAAAACTTTAATAAATCTTCAGATGCACGTTTACAGAATGATAATTTTAAAAAGTACAGGCTTGGAAACTGTTAGAAGTTTCCTTAGTTTCTATAAAAAGAAAACCTTGTCTAAGAAAATATCTAAAACTGCAATACTTTGTTTTTGTTTTAATTTGAAGTCCAGACAAAGAAATGTTATGGTTCAAACTACTACAGAATTAATTTCTCATCTCTTAAAAGAACCGTGTTTGTAGCACTATATGCTCTTTCATGTTTTGGTTTTGTTTTGTTTACCTTTAAACTTTTAATAGGAAATCAAGTTCCAAATAATCTTGTTTGTGTATTTTCTTTTCAGGAGATAAATGCAAACCTACTGAATACACTGAAGTGAAAAATATGTTACTGGATCTACAAAACCAGAGATACATTGCACAATCAAAAGATAAATCTATTGGTGAGAAAATGGCATTAAAGAAACTTCTTACAGATCAAATGTTCAATTATTTTGATTCAGACAACAATGGACTTGTGGATACTAATGAGTTATCTCAGGTAAAGTTTAATTTTTGTTTCTATTAGCACAGTGACTATTCAGATGTCTTTTTCAGGATATGTACAGAGGGAATATAATTTAGAAAATGTGGGTCTCTGAGATTAAATACTTAATTTGAGAATTTTTGAATGGCTAAATTATTCAGAAATTCTGTAGTGATTATTTAGAGATTTGAATATAATGCTTTGAAATATGCTGCAGTGTGTTAGAACACTCTAGGCTGCTGTGACCATGAGTTGTTTTATTGCATGGCACACTATCATTAAGTCCAAGTGTATAGATGTATTGTAGAAGTTGAAAACAATTAAAGTAATGAGGTAAATCACTTCTGTAATACTAAAGAAGTGTTACTGCTTTATCTTAGTTAGGGCTAGAGAAGTACAGAAGAAATCTTGCAAAGAGAGTTCATGGTGGTCTCTAAACAGAAAAATTTAACTAATAAGAGATCTAAACCAGTAATTGCTGCTCTGGTAGGCATAGCAGCACTATCTTTAATCTACCTGAAAGGATTGATTCTATTAGAGAGTGTTGACTGGGCAAATGTACCTTGATTATTAGAAACCTAATTATGGCTAAACTGTATTAATGAGTCTAATACTAGGCAGCTGATTAAAATTTTTAAAAATAGCATTTTTTAGATGTGAGTGTTGAACATTATCCTGTTCATGGATATGGCAGTGTTATGAAATATGCTGGAGTTATCATTTCCATACAGCTAACTTTGAAAATTTTAGTTGCAATTCAAAGGACCAGAGGGAGATTGCAAATATAGGTATCACGGCAGTACTAACACACTATTTCAAAAGATTTATTTAAAAATATTTTTCTGTACTTTTCCAATATTGATTTTTCCTGCAGCTCTTAGAGTCTTTCAGAACTTCAACTTTTAAGGGACTTTGATGCCTGTATATATCTTATAAATAATGATTTATTTATGAAGATATAACATAGATAGGAATCACATATATAGATTTGCAAACTATATTTAATTCTTCTTTATTCAGTTACTACATGTGTACTTTTCCTTTTTGTGTGCACATTAAACATAGTTTTAAAATAATTTTAAAATTTATTTTAAAATAAAATTATTGTGCTTTCAAACTTTCTATGCATACTTTTCCCAACATGCTTTTTTTTATTTCTATAAAGAGGAATTTATAATGGCAGATGTAAAGTAGTTCTTTTTTCACAAGTATGGAAACAAGTCATCCTCAAACCCCAAATATGTGGGTTTTGGTTTTGCTAAAACTCATTGCAGAAATATCAAATTATTCAACCTACAGATGAATGCAAAGTAAATTCATTGTTAGTGTTGTTTGCATTGTTATTGTATGACTTGGAAAGGCAGATACAAGAGACTCAATTAACCCCATGAGGGACCCATGATGGAGCAGTCAGTTCCTGAAGGACTGTGCCATTTGGAAGGGACCAGTCCTGGAGCAGTTCAGGAGGAACTGCATCCCATGGGAAGGACTCATGTTGGAGCCGTTCATGTCTCCTGTAGGAGGGCAAGACTGAGAGGAGATCTCCCTCTGAGGAGGAAGGAGTAGAAAAGAGAACATGTGATGAACTGACTGCAGCCCCCATTCCCTGTCCCCCTGCTCTGCTGGGGAGGGAGAATATAGAGAATATTTTCAGTGAAGTTAAGCCCCTTGGAAGAAAGGAGTTTTTAATATTTTATAGTTTTATTTCTCATTTATTTTACTCTTGTCTGATTGGTACTGAATTCAGTTAATTTGTCCCCAGGCTGAGTCTGTTTTGCCCATGACAGTAACTGGTGACTGATTGCTCCCTCACTTTATCTTGGCCCATGAAACTTTCATTATCCACTCAGGGTCAACCATCCACAGGGAAACGTTTCCATACTCCTGAAAATGTTCTCAGGATTAGGAGAATTTTTCTCAGTTGTACTCACAATCAAAATTTTGAAATCTGCAGAGTTGTCATAAATAATATCTCCTGTCTGCATTTTAAATGTAATCATATTAAGGGGATATGAGAAGCAACATATTTGCTGTAGAAAACAAGGACTCCTGAAGTTAATTTATATTCACGTGAATATTGAATTTCAGTTTATAGTGCATCTTAAATTTTACATCTCGTCAATCTTGCTGTGCAATCAGGCCCTTGGATTGCATTTATTATCTCATAGGTGTCCATATAGTCATCCTACCTAGTGTAAAATTGAAATGAATCAGTTGGAGATTGGAAATGGTGACAGCAGCATTTCAATTTTATTGATATATTTTGGAACAAAAGTCATAAGGTTATTGAATTTGCATCTTGATGCAAGAGAAACAAGTATTTTTCTCCCTCAAAAAGCAAAAGTAGTACTCTACTTAATTTTTTTTTTCAAATTTTAAGAAAGTCTTGAGGTTTTTGGAGTTGTTTTTTTTGTTTGTTTGTGGTTTTTTGTGGTTATGGGTTTTTTTTTGTTTTTTTTAATACTTCGAGAATTATAGCAATACATTAAAAACTGGCAGACTATTTTTTTTTCTACTGTTTGAACAATTCTAGCATCTGGGTATAATATTTTTCATGGCTTTGTAGTCCAATACAGAATTGCAGCTAAAAAAGAATTTTAACTCCAATACACTGTGTAAATGTAATAGGAAAGCAGTGGGGTTGCATAGCTCCATGCAGGCTCAATGGACATTTTTTCCCAGTTTAAATTCTTCTCTACCTTGACTGCTTTAATCGCTGATCTGACTCACTTAATGTTTTAGTTTCCAAGTCCAGTATCGGCAAGTGAGATGTGGCTTGATTTTAAATGGACTTCTAAATTCAACCTTTTAGACCACCCTGTTTTGAGAAGTAGGTCGTAACCAGAGAGAGTATCTATCTTTCCAAACTGAGACTTGTGAAACAGGCGGGATTCTCATCATCTTCATCATCTCTGAGCAATGTATCTGCAAGGTTGCCAGTAAGGTGAAGTGGTTCCTTGAAGGGTTTGGTTTGTTTTTAAAGCATTTTGGCACATTTTAAATGAATCCAAAATAATGTAAGATAATAGAATCTTCTGGTTAGCTATGAATGTTCAGTTGTTAACAGACTCATTTGTTTATCTGTTTTATCTTATGCAAAACCAAACTGGAATTTAATAAAAATTTGTAAATTAAATATCAGTGTTTCTATCACTGCAGACTGCTTGATTACTGTATATTGATTTTGCTGTATAGAAGAGGACAAAGAGCAAAAGTGTTATGGGTAGGCATGGGAATAAAATGTGTTTTTCCAGTTATGAATGCAGTTATTCTACTATGGTGGAACTGCCATTTTGTAAGCAGTAAGCCTTCTCTAGTTGGCGTCAGTGAAGATGCATAGGCTTTAAAAATGTTTCCTTGCTTAACAATGAAATTCAAGGTTCTTTTTGAAGGAAGAAGTGTATGAGCTGAAATAACCTATACTTGATTAGACTTAGAGGTTTTTTTTTTTTTATTTATGTCCTACACTAGTGAACTGAGAAAGCAAAATTTTACAGAAAAGGGAAGTGACATAGCCTGAAAGCAAGTTGAATATGTAATAATAAATTTTCCCCTTTCTTTCCGTCCTTTTAGATTCAAAAAAAGGTTAGCATCCTTATTTATGAACTGGTATCTGTAACTTCAAATACCTAAATATATTTCTTTTACATACCAGCTTAAAGTAGGACAAATGAAAATAAATTACATTTCTATAAAAACTCATCCTTACTTCTGCAAAAACAAAGTTATTTTGGTTTTATTTCTGTATTAATGATAATACTTTTGCACTTGATGCCAGCCAATACTTCATGGAACTTGTTTGCAGAGGTACAACTTATATAAAGTGCATCTCTCTGTCAGACTTTGTTTCTTAAATTGATCAGAATACTTGGTCAGACCCTGGCATTTTAATTTTTACCTTCATGACTTCTGATTTTTCATCTAATCAGTGCTGTTATTCAGAATTATTTGGAGGGCTTGGAACTCAGAGAAAGGATAATGAGTCTATCTCCTCTTTCTGTTTTTAATCAATTCTGGTTTAAACTACATGTTACATAGGCAGAAGAAAAATTTGTATCTTTAGTTATAGTTCTGTTTATTTTCTGCCATTAATTAGGGACATGTTATTTAGCTTACATTATCTATTTTTAATGTCACTAATCTAGGAAAAAACCTAAACATGTGCTATATTCAATTCTAGGTTCAAAATAAAAATAAGAAACGTACAAACTGGGGGAAATTAAGACTCTCTTAGGGATGAGCACTGAGATAAAGCTTACAACCACTGTGAACGCTGTACAAACTCCAACATCTTGATCTTTCTTAGGTGCCTTTGATTTTATCAAGTAGCAGTATTTCCCATTATATTCTTGCAGGCTGTGAAGGAAGCAGGAGCAAGCTTCATTTCTTGAAAAGATTCAAGGACTGGCACTAACTGGAAGTGGGTACAATGGTGCAGGATTTTGTTTGCACTCATTGTTTTATCTTGGTTAAGTCCAGAGCCACAGTCTCAGAGTGATGGTGGTTCCAGGTTTAGTTCTGAGATGTAGAATTTTATCCAGCCTATCTACGTGGCCCTAATACCTATTCTGGTCTTATACTGTGAGCTAGGCATCTATAGCATTATATTTGCAGACACCTAAGGACACATTTACACCTTCCTAGTCAGATTAGGTTTTCCCTCTGCTAAATGCAGACTTGGAAAGGCAGGGAAATGTGCCTCTCATTGTAGTAGTTTGCAGAAAGGCATCTCATATCTGAGCTATGTAACTTGATCAGTTTGGGATAATATTGAGGTAATACCTTGAAATGAAATTGAGCACTTGCCTTTATAGGCCACTAGCTGTGGGTTTAGCAGTTCTGGTATCTGCTTGGGGATCTCTGCATCATTCTGTGATGCACAAGTCCTATATCTTTACATATATCAAAGGTATCACACTACTATAAATAGAGGGTTGTGTTGCTGCCCTACAGAACTTGGTAGTAAATTATAAGAATATTGATTTAACTAGGTTAGCAGAAGCTAAAGCAAGGAACAATTTACCAGTCTTTATTATCAATTTGGTTTCATTATTAATCAATTGTTTTAATTTGTAAAAAGTTATTCTGCTGTGGACGATGGTGAAACAAGTAATTGAAACCCCCTTATGCAGTCAGAATCAATTTGGAGCACAGTTCGCACAATGTCTGGTGTTTGATGTACTGGATGTTTTATCAAGCACTGAGTGGCACTGTTGTGATGAGGTACTTGTTTTTAGGGAAGATGAACACATGTTAACTGAGTGACCATATTAGATTTAAAGGAGGGGTTTGTTTGTAGTTGAATTTATGTAGCATTTTCCTTGGGGAGGGAGGTACATAAAGACCATTAACATAAAGACCATCACAGGCGAGCAAAAAACTGCTGACCAATAACACTTCAGGTAAGGTGGGCTAATGAAGGATGTGTTGTGTTATCTGTTGTCTAGTTCCATGAGATCCACATATTTTTCATTTTGACTGTCAGAAATCAGATTAAAATGAAAAAAACAATCTATTCTGATGGCAAATTGTAATTTTTAACCAGATTAACTTTCCCAATCTTCTAAAATTTGGAGTTGTATTGACTAAATTTCTGAGGGGCTCTGAACTGAGGTGACTATGATGTTTCATAGGAAATAGATAATTGTGTGCTATATCTTTTAGACATTTAATCTTTTCTAGAAAATGCAAATCCTTCCTCCGTATTTCAAAGAGTATTAAATTCTAATGGAAAAACTTCATTTTTTGGAAAAGACATCTTTAGCTTGAAAATCTAGATAAGTTTCTAATTTTTCAGTATTTATCGGGTTTCATCATGAGCCATCAACAGTTTTGCTGTATATTCTGCCTTTTGCTAGTTTATAATATTGAAAGTAAATGCTTCATTGCCTTTATGCAAATTCAAACTAAAAATTGTGGGCATAAGTATTTGTGAACCTTCTCTGGTATGAGTTTTCAACTTAAAAGTTGGAAATAAAATAGTCTGTGTTTGACCTGTATGGTACAATCATAAAATTGGGCAGACAATCTTAATCAGGCTTTAGCCTTTATACTTGATTTCTGGGTTGTGACTTGCTAAAAATTTTTCCAGTTTTTCTTCTACCTTGCTAAGAAATCATCGTTTAGTTTAACCAAGGAGTAGACAGCCTGGGTTTAAGGAATTGGCTTAAGAAACACTTTCCTTGTATTTTGGTCTTCTCCATGGACAGAAATTAATAGATTAATAGAATTTAAAATTTAAGGCATGTTGTTGGATCATCTGTGAAACACAGGTGTGATTACATGGTGCTGTATCATATACATGGAATTTTATTCTATTTATCCTACACTTGTAAGTAATGTATTGCAAAAAACATCTATAAGGAAATGTAGAACCTTACCCAACGCCCTGAGTTGTACCTGATTCTGAGCCATACCTCATGATAGAATATCAGTCTCCCTCACCTTCAAAAGAAAAAGCCAACCAACAACCCAAGAGTTCTGTGAAGGGTTAATTTTTTTCCGATCACTGAGTAGATCTGATCCACAGATCTCATTGGAAAATGGGGAGGTGGCTCGGTCCTGCGCAAAAGAATTCAGATTGGAACAGCTCTTACAGCAGGAAATAACAGGCACAGATAATTAAGATTAATTATCATATGAAATCCCTTCTGTATCTTCTAAAATCTATCCTCACAGACTCACAGGTTGGAGGGTTTATCTACAGTGAGCGTATTTTCCAAAGAATTCCGAAGAATATCACCAGCATAAAAATGTCTGTACAAAAACAAACATTGAATATTTAATCTGTAATCAAAATGGTAGGTTTAATGTAGACAAAAATTGAGTAATTGCCAGGATGGTAACATGTACCTGTCTGTAGTATCATTATTTGAAATAGTAGAATCATTCCATCCAATATTTTTTAATTATTCTTAAAAAAAATGTTGCTTTTCATTTATACGTGGTCAATTTGAACAGATAACAGATTTTAGTTTGAAGAATGGAAGCTGAGAACATTAATTTTAAATTTAAAATATGGTACTATAAAGCCAGATGTTTTGGGGATTTAAAATTTTTTTTCCTCAACCTTAGGTGTAAAGTTTCATCTTTATTTGTACAGTTGAAGATAGTGAAAGCAAGCACTTCAAACAATGAAACAATGAGAGGAACAATGCTTTTCATACTGAATATTCATGGCCTTGAAATTTCAGTGATTGCTAAAGTTTCCAACACACACCATTACATATTTAGTTTGTGTTGTATAACTGTAATGGGTTTAGAGTTACTAATTTTTCCCAGACTACACTTTTGTCCTTTATGTACCAGCTGCAAGATCTATACAATTTCATGTTTTCTTAATTCACTTTAATGTGAACTCAATAAAAAGGCTTTTAAAGGATGGGAAGTAGTTAGCACTAATATTCAGGTGGCATAGTATGTATTTTTAATTGATAATAGCAAAGGCTGGTTTTGTAGTGGTTTTTCTTATCTTTGTAAATGGTTTTCATGCTCTCTAATGTACTGAAAAGGTGATTATCCTTTATAATGCTTTTATATTATTATGTAGGAGATGACTTCTGGTAGCATAAAATATTTGTGTCTTTTCCTCTAATGCTCCTGTTATTCTCTATTATTCTTTTAGGTATTTTGTGTTTATGTAAATAGTAACCGGACAAATTCCTCTGCAGAACAACTTAAACACAAAAGCCCCTGTATTCCTTGTTTTTCAGAAGATATGCTCTGTTGATATAAATATAATAGTGGTTTTGCAATTATCATAGGAGACCGATAAAGGGTCGTAAGAGTAATTATTTTACCTAGAAATTAACTGCAGTTACATTTTTTCAGTGCCTAATATAAAACTGTAAACTGTGCAACATTGCAGTCAAAAGTTGCATTAGTTTTGGCTCTTTCAGTTATGAGGTAGCACTCCTAGTACATGCCCCATGTAATATGACAATTCTAAATCCCTCTCAGCATCTTTAAAATTCTTCAGCTGGAATCTAAGTAGATGTTTATGCCATACACAGACCTGAAACAAAATAGTGCATATATTAAAGAATGTTTCTTTGGGATAAGTTCATCAGAGTTTAAAATCTAACAGCTATTAATTTGGATCTATTTACAAGTTGTATGTGTCCCCACTGAGAAACAGGAGCCTTTTCAGGTCAGCTACTTATATAACAGATTTTGGTAAGGTAATAGGCTTGCCAAAAGCCTGTAAGAACTCGATACAATTAGTAGGGTAGTAAGAGTTTATATTAGCTATTTTTGGAAGTGTCTGTGTTTGGTTTCTGTAGGTTAGAAATTAGAGGAAAAAGATATTATGCCATTTATACTTGGAAAATTAATATTTTAGGTATATTTAAATATTTTCTAATCACCATTCCTGTACATATAAAGTAAAATCAGCTTTAAAATTCCCAGTATCTTTATAGTGCTTCAGTCTGTCTCCATTATATGCTGTGTAAATTCTAAAAAAACTTCTGTGTCATTTCAGAGACTCTGTCCTAAAGGTATTAACTTTAAAAAGTGTAATAAATAATTACAAAGTAACTGAAAATCCCTGACTTTACACAGCTGCAGTTCATTGCCCCACAGCAGCCTTAAAATGATCTATTAAATGATTATTAGAAACAATTAATTATACCAGAGAACTCAAAGAGCTCAAATGTAATTTCATGGTTATAATTTTCTTGTCAGGTAATAAAACGGGATGAGCTTGGCAAGGAGCCGTCTGACTGCTCCGTGTTCGATTTGCTGAAATATGATGATTATAACAGTGACAAGCACCTAGATCTAGAGGAGTTCTACAGAGCTTTTCGTAAGTACCAAGACTAACCTCTTCCTTGAGTCTTACTTTCTCTTTGTTTCTGTTTTCCTGAATGGTGGTTTTTGATTTTTGAAGCATGAAACGTTTGGATGCTGTACGTATATTAGCGCAATTTAATAGTCATGAAATAGCAGAAAACTTTTTTAGCAGAAATCCATGATGCCCAGTAGCTTCCTGATTTATGAAGGAGTTTCTCAACGGAGAATTCATGGATAATCTTTCTTGATGCCAACATGCATTGATAAGTCTCTGTTGTGTGCAAGTGGCAAGTAGTGTGGTCAAGACGTAATCAATGGAACCGAAATACCTCCCTGCACCCTTTGTTTATGAGTGCTGGTAAGAGCATTTTTGACAAACCCAGCAACAAATGTTAACATTTCTCTTAGGTGCCTTGTGGCCTCACAGGACTCAGAAGGAGATAAATATTTGTGGTGTAGTTTTGCAAGGTAGTTGTTCTCTGGATGCCAAAGGAGTCTCAGGACAAATGTGTGTAGTACAAATGAACAACTTGACTGAATCACTGGGTTAGCAGACAGAAGAAAGATGTTAATAGCTTTTATACAGTAATATCCATATATTTTGTTATATCCAGGTAAGAACTGATGATCTTTTACTCTTGTCTACCTCAAATTCAAGGTTCAACCTTAAAATCTGGCTTTGGTTTAAAAGCTTTTGCTCTAAACTCAGTGACATGGCAGCACAGAAGATCAAGTTTGTCCTAAATTCTTTTTATAATTACTTATCATACGTTGACTAGTCCATTAATGTATCTTTATTTTGAGTAATTACAGACTGTTGCTTCTTGTAGTTCATCTTTGGGCCAATGAGCACTCAGCTACTTCAGGTGATGTGAAATGAAAAAGGGATATAAAACTGCTTTGTTTTAAACGATAAAATAGTGAGTTGATATTAGAAAAAAAAAAGATGCATGGAAAGCAAAAAGAATAAACATGAAATGAATAATCAAGACAGACTGCCTGAAAGTATCTTAGTTTTTTACCATTGAATTAGATTTTTATTTCTCTGAAAGTCTTTCAGAAAGTGTGATTTTGTGATGCAGCTTAGCTGAACAAATTACTCACTGCTCCTAAAAATAACTTGATCCTGCTTCCTGAGGTTATCTGACTGGCTTTCTTGCAGTGCCCTAACATTCACAGTCTCTCCTCTGAGTCACTTACTAAGTCAGCAGAAAAATATTCACTCTCCACATCCCACCCCAATCCTGTTGTGTGACCTGAATTGATTAAGTGAAGGGTCAGACCATAACTCATGCAAAAGAAGTGTGAGCAGAGCCAAGAAATAAGGTGGAGGAAGAAAATGGGGGCTCTTAGGACATTGTGATGGTGAGGTAAATTAATTAATCTGCAGCAGTAAGATACTAGGAAATACCTTAATTTCTTTTTTAAAGTTGTGATACAAGTTTGGCTTACAAAAATTTACAGAATTATATAGCATCTGTAGAAAAATACACATTAGCTGTGATTATATGGCTAGATGTTGTACTTCTAGATCGTGATTAAGTGCATAGATGTAGAAGGTGATATAGAAGCCTTTGTCATATACAGCAATCCAAGAAGGTTAAAGACACGTTTAAAGCATTAGCATGATTTTTGCAAACACTGTATTAATGGAAACATAGCATTGTTCTTCGAAATCAGACTTTGATGTGTCTCTGAGGGACTATTTTGTATAGTTGTAAAACTCCAGACATAAGAATAGCTTTCTGTTATGTATTTTTAATGGAGTTTTGAATAATGAAAATAATTTCCATATGGTATGTTAAGCATTGCCTTAATATGAATGTTAATGAAAACATTAGATTATATAAGATTAGGAATCAGTTAGGTTTCTTTGTTGCAGTAGAGTAGTGGAGAAGACCCTATTTAAAATTAGAAGGCTATCTTGGAAGATGATTTCTAGAGTAAGATTCATTCTTCTATGTTATTAACAAAACTTAGATGTATTCTTTGCATATTGAAAAATAAAACCTAAAACCTGCTGCTACTTTGTTGTATGATGTGTGCCCAGAAAGCCAAAGAAATGTGACAAAGTATTAGGCTCTGTAGTGAAGATATTTAATCTTGAAGTAAATTTGAGGATTAACCATAGTTTGATTTCATTTTATCTTAAAAGAGTTTGAGTTCAGTTATTTTGACCTATCTCAGCAGCATTAATAAAAATTGTATAATGCTATAAAAGTATAGCATTATAAATATATATATAAAAGCTAAGCAAAACCTAAACCAATTGAGTATGACACCTGGTCACTCGACTGGAGCTCTTATGGCTAAGCAAGATGACACAAAAATGGAAAGCTTGTGTTGTTTGCCTATGGCAAAGCTGGTGAGATGTTAATAGTAATGCCAAGCATGGATTTAGTAGGATAAAGAGAATTAATGTAGACATGGAACCAGATCTGTGTATGGAAATGTACACAAGAAGCACAGCACATCTTCCACACACCGTTCCACAAAAAATATCTCTTCAATTAAGCATCCACCTACAAAATAATTATACATTTTAATTTTCTTCAATAAAGTGACATAGGAAGGTTGCCAATAATTCTTCCAAATACAAGTAAACCTTTTTTTTCCCCCGGGATTTTCTTTAAGTGCTTAATACTTTTGAGTTTACATTTTATTTTATTATACTGTTATGATTTATTCTTTTTCTTATTATGCTACATTGTGATTATATGTTGTATCTTTAAAATTATCCCATTTGACAATATGGAAATGATAACTTTTTCACCAGCTTGGACACTTGCAAAAATCTTGAGCAAATAGAAAGCAAAACAGGAAAGTTTTTTTTCTCAAATTATTTTCATAACTATCTAATGACTGAAAGATTATAACTGACTAATGGTATTTCCGGGGATTGTCTTCTAAAACATGATAGTGTTTCTTGTTATTTGGAGACATTTAAAAGACTTAGCCACTAATTCAAATAAAATGTTCTTCTACAATTTTTTCACCTCTTGCATGTTCCCATCAATTGAACTTAAGAGTGTGTTTTTCATGGTTTTTTTTCCATTCCTTTATATCTACCATTATAAGGTACATTTGGAACCTAATCTCAGTTTAATACCTGCTATTTCCAGTGGAATTGCCTCTATCCCTAATTGTAGTGAAGGAGTGGATTTGAGAAATGTCAAGTTCTCATTGAAGTTTGTGCAACTGCTAGAATATGTGTTACTGACTTTTATTCACTCAAAATGGCAGTGAAGAAAATTCAGCTTTGTGATGATGGAGAAATTGATCCTATTCAAAGCTTCCACACAGAATTCAAAGGAGTTGATTGTTTGTTTATTTTATTTGTGTAACAGAAATCTGGATTATATGAACACAGAAATGCTAAGGCAAGGTGGTAGAGGTTGTGCAGGGCATTGGGGGTCACAGCACCGCAGTTTTTATGCATGGCAATACCACAAGGGTTCTTTTCAAGCCAGTTTGTACCTAGCACTGCTAAAATATAAAATGTACAATAGCTAACAAAATATCCTTTAAGTCTATTTGAATTTCATCAACATTAAAGAAGTCTCATTTTCTAAATGTAATTGTCCGTCATCATTTTCTGTTGAGCATAGAAGAACTTTTGAGAAAGCTTGAGAAGGTGTGAGAAAAGGGATAAGGAAAATTTGTGTCCTCAACCTTGACCTAAAAAGGGAATAGTGATAATCAAGCATACTACTAGTGTGCACTTTTCCAGCTGTGATTTCAAATAGTATTTAAAAACACTTAAGATTTTGAACACAGATAGGATTAAAAATCATATCCGTTGTGGTGTTGAACAAACTGCTCCATTAAAGTAGTTTCTTTTTAAAGAATTAGGCAATTGCATTTTATTTAAATAGGAATGCCTGTCTTTGGAATTAATTATCAGTCTTCTTTCATTAGCATTTGCAGGTAGGACTTTTTTCATTGGCATAGTTAATTAGAAATTTTCCTCACAAATACCAATAGCAATTCTATTTTTAACTCCAGCAGTAGAAAAGGAACAACCTTAAGGGCAAAGATGAACCATAGGCTGTTTTAAAGGTATTAATATGCACATAATTCTATGTCTATACATACATACATATACATGCTAGTATTCTGTGATTTACTTTTGACAGTCTCATTTCATCTGACAAAATGGATACACATTAGACTGGACAGCCAAATGTAAATAACTATGTGCAATGGAATAAAAAAAATCCCTTTCCCCTTTCAGAAGGTCAGATGCTGAGGCAGTAACAAACAGAATGTATCTCAGCCTTGAACGTTTCAGCCAAGCTTCACAGAATGTTGCAGGCAGATGAAGATGCTTACTGACTTCTGTAAAGTTTTACCTGCTGTTTTCTGGCTATAGGATGTTTTCATATTGTGAGGGGTAAACTGTAGTGCTGTAGCATCTATCTCCTAATTATTTGTCTGCTATATTCCATGACAGTTTAATTAGATCAATAATGTGTGCAGAGAGGAACCTGAAAAATTACTTCCTCTAACACAGGTAGATAAAGCAGAAAGTTTAGCTCTAGCTGGATTTTTGGAGCTTGGGACGGAAGGAATTAGCTGATTCAGTCCTCCACTGCTTTGGCCATGACATGTAAAATTGTATCCTAAAAGTGATCCAGTTCCATCTTTGTGGTTTTTTTTGCTTTTCTACATTCCTTCCTCATCCAGTTCCAAGCTAAAGGATTTTTTATCAGCAAACATTTTTTTAGATGGGGAAGGATATATTTAACATTTTCTAAAAGGGCAGGCAAAATCCTAAGATGAAGGAGCTGAGCAAAAGTGTAAAGGGGTCTGGAATACAGTTTATATGTTCTGTAATGTAAATCTCAACGAGTGTGCTTCCTTTATTTTTCAAAGGTTTTCTTTCTTTGGTTAATGTCTCTTGTGGTATCATGATAATTTTGTGTTCACTGTAAATGTTGTCTCCTTTTGTTTTTCTTCTAGTGTTCTTTTCTAAAATAAATAATCTTCCTTGCTTTCCTCCCATATAAGTAAAATTTCAAAGCAGATACTTCAAGTGGCCTTCATGGTGGGCTGTAAAATCTCAAGGCATAGCACAAGGAAATAAATAGTAATAAATTATTCTGTTTGATCACTCAGCAGATGTATATGGAGGCACTTCTCTTTGTAATTTCAGTAGAATTACACTAACTTAGGCATTTATGAATAAAACTGATTGAATACAATTAATATAGACCCCAAATTTATTTTACATAATTGAACTAACAGCTCTATGTATCAATTGACATCCTGCATAAAATGAAGGGAATAAAAAGCAATGTCTCTCAAAATAGTTTCCTATTGTAACTATTCCTATTGTTACTATTCTTGATGTTGTCTAATGCTCAAAAAAAAAGGGCCACAGAAGGGCTTTGGGCACTGAGGACTTGACTGTAAAAACTACTCCATGACATACAATAAAGTGTGAGAATTATCTAGGCAGAACAAAATAAGACCTAATTGTCATTCCTCTATTAACCATGCTTTGTAGTTTTGCTGGAATTCCTTGTGCTTTCAGGCTTCACTCAACACTGTTAACAATATCTAATCTGTTGTGCAGCAGTTATTGGGGATCTTGTATATTGCTGCTGTACATACTCATGCTGTATATTTAAAAGTACCCTCAGTTTTGGAATAACATTCAGGTCACAGATACCAAATTTGGGTTTCAAGCACTCCTTGTGGCTGAAGTATTAGTATTAAGTGATTTATGTACCTCCAGTAATAACAGACATTATCGAAATTTTTGATCTGGTCCAAAATTACAGAACTTGCTTTGGGCTCACCTTTTAGGAGGAACTTTGAGGCCAGTAACTAATATGCCTGTCAAAATCAATGCTTTGTTGTGTCTTGAATCATGTGGAAAGGAAGCAGCCAGAATTTCCTATAAATAAAGTGATCATTATGAACACATATGCCTAGTTATTTTATTCTCTCAGTCCTCAAAAAATATTCTAAAACATCACTGCTTTCATTATAATAGCTCTACTTCTACTGTAAATTGTCAAATGCAATAATTGCAGGTGCATGTTCAGAAATTGCTTTTTTGAAATGTGAATCATCACTTCTGAAGCAAAATAGGCAAGAATTCAAAACCAAACAAACCTGCAACAAAATGTAAATTTTAAAAAGGCCTAGACTGAATTACTCAATGAAGCAAATGAGACTTCGCACTGGATTCTTTGTTATCTTGAAGTCCACAAAGGCTAATTAGAAAAAACCTTATGTAATTTATATTTCAAGTTAATTCAATATGAGGTCCCAAATATTGTATTTAGTGTGTAATCTGAGTCAGAGCTTTATGGCTATGATGAGTCTTCAATAGTAAAAGATGTTAACAAATAGTAGAGGAAACATTTTCTGAGGGGGGAAGAGGTATTATTCTGTCTCCTGCTACCATTAATTCCTTTTCAGCAACAACTTGAGTGTATTAGATTGTTCCAGGGGGTGCAGTATTTCACCACTAGCCTCTGAAAACACCAGTAAACATCATACTGAGCAGGAGCTATTGGACTTCATGGTAATTTTTTTTACTCAATCTGATCTAGCTCTCAAAATCTTACCTGTGCTATATGTATTTTCAATCTAGAGAATCTCACCTGGAAGAAAATGCACCCTCTTATATTAGTGGGCTGAACTTTAAACTGATAATTAGGAACAAGAAAACATCTAAGGTTTTAAATATTCTTTCATGGATTGAAGTAGCGTGCCTGAAATTTCTCACATGCCACTAAGTCAACTCATTTTGATGCCAACTGATTTTAATTCATGTTTTGGGGGAACCACGGATTCAGTAATCAAGTAACATATTTATGGCCACCATAGGTTTGCATGGGTAAATAAAACAAATATTTCACAGGCTCTTTGGGCATCATGCTGGGGAAACTTAGAGATGTTTATGAACCTTGAGCTCTGCTGATCTCTAATCCTATCAGTGCATTTACCTGGAGCTTGCTTTGGTGATGTAAGTTACTAGAGATGGCATTGTGAAATACAGGATTACAGAGGATGACTGGAACAAAACACCTTAGTTATAGTAGCTTCGTTTCAGACAAGGAGATTGGTGGAGATTGACTTGCATGGCATTTGTCACTGGTTCGACACACCGGAGACTGAAGTGTTACATGTCTTTCAAGGAGCTTATTCTGGAGAATGACACAGAATGGTGGGGGAAGAGTAAACACCAAACACTTACACATATTTGGCTATGGTTAGCAAACTACCTCAGCAACTGATCTGTTGCTTATTGATTAGGAATCAGTTATCTGTGGTGAGGTATAATATTGTTGCTAATATTTTTGTGATGTTGTGAATTATGGGGATATTTTCATATCTGCAGAGCAGTGTACCTGTGGGTTTCGGCTATGACCGATGTTCCAACATCCACAAAAGCCTTTATGTAGATGTTCTAAGGAAATTTCAAGGAAAATTTAAAATCGTAATTTATAATTAGTTTTCTTTATTGACTATTTTAAGGAAGGTCTCTTTTTTCTTAACGGGGGTGGGGAGGAGAGAAGAAAGATGCTATCAGAACATAAGAAGTAATGACTGGGCATTAAAGGAGACAATCACCAGCTAATCCACAAGCAAGAACATTAAGTATCTCTACTTCAAGGCAGAATTACTCATCTAGAACTATCATGAATATTAATAGCTCATAAAGTATTATTTAGTAAGAAAGCCATTTGACTAATCTATTCATTGTTTTGCTATTTTTGCCTACTGGTGCTTTTTAAATATCAAGCACTAATGTTCATTTCAGAACAGTGTTGCTTTTAATTTTATTCAGAACTTTTTTGGGTTTGGGTTTTTTTCTTTTGGTTTGTTGATTTATTGTTTGGGTTTTTTTTTTAGGTTTTTGTTTGGTTTTGTTGGTGGTGATTTGGAACTTTTTTAGAGATGTCTGGTTTGGGGTTTTAATATCTCTTCTACTCTGCTTTCTTTGCTTGTTCTCACTTTTGGGTAAATAAAAATTTTCAAAAATCGTTAGAAGAATGTAGGAGGGTTTAGTAATTCCTTAGGCATCTGGATTTCTTGAGAATATCTGATAGTTCCACTGTAAAAGAAAATCTGCAGGCATAGTTTTGTACCAGAAAGTACTTCGAAAATTCTGTAAATAGAGTTAATAGAAAAATAATCATTCCAATTTTGCAAAACTTGTGAGCTTTCGTCACTAGACCTTAGAGAAATGTGCATTATATTGCTCTGTGAAGTTTTTTGTTGAATGCCCTCAAATATTCCTTACATACAGTAAGGAGAAATTGCCTCAAAAATATCTGCATTGCAAAGAGCTATTTTGCAGAAAAACCCTTCTAATTCCCTTCATTGTTCATGGTGGGTTCGGTTCCAGTAAAGTTTTCTTATTTCAGGAAATTTCATTCCTAACTGAATTTCTCAAAATAATATGACAATTAAATATTTTATTGTAGCATTTCTCCATAGCTTTTGAGTTTGATATATTCTTTTCTCTTTAATATAGTGATTCCATAGTGTGAGGGTTTTTTTATGTTGTATGCTTTTGCAGTTTATGACTATCCTAGTACATATGTATTTTTGGCTAGCTGAAGTATACACTGAAGAAAATACTTTATTGAGTATGTCAAAGAAAATTTGGATAAAATAATTTTCAATATTAAAATTATCAATTTATTACATTTTAAATAAAAATTAATTGATCTTGGAATCCCAAAAGTATTTGAAAATGCATTCACTTCAAAAAATTTAGTAAGGTTTTTTACAGCACAATATTGTTCTTTAACACATCTCTTAATTTTATTGGTCTACTGTGTAAAAGTTGCTGGTACATATAGTAGAAAATGCTGATTGTTTTAGTACATTCACAAATTGCTTGGATGAAAGTATTCCATCATGATAAATTGTTTTTTCTGAATAGTACTCAGCTTTATTTTCTGAAATTATATGTTGAATGAAGGAATTTAGATGTTGTTATTTTAACTCGGGAAGGTAGGATTAATTCAATCCAGTAGTTATAGAACTACTTGGTTTGTTTGGAGATGTACATTAAAAACTCTTTTTTCATTTTGTTTGATTTTTTTAAAATTTTATTTCAATAAGCTGTAATCTTTTGTCATCAAGCAAATGCCTGGTTAGTATAGCACAGATCTCTAAGTGTTTGTAAGTAGCTTGTAATATACTGTCACTCCTAAGAATATTTGTATGTGTCTAGAGTTAAGGAGTGTGAATTTAAACTGCTAAAACTTGGTATAAATATTGACAACTATATGGGTAGGGCTGAAAGAAAATCAACTACTTGAGTTAAAGCTATTTTAGTGGTCTGTGATATTCTAAACTGTGATACTAATTGCTTCTCATCACTCCTGGCTTTCCAAATCTTCAGAAATAAACATCTCATAGTTGCATATAGTATTGTTTATGTCTTCATTAAAGAATTACATGTGCATTGAATTCAGTAGGAGTATTTATGCATGTATGGGTTGCATATATTTGATAAAATTGTCTATGAAATAGATGAAATTGTCTGATTCCACTCCCTGTGCTGACTGCAGCCCTTATTTAGCTGGATGAATATTATCTGAGATGTATAGATGTGACAATTAGTGATATAGTTTAGTCTGGACTCCTCAGTGCTGGATTAAAATTGGAAAGGATGATTTTATACATATTTTCTAATCTAAATTATTCTCTCCTACTATCTACAGCCTAAAAACATCTTTTCAATTTTCCAAATGTATCATGGATGCTGTTGCATATTAAAAAAACCCAACTTGCTGTTGGATATTCAAAAGTCCAGTCTTCTCCCCAACCCCCAACAAGAAAACCTGAACATTTTCTACCAAAGGAAGTGAGGAAACAGGTTAATAAAATATCCCTGTGCCTGTATTATATACAGAATTAAAATGTCAGTAGATTCTCAAGCTGGTCATCACGCTCACAGTGTGTCAAATCTTATCTTAAGTAGGTTAGCAAGTGATTTATATGGAAATGCAATTTTGACTGTAGTAAAAAAGAAGGTGTCATATAAAGGCTATGAAGCTGAGGTTTACACAGTGCAATATTGTGTCAAAAGAGGTCTTAAAAAGAGATGCAAAATAGTGAAAACCTAAAGGAGAGTAAAACCACATAAGCCTTCTTTATGTAGTTTTTTAGTATAAGAATTGGGAACCTGATTGTGTAAGATTGGTAGGGATCTAACAAGTTATCTGTTTGCCACTCTGTCACAGATAAATATTTGGAGAAACAGTAATTTTTTAAAAATTTGTTTTGCATTATGATTATAATTCTTCCCAACTAAGACATGTGGTAGAGATATATTTCTTGGAAGGAATTTTATTAGTGTTTTAAAACTTCCTGAATAGTCTATTTAAGAAATATTTGGTGCTAAACAAAGATTAATGTTGCGGTCCTGCTCATGAATTGTTGAGTTAATGTCTACTTTAAGTAACAACGTATACATGTTAACTTTTCTGGGTTAGAACAAATGTATATCTGCTGCAGTGTCTTCATTGTAAGAGTGCTTGTGGAAGATTGCTAAAGAAGCAAAAGCATATAAGTTTCTTCTAAAATATTTTCTCTTTTTTAGGGATTTTTTTTTTCTCAGAGGCTGCCTTCCTTTAATAGCTCTTGATGGATGCCTCACTCATATGTTTGTTTACTTTTTGGACCCATGTGGAATTAACATCTATAATATTCTGTTTCAGAGACACAATGAAATGTGTCCTAGACACAAGTGTGCTCTTTTTTTCTTCATTATACACACCTCCTGTTTAGTTTATTAAGTTGTGTATGATAAGAAACCATGAACAATTGTTCCATGTTTTTCTCTGAAGCAGTTTTGTTGTGTTCTTTTTTTTAATTTTTTCTTTAAATTCCTTAAGACATATCTTTGTAGTCATCTCTTTTCCATTCTGAAATTCCCCAATCATTTAACAGTTGCTTGTATGGAAAACCTCCCGCATCTTTGGTCATTCTTGTTGTGTTTCTCTGTTCTTTTTCAAGTTTTACTGGAAGACTTTTTACAGAGGGAGGGACATAAAGCAAACAGGTTGCTCAGGCAACAGTGCCATAGGATTTTTTTCTCCTGAGTACTGGTCTTTACCTCATAATTCCTTATATTGTCATATTGCCAGGAATGAGTAGATGTTTTCATAAAACTGCAAAGTGTATTCTAATACCTGTGTGCTCAATACCTGAGCAATGCAAACTAGTCAAGAGCCTATCATTCTGTAAACAAAGTTTGACACTTTTTAAATTTCCTTCATGCGATACTTTCCATAATGAATTACGTATATTGAATTTGGCATGCCAGTATCATAGGTAAGGTCTTAAAGCAAATCAGCTTTTATGTTTGCTGCCTAAACTACCCAATAAGTTGTTCTCAAGACATTCCGTCCCATAAAAATTTATCACTTTATTTTCTTTCCGTGTCTCCTGGATGATGTTGAACAATGTGAGTTTCAGTGGAGGTCCAGGTGCAACTTCACTTGTGACAACAGATTTCAAAAGCTGGTGTCTGAGAAAGGGTAGAAAATACTGTGAGTAGGACCGTATGATGCAGGACCGAAGTGCTAAGAGTCACAGCTTAATCCCATCTGTCTTTAGGTGGTGCTTTAACCTTTGTGCTGATCTCCTTAGATGCATCGCCCATTGCCCTTTGATCTTGGGGAAACATAACAGATATGCAAAGCTGAGAGCAGAATATTCACAGTCCTTGTGCTCAGAATATGTGTCGCTGAGCTCAACAAGAAGTCTTGGTCCTTTGCACAAACATCTGGTCTTAAGAGGAGTAGAACTCTCCTCAGTGAATAACAAAAATTAGGAGGCTTATACAGTCAGGTAACAGAGCCTACCTTGAGTTCTGCTTGCTTTCTTTTTCCCCTCTAAATGTAAATAGGCACTTCAGCCAGCTGATGGATTTTTCAGAATCTCTTTCATACTAAAACAGCTTTCATTTATTCTTGTTTCTATGTTAAAGATTTCTGTGAGGAGCTGCTTCATAACTCTAGTCTGATGATTTCAGGGAAGTATTGAATAACAGTTGCATGGACCCCTACTTTATATGTGGAAATATAGTAGTTCTGCTATGCTTTAGGCTTTCTAACCACATTCACAGTTCAGCTAATTTAATCCTGAATTACTATTTTAGAATACTGGCATCTCGTTCTCCTGACAGAACTGGATGAGAAGATGGATTTTACAAAATTTGGTTATTATAAAACTCAGGGCAGGTTCTGGGATCTAAAATGTTTAGAAGTTCTATTACCACTCTGGGAAAAAAAAACTTGAAATTTGAAAGTGAAATGAAGGTACACAATAAATAAAATTGGCAAATTATTACATTTATAAACTGAGAGCTTCATGCATAAAACTGTGAATTACCAGGGCTGTCAACTCTCCTCTTAAAATTCCCATTTCATTATTGATTAGTTCCAGAAATACTTCATAGATTGAAGCATTTTAAGTGTTTCATTTTAGGCAACAGCAAGTGTGCAGTATTGGTGTTCATCATCTGTATTTGCAATAAACAGGAGCATTAAATTTGGATCTATACTAGTAAAATTACTTGAAAATATTTATGCTAACTCCTAGCATTTAGATAAAATTATTTTACTTGAACTAGTCATGTGCAAATACAATAAGCATACAGAAATTGATTTTTGCCTAAACTCCTGGTTTTGTTTCGACAAATTCAGCAACATATTCTACAATAAACAAGGTCAAAACCAATTATCACTCTTACTTCAGTGAATTAACACTTCCGTGTTCTCTGGATAAGAAAGCTGTGTTTAACACCCAACTTCATTTTCTGTGAAATTTAATTTCAAGAGAAAACCAGAAAACATTATATGGAGTAATGGACTAGATGTCTTTTTAATTATGTGTTATTCCTAATGCATATTACTGGCTGTTCTTACCCAAACACCATTTTTCTTAAGTTATCTCCATATATATACTTTTGCAATATAAAGTAAAAGTATAGCTTATAACAAAATTTGTTCTGTGCCTATATTTTTGGATATTTTAACTTGTTCATCATTATGACTTCATTGCAAAAGGGTGGTTTAGATTTGCAGATGTTTTGAGATTCATTTTAACTGTTCAATTGTTAATCTGAAAAACAGAATAAGGAAGCATTCTCTGATCACATTTACCTTAAGGTACTTTCAAACTTCTACAATGATGGAATTTTTTTATATGAAGCAAATTCTTTTTGGCTTGCAGAGAGAGGGCATTTGAGAATATTTGAGGTATTATGTCCTTTGCTTCCCTATGCTTTAATAGATCCCACAGAAAAAAGGAATGGCAAAAATTCATTGTGCTTTGGATAATGTATAGGTCAAGCGCTGAATATTTATGCTACAAGTTAATGAAAAATAGCTGAGTTAGCTTTAAACCAACTACTTTAGATAGAAGAGTTGAGTGCGACACATAGTTTGCATGATCTAATCCACAGCAATCTCCAGCAGGAAATGTGAATTATTCTAACTAAACAAGACGTTTTAGATGTCTTTATACGCCACAGTGGACCCACTTTGAGCATTTGACTAGTTAGTTTTTTCTGAGGTCATGTGTTATTCACTGAGACACTATTAATTTAAATTGATTTCTTTGACAGCAGCTAGAAAGTAGGTAAATGATGATAGCACTGGTGGCAAGAGTTGCTGAGGAGACAAATTACATGAGGAGGCTGTTTGGTACAGTGATGGATAGAGTGAAAGAAATTTGCTAAACAAAAAGGTGTAGAAAAGGCTATAATTGAAAACCACTCCCTCAGAACCTGAATCTGAAAGGCATGATCCTTGGTCATTTCTCTTGGCCAACACCAAATAACTGGGGAGCCCCCAGCAGACATAGTTAACAGTGCTTGTGGAAAGATGAGAGGCTGTGGCAGCTCTTAGGCCTCCAGTTATTTAGATCAATTTGGAGATTCGTATACTCTGAAGATTTAAATCCATGTAAGCTGGGCTTTCACTAATGCTAGATGATGGGATTTTTACTGATATCTTCCTTTTATTATAATTTATATTTCAAGTCTTTAAATTAAGATATTAAAAGAAGTTTGTCTCAACTTGACTTTTTGTTACTGCATTATAAAATTTTAATTATCTTTGCTCATATGCCTTGGTGTTCTGTCTCATTTGATGAAGAGAATGGAGAATGAATCATAAGTAAAGTGCAAAAATAGCTTTTGTCTGTTAAAATTTCTGTGTCTTTTATTATTGGTGCTGAACAGTGTTTAGCGAACAAGACAGATAATTAAAATAAGAAAAAAGAGAAAACTAATGTTAAAAAAATGTGTGGTTTTAAGTGGAAAAATTGCCTTTACTTTTGAGTCAAAGCTCCTAACTAGCGCAATGCATCAGACTAATAGTTTATTCAATTTACATTAATTGTTAACTGGGCATGATTGCATATTCCTCATGTTCAAGATAAGGGATGCATGTGCAGAGGTTCTGGGTAGTCTTGTTTGAGACTGGAGTAAGCTGAAGCTGTACTTTGAGCAAATGAAACGCTATCCAGATAAAGAACACTTACCATGCTGGGAAGCTGGCTCTGTTGAATGCTTGGACACTTTACCCTTCCTTTGGCTCCCTTCCCGTGCCTCTACTCCATGTTGTCACTATTGCTGCTCCCTAGACTCACACTGGGATGTGAAGTCATGCTGGCAGAGTTTGTAAAACATGTGGCTGTGCCTTCAAAGCTCTCGGTGAAGACTTGAGGGGTACTGTTAAGAGCTTTTCAGAAATCCATCTGGGCTTCACGAACTGGATCAACTTTGCCTTTTGTAACCCTAACCACTAGCATTAATAATTCAGTTTTTTCACAGACTACTGCATAACTGGGATTATTGAAGTACAGAACATGTCAGAGGAGAATTTCAGTCATTTGTCCAAACTCCTTTATTCATGCTCCATTTGTGGTCTACCTGAATCCTTGTCTGCAAAGCTGATTTCTAGCCAGCTGAATCCCTGTATTTTCACATGGACTTACTCTGTCCTAAGTGTAAAACTTTTCATTTGTCCTGGTAGAATTTCAGTTTTTCAGCCTGTTCCTTCTGTTTATAAAGTTCCCTCTGAAGGACAGTCTTCTAGAAATCTGCTTCCTGATCCTCTGAGTTTGGTGACAGCTGCAAGATTTCTGAGGGCCCATTTTGTCCTGTCAGCCAAATCACTAATAAAAACATTAAACATTATTGAAACCACTCGTAGCAAGCTGACCTTTAGTCTGTGAAATGCGGACCCTTTGAGCCTGAAGGCAGTTCACTCATGCTATCC
>NW_005054297.1:26381058-26390563 GCF_000277835.1 Geospiza fortis
AGAGTAAATGATGTTCACTACAGTTGTATTAACCATTTTGCTCATCATTTCATAGTAGAAACCAGTTCAGGCTTAAATTCATGGGTATAGTCTGCGAAGTGTTCCCCTCACAAAGCTGAATAGATACAGCTTTTTCACTTCTCTAGGAAGTCCTCTGATGTTAACCCCAGTCTGTCTTTACAGGCTGCAAATTTGCTAACATTGTATTTTTAAATTTTTTTTATAAAATTATAGTTCATTCTTTAGCAGTCTCTGTATCTGAATTTGCCATCACCACAGGGTGCATAATTTAAATGGATTTATTCAGAGTTCAAAAATTACCATGTAGTTTTGTCATATAACACCATTCATGAATACTTATGTGTGCAACTGTTTTAATGAAAAATATTATTTTCAACTTTATGGCATTCTTTTTTTTGTCATTACTAATTTCCAGTACTGGGTGAACCTTGTGCTAGTGATGTGCTAAACATTCACAATTCATCTTATAATGAATCATAATTGGCTTTATTCCTCATTAGAATTCCTGTGAGGATTTAGAAAATGTAGTGTATAATCCTCCCTTATGTTTATTGGTATTATAAATCTCTTGTGAATGCTCCAAACTGAAATATCTTTGTTTGAAAGTAGTCACTCATCATGGTTTATTATTTGTATCTTAAGATTTTAAAGACATTTTAAAGAAAAGTACTATCAGTGGTTGTCGATGAATATAGCTGATAATAAAATGTCAGTGTGAGGTGTCTTTTAGAGTTGAATTTGTCCTGAAGGTGGGAGTGTTTGTTTCATTCTTGGCTTTTTTCAACATCACCTTTTAACCCTATTATTGTTTACCTAGAACTATATTTACTACATGAAATTCAATTATATTTCATTCACGTAGAACATAAGGGCAAAGTTTTGTCAGAGACATTTGTGAAGGTTAAGAAAAGAGAGTCTGTTGTCAGTAGTTTATGCTTGCTAATCAGCTGTTTTCACAACAGCTGGAGCTTTGTATGCTCCTGAAAATTAAAAGCTGTTGAAAGTATCCAAAGTAGAAACTGAATATAGTCTACTATTAAAAATTGTCTTTAATATCAGGTCTTTTGTTCAGAAATGGTTTTGCTCATCCATCCCAGATTTAGATCAAAAGTGAGATTAAGGATAGACAAACTGATTTGTAGCGACTGAATTTTTGGCAGAATTTTAGTTTATATTTCACTGCTGATATAGCTTATGGAGAATATCTGGTCTTTTGTCTGCCAAATGAGTAACAGGGGACCTAGGGAAAAATCTCTCTCTCCCTGAAAGATGGGGGCTGAGAAAATGAATGCAAATGATGTCTAGTGAAGTTGGGAAAAAGTGAAAGGACATGTACAAGCTGAGGTGAACTTCTTAGTAGACAACAAACAGATGGGAGTTGTGTAATAGTTGAAACAAGCTACATATTTTGGTGTGAGCAACCCAAGAAAGTGAGTAGAATCAGCTTGAGGGAGCCAAAGAAACTGAGTGTAGAACTTGAAATCCATGTTGAAAAATATGTTGCAGTTTGCAGGGGTGGGGGTGTCTGTGGAAATCAAGATGATTGAAATGAAGTTTTTATAATAAAAAAGCTTTCCATTTTTTGGATTTAATACAAATTCTAATTCAACTTTCTAAATTTTGTATAGAAATTCCAAGAGGTTTTTAATTTTCCTGGTCCTATTTCATCTTAGAAATTCCTGCCTTTATTTCACATACATTTTATTATGAAGTTGTTTGTAAGTAAGCATTCTATATGTGTGAGAAGATAGACATATACCAGAACTTCATTCTTTACATTTGTGCTTATATATTTGGATTAAATGTGTGGTTATCATAATTACTACTATTGCTTTCCTCTGACAGCAGTGGTTTAATCTCTGTCAATAGAAAAGGTGTACATTTTTCAGATTTAAAACACAGTAATCAATATTATTTTCATAAAGTTGAACAACTCAAGAGTTTTTAGTTTAAAGGAAATAATATCTGAGATTTACATTTTTAAGGTTTTTTTCTTACAAGACAAAAGGTAGTCATTTTGGTAATTTGATTTGGGATATATTTTTTGGGGGTTGGTTTTGTTTTCTTCTTTAACATCACCTTAGTGTAAACACATGATGACAGGACTTTATTTTCCTTCTTCATTGGAAAATACTCCCTCCATTCCAAGTTAAGGTATTCTTTAGATTAAAGCAGTGGAATTGTTGAGTTCTTCAGCTAACAGGCCAGCTAATGCTCGTCTATATTCCTTTTCTTCCAGTGTAGTTTACTCTCCTGACTCATTATGCTAATGTCACCACCATAAACTGCCTCTGGCCCAGCAATTTTGTATTGATGGGTGCTAAAACAATATTATCATTATATGCTTGCTGGGTGTTTTGGTGTTTTGTTCCTTGTGCTATTGGCCACTATCAGTTACAGGATACTTTTGTTCTGACCATATGGATTTATTTATCTGGTTAGGGTGGCTTTATTATAAAGCTATGTTACTGAAATAGGTTGTGGACTCTGCTTCTAGAGCTGTGGATTCTGCTTGATGTTCCAAATTCAGACTACATTTGGAGCTTAGACTGCAAACTTTAATCTGTATGTTATGTCTCATTGTGTTTGTGTCCCAGCCTTGTGCGTATATCCCATTCCAACACATCCTCTTTCCTTTTGTCATTTATCTGCCATCATTCTTTGTGAAAATTGTTATCAAGAAGAAACATTTTTCCATATCAGGAATTTATCAGCAGATGTTGAATAAGAATTTTTATATTTCAGAAGATGTGTCTTCCCATATCTGAAGCCTGCTGTGATGGCTCAGCACCGTAAGTCCAGATTTTGAGGGATTGTCAAGAAAAGAGTGATCTGGAGTTTGATATTCTAAAACTTTGTGAAAACTTTATCTTAAAGTTTAAATCTACATCTGCAATATGCATTGGCATGTTCTGTGAATGACTGAAAAGATAAACTGTGAAACTGTGCAGTCTTGGATGGGATGGTGGGAAAGCTCATATTTCAGCTAAGGAAGCGTTCCAGAGATGACAGGACTTGACACTGTAGACAGCTGAATGCTGTTCCAGGTCTTGTCAAAAAACTGTGCAGGAAAATCTGAAAAGAGTGATCTAAGAGGTGGTTTCTAGAATCTTTGTTTTATAAAGGTTTAAAAGTCATGGTGACACGTGATGACTGTGTCCATAGAAGATGACTTCTACAGGATATATATGGAGAGACATAATTGCAAATATTGTTATGTATTTTATACACCTATGGAAAAGTCTGAATAGTTTCTAGTATCAATTTATATTGGCTAACATTTATATTTGTGATTGGTGCTTTGAAAACAATTTTTTTCTTATCTTGGAACAAAATGAAAAGTCAGTAGCAATAGAAGACAATCTGGTTAATATATTTGTATTGAATTGTATACTCTCCTCCTATTCTGACAGCAAGTTATACTCTGGTAGTATCTTCTAAAGGGTGTATTACTGCTTAGATTAAGATTTAAATCTGAGAAAAAATATCTCAGATAAATTGTTGGGTGAAAAATCAAGTGCTCACTCTCATGTTTTCCCTGTTGTCCAGAATAGCATGGACAACAACAGGACTAGAACACTGGAGCTCCCACTTTGCCATACAGGAGGACATGTGCATTTGGGAACAGACATATCTCCCCCAGAATTCAGGCAGGAAGTGGTAAGGGTGCATACCTGCAAACTCTAGTGGGTTAGCACACCAAGTTGTGCTGCCAAGCTACAAGGTAGGCAGAGCTGTGAACCCTCCTCCCCTCCCTCACCCAGTGATGAAGCCAAGTCAGTTCCAGATGTGACAAAAGCCAGCTGATGCTCGCTGCAGTATCTAGAGCTATTGCATAAATACTGCATCTGAATGCATTTAAGAAGGGACTAGAAGATCTAACAGGATCAGTGGATGTAAATAGTAAGGTAGAAAAACAAAAGGGGAAGTAGGACTCTGGGGAGAAATAAAAGATGAGAATAAGAAGAGATGAAATGAAGGGGTGGGGGGAGGGAAAGAAAAAAGCATAGACTATTCTAAATGCATCTGACATTCTGTATAGCTGGAAAAGCAGCTAGAAGAAAAAGCAAAGATTTATTAACAGTTTTTAAATGAAAGTAAATCAGCAAAGTTGTCAAAACACTGATTTTAGATATAGCAATCTCTGGAGGTTGTGTACATATACAAATAGTTGTGATTGTTGATTCACAGATAAACACTGAGGTCATTGGCTGCCAGCCTCCTGGTTTTCTTTCTATGAAGCGTGTTCTTTCTTTTTTTACCTGAAGAGCAATGTTTTTTGAAGCTATTAGTGAAAAATAATATTTTTGTCATTTGAATGGAACAGATGACATGAAATGATAAGTGTTTTTAAAATATTTCTATGGGGAGAAGTATTCTGGTTTTAAGAGTTTTATCCACCGTGATGAATTCCACTTTAGTTGGGCTATTTAGAAGCCTTGCTTAGGCTGCTCACAGCTGCAAATACATCCCAATTTTGGAAATCTGTAGCTTGATCTGGCCTCATTGCATTTCTTCCTCTCACTATTCTGTCAAGTTTTTGTTACCACTCATTACATATTCTGGTACATCAGAGGAACATTCAGTGTTCTTTTCAGCAGAATGATCTCTTTGTAGTACTTATTTCTATCTACATCATTCCAAAACTGAAACATAAGACACTTAATTTATAAATTATCCAAAACTCAAATGAATAAATGCAATGGCATGAATAATTTCTTTTGAAACAAGCCAAACCACACTGATATTTAACTGAGGGAACATAAGTAAGAAAATCAGGAAAATAAAGACCTTTTTCTGAACATTTTCTCCCTTACTAACTAAATATAATCATAATTTGAAGACAGTGATATCTGTGCAATCACATATATGACCATAATGCAAGATCAATGGCATACCCAGTTTAGGGTTTAAAGTTAATTAATACATTTACAGTGACTGTAGAAAGTCGTCTTTTTTTTTTTACTTTTTTCCATCTGATCAGTCACTATAGTAGTCAGCAAATCCAGAAGAAAAATTGTTAAAATATGTTTTAAAATATGCATTTTTGGTGTAGATAATTTCTAGTGCACAGAAATATGTCCCAGAATTGGTGAAATGCACAGAAACTGACAGCATGCACAGAAGTATCATATTGAAGCTTTTCAGAGACTTGGTCATGTGCATAAGTTGGTGTTGATGTGATGTTATCAGCAAAACTAGAGAGATGTTTTGGAAATGGTGCATTGCATTTGGCAAAAATGAGCAATGCTCCTTCTCAAAAAGAAAAAGGATATGTCATGTTAGTAATGAAATGGAAAAATTTATTCAACCTAAGTAACTTCCAAAATTTATCAATTAGTATCTTTTTTATATGCCTTTTCTCACTCTCTTCTGCATTTTTTTTTCCTCTTTTGAACATCTTAAATACCTTTCTCATCACTATTGCAAAGACTCAGCACAGCAATTTTGGAAGATTTGAAGTTCAGCCTTGTGCACCTGAAAATACTAACTTCAGAAAATTAAGCACTGATACGCCCCAAAAAGTGCTGAGACTAAATTTAACATCCTATCCATGTTGCTTCAATACCTGATATGCTTTCTGCTGTTATTTTTTTTTTAACTGATACAATTCAATTCTGCAATGGTTGTTATTAAAAATACACCAGCATAGCAAGAATTATTTTTCTATTTTAAAAGAATATATCTGAAACTCAAACACAGGCAGTATTTTTTAGTGACAACAATGTCAGCGTTGTTGTGGAGAGTCATTCTCCATATTCTGAACAAAGACACAAATTCTCTGTTGAATTTACAAGGGATATAAGTGTAAAGTGTTGAACACTAAATGAGAAAATTTGTTGCAAGTCTGTGAGGTTTTTTAAGTTCTAATATGTCTTATTTGAAGTACACATGCTAATACTGCTCTATGATCTGCTAGATTTTTGTTTCTGCTTTACTTTCACAAAGGTCATTTTTAGTATATGCTCTCCTCTTATCTTAAAATTTAAAGAAAATGCATTTTTTTCATACATTTTCAAAAAGTAGCTATTGCTGCAAGAACAACTGTGTTTAAGAAAATGTGTTAGAAAGCATTGAAATACTGTGGATACACAGTCATTTTTCATGTGTGTCCATAGTAATTAGTATCACTGTGGGTGTGATAGCACATATCAGGACAGGTATTATTGGAATTTGTAGTTTGGCATATTTTCTTAAACAGTAATGCATCATTTTATTTGAGAGACTATCATTTTCTGGACTGTTGTGGTTTCTGTTATTTTGGAAATATTTTTATGTACAAGTGTTTTAACCATATCTTGCTAATCTTAAGTGTAGCCTTTGAAATGGGATCAAAGTCTAAAAATAGGAATAGGTTAACTGAAAATGCCTTCATTTACTCAGAGATTCTTTTCTAAACATAATTTATAATTAACTTTTGCAGCAACTTTATAGGCTAGAAATATGTTGTTGTCTAAGTTGGAATATTGAATCTATAAAAGTTGCAAGTTTATATGCACATAAACCTAGGATACCACATCTGACTACTTTCAGATCAGCAATTCCAGTAACACACATCAAATCGAATTTTAACCCATCACAATAACTTTGAAATTTCCCTTAGGATTCACTGAATGGTGCATGAAATCAGTTACAGAACATACTGAGAGGATATGTTAAGGTTGGGCAGGCAGTTTCAGTCCACTGAGATGATAGTGGAGACAGGAGGGAGAGAGACTTAATATTTGCCACTTCGTTTACTCTCTCTTCAAGAGACTTAAATGCATGAAAGCTGGAATTCCTTTCTTTTTCATGAGGAGAAAGAACTAGTCTGTCAATCAGGATATGCAAAGTTTGGATTGTTTCGCTTATGCCTAATAAATAGTGTGAGAAACAGGCTGTCGACATTATGGGAGTGGATTGCTGATTTCCCTTGCAATGGAAGACATTGAAGCTGTACAGATCAGGAGTTGACTTTCTTGGCCTGGTTTTTCCCTTAGGCTTCCAAAGTTCTCAAAACAACTGAATTCAACTTCACAGGGTTCTCAAAACAACATAGTCTGTAGGGGAGGCCCTTTATCCACACTGTTGTAAATATCCTTAACAAATGAATGCAGTAGTGATACTTTTCAAAATATGCTCAGTATTCCTGTAATATGGATACAAGAATATAAGGCAAGAACTAATACATGTGAATTTTGTCCACATTTGTGTAAAACACAGGGTCTTGAGGAGGAGTTTGAGTCAATGGATATAAATTAAATTACTTAAATTAAAGTAAGAATTAAATTTAAAACACACGTATAATGAGCTCGGAAATTTTGTTTTAGCTTAATCAGCTTATGAATTTTAAATTAACAAAAGGTAATAATTGCTGATTTTAATAATGATTGTCATTATTAATATTTTTTAAAAGTTAAAATGCATAATGTGTGAGCAAAGATATTCAGAGGAAATACTATTAAAATCAATCAAAAATATCAGGGGGGTAAAATTTTTTTCAAGAGATAATACACATTGATTATTAATTCAACTGCATTGCAGTTGATTTACTTGTTTCATTAAAAATGTTAAATTACCATAAATTATGTTCACTTACTTTACTAAATGAACTAACAGTAAGGCTTTCTTTCCATAAAGAAAACTTAGAAATCCCATTTCCTGGGTGATTTCCATGAAGAATTAAGAAATATGCCTTAACACTATAAAAACAACTGTACTGGTCCCAGGTCCAGCCAGTCCAATGTTTTGTTTCAACCATGAACTTGAGTTTATGTTTAGAGAATTGCAAAAAAAAAAATCATTATAATTTCTCCCAAGTGTTTGTGTGATCAGTACATATAATCTTCTGGAATCTATAATAACCTTTTTTCAGATATATCACTTCAAGCTATAATCCTTCACTTTGAACCTGGCCTCTCAGTTATTTTGATGACTTTCCAGTGTTAAAAGAAACAATAAGCCATTGTGCTGTCATGGAAATGCTTTTCCAGAATTTCCATGTCATTTGTGATTTTGTTGACTTCTATCAAAGCTCTCTGCATCATTAGTTTTTTTAAATAAAAATTCAAGCCTTTCTGATTTTTTAAATATTTATTTAAACTGCTCCATGCCTTGATCACTCTTATCTATCCCCTGAGCTTTTACCTACCATGCAGAGGACACAGAGCTGCATATGGTATTCATGCCTATAAATGATGGAGCAAGATTATTTTGGGTTTTGTTTGCTCTTAGTTGCTTTACAAAGAATTCCTGATCATTGATTTGATTTTTTCTCTGCTGGAGGGGACAGAGTTGATAAAACTGCTTGTCATCACTTCAGTGTTTCTCTCTTGACAAATGAACTTGCAGCCCATTAATCCAAAAGTCTTTCAGAGTTTTCAGCTTTTTGTAACATCAACTGCCTGAATTTCAATCCAAGCTCTGCAGCTAAAACATTAAGGAGTCATGAAAAAGTTATTTATGCTTTTTTTGTTTGTTTGTTTTCAGGGGTGTTGTTGTTGTTGTTGTTCTGTTTTTAGTTGCTTGGGTTTTTTTTTGGCATGTTTGTATGTGTGCTTTTAAATGGATTTTGGGAACAGAAAGACTTACTAACTGGCATAAGATCTTTGAGAACAGGCACTCATGAACCAATACTTTTCATACTGAAACATTCTACTAAATATGTGAATAATATGTTTACAACCAGTTCAAAGCAGAATATACAGCAGATAATGACAAAATTAGTCACGCTAATGGTGATGTGTGCTGATTTTAAAATTGCTGTAAAAGAACAGCAAAATGACACTGATGGAAATGCCTTTGTTACATCATTTTAAGGAAAGTGGGATCAATGCCAGAAGAGTAAAAGGCACATTACCTAGCTGCATTTCACCTAATTCAAGCCACTAAGTAATGTTATGCATTAAGCACAGAGCTTACTGTAGTTCATAGACAAAATGCTTTTTTCTTGCTTTTAAAAGTGGTTTTATTTTAAATTAGGTTTGAAATAGGCAAACAAAATAAATACAGGCTTGATGTGGTCTTAATTTGAAATAGTGAGACCATTTGGCATAGTGTTCATTAGTTTAGACTTGGAAGGATATTGTGGCTGCTTTGAATAAATATACAGAACTTATGGAAACAAATGAGAAGGTTCAAATTGCACATTTGTTAATGATATTAAATTAACTAAGGCAGTCTACAGTTGAGTAAGAACTTCCTCCCTTCAACAACATAATAAATTATAAAGTGATACAAAGACTACAAATGTAACATCTTCTCATACTTTTTAGCTTTTAAAACCTTTTTTTCAGAGTGGTGTTGTGGTTTTTCTTTACTCATCATAAGAGACAGTAAGGAACTATTTAGCCTCAATAAATTTCATATACTTCAGTGCTTCTCTTCCTAGTAGCCTGACTTGGTATTCTAAGACTACAAATGGCTTTTATGATTGTGTACAGTTCCCTACAGGCCATTTGGGCCATCAAAGGAGTTGGAGATTGGATTTTTTCATGTATAGGGA
>NW_005054297.1:26390626-26452860 GCF_000277835.1 Geospiza fortis
TTTCCCTAAAAGTACTAAATTTAGACCATCAAACTGTTTCATGTTATGCACATCGACCCAATGTACTTAGGAGTAAGAAAAGAGAATTGTTGGTCAAAGCACTATACAGCTGTCACTATCTTTTTTTTTTTCCCGAACAGAGCTCTACTGCCTCGCTCTGTTTTAAAAGTGCAATGATACAATTTTATCTGTTAATTCACAAGAATATTGATAAAACTTAACTCATACTAAGAATGACAACCCAAGATGAATGACTCTTGAAAACAGCAATGCTTAGAATAAGGTTCCATTATTTGTTTATCTGTATTGCTGTTGGAATATTTTTGCAATACATCAGCTTTGAAAACTCTTTTTTCTCACCTTTCTCAGTTTAATGACTACGTTTTGGATGAACTGAGAAAATTGAAGCACTTACATTCTAATCTAAGTGATCATCATTTGCAGTATTTCTTGATTTAGTTGATGTCATTTTGCATTTGATTTCAGTAAGTTCTGAAGATATTTTTGGAAGATATCGCAAATATATTTATATTAGAAAGTACTTAGAAAATTATAATAGACAAACTATTTACAATTTTATCTAATTTTAACCGAAGGACAGACAAAAATACTTTTATAGTGTAGATTCTAGATAAAGAGAAGCAATGAGAAAAAAATGCTTTCATAATTTTCAGAAAAGCACTTGGGATGTTTGCACATTAGATTCTGTTTAGTCAGATAAAATCATGGGAGTTAGTCGTGGTAAAATGAATAAGGACCTGGATGAAGGGGAGATGATACAGGTTCAATGAAACAGGAAAATACCAGTTTGAGAAGGAGTTATTGAAGCTCTCCAAAGACCACCTGGGAAGCAAACTTTTTTAAAGATTGGAATTGGATAACCTTAAAGCCTGGCACCGTAAGAGTGATATGAAAATTAATGTTACAAAATACAAGTTCTTATACTTGGTTAAGAGTAAGAAATTATACTTGGAGCTGAGAAACAATCTACTGGAAAGAGCAGAGTAGAAGAAAGTTGTGTGCACCTGTCATTTACAGGGCAACTGTGAGGAACCAGATGAGATCTGTGTGAAAATGGCAGTTGCATTGTACAGATGTATTGACCAAAGTCTTTCAGGAAAAGATATGGATTTGTTGATAAATTCCACTTCATTTATCCTAAATATTGTGTAAAGTTTTCTTTTATGTGTTTTAAAGGACAAATTCAAACTGGATCAAATATGGTGATGACCTGAGTGACAAAAACAAAGTGGGAGGAGCCAGAAGGGCTTGGCTCAGGACCATAAAGCAGGATGAGGGGTAGGGGAGTTTGCAGAATGGGTCAGCAGCCAGGGAACTTATCAAATCCTTTCAACCATCTCTTAGCCAGTGTAGGAATGTCTCATATTTAAATTATTAGTTTTGATTTGATTTACTTGTCTGGGTTGGTTGGTTAGTTAGTTGGTTGGTTTTCCTTTGTTGTTTAAAATCTTTGATATTTTTGAGCCTTTTCAGTAAGTGTTCCTTTTCCCTGGTCAGTGTTAAAGTTCTAAAATGTCTTCCCAATAGTTAATATTTATTCTGCTTTCTCTTCTTTTTTCCTATTTTATAATAGCCTTCTTTTATTTCAACCAGATATTTTTACACAGTTATCTATTGTTTTTGTCTCCTAACTATACTTCTAGCTTTTATTTAAATGTTTGGGTTGTTTTGGTTTGGGTTTTTTGTTTGCATTTCTCCCCTTTATCAAAAAGAGTGTATCCAGTAACTTTTATAATTAAGAATCAGGGATGCGTGTCAGATTGATACTGCATCTGGAGGAGTTACAAACAAACTCATTAATATGGTACACCACAGCAGAGCATCCATGTTTCTAAAAATAGCAAGCTATAAAATGTAGTCTCTACTGGCTACTTAGAATATTACTGCTCTGTAACCAGCAATGCCCATATTTACCTTTTTGTGTGGTGATGGCGTCAGTAAGAGGAATTAATTTCACCTCCAATTTTTCTAAGCCTTTGCTCTGCTTTTTCATTTAATGTTAAATAAGCAAAACGTCTGTGACTAAACTTCAAACAGTTATTATTGATCTACAAAGGCAACATGGAGGGAAAGCTAGAAGTCATCATAGTCAGGAATATCTCTTAATGACACAACTTCAGTATCTGTCCAAAAAGCATTTGCTCTCAGAACCATATTTATTTCTTTCAAGGAGAAAAGAGGAGATGGTAAATGCATAATTCCCACACCAATGTTTTATATTTCCAAAGGAATGCCACAGTGCCTGAACTCTGAGACAAGTGCTGTCCTGTGCACCTGACAGTTTTTTGCACACAGCACACCCCTTCCACGCCAGCACTGTTTGCCTCTTTCACTGTGGTTGCAGACAGTTAACAGACAGCAATTTTCAGGGACTTACCTGCCAAAGATTCTGCAGCAGGTGCTGCCTCCTAAGCTTGGGGCTTTTTGGGTTGGGTGGTAACTTTTTTTTCCCTCCAATAAGGAGAAAATATGTGCAATAGTTTTCTCACAAGAGAATAAGAAAAGCTAAAATCTAACTTATATGACTTTTTTCCTCTTAAATAATAATATGAATATACATAATTGTATAGTTGTATAAATGTTTTTACATAAATGTTCACTATTTTACAGGAAAGCAGTGATTCTAGTGCATTTATTAAAATAGGAGTTTTTTTCTTAACTTCTAAAAAATAGATAACATCAGTGCATTGAATAGTTCCAGGCAGAACAACTGTTTCTTAATTTTTTTTAATTCTGCATTTGGCCCTTTTATTACAATAGTCATGAGGTAAAAATTTCAAATGGCATATCAATATATTATATTGATGACTGAGAATTTTTTTAGAAATTCTTTGGGAGTTTTCTCTGGCAAAATTAGTGTTGTCATTGTATGTTATTATTTTTTGTTGTTGTTATTATCATTATCTTAATTATTATTTATGATAAGGTTATCATCATTGTTAAAACCAAGACAGTTTAAAAAAGACATTTGAACCCTTGGTGTCAGTAAAATGATAGCCTCTCAGTTTTGATTTCAGAAAATCATCTTTGCTTATGTAGGAAATGTTAAGCTTTATGTTTGACAGATGCTCTCTTTTCTAGTGTCATCCTCTAATTAAAAATTATAAACATCTGTAATGGTACTGGCCTCGTCTATGTAGGAATCCATAGTAATTCTGAAGTTGATTGAAAAAAAAGACTCTAAAATCTTGTAGAATGTAAATTGCCTGTGTCAGTTCATCGTGTGAAGGTTGGCAGTTTTCACAGATGGCCCTATAACACCAGCTGATTTCATGATCCCTCCTTTATGCCTTTCCTAGATTGAGTAGTGAATTTGAAATATATAGATAATATAAATTTGTAAATGAAACATCAGAATACTTACTTCACTTTTTGAGAAGTTCTGAATCATTCAGTAGCCATGCAGCTGTCTTGCTATCTGAAAGATAGTGTCACTGAAGAACCATCTCTTGTAACATAGAACACGAAGTGCTTCTGAGGACGCAGAATAATCAATTTAATTTAATTTGTACATTTCATTTTCCTTAGTGTAAGGCATTGTGTCAGGTAATGCATCTGGTTAAAAAAGGTCAGTCTCATTTGTGCATGTCTGGTGGGCACTATCACTCATGTTTTGAGTCATAGAGCACATTCCTTGTGAAAGAGGAAAGAATCAGAGGGCCTCTCTTTAGAACTAAGTATAAAATTATTTTTAATCACATTTTTAAGGAATTTACTGTAGTTATTGAACAGCTATGCTTCTGCATAAGCTTTCATGCTTTTCTAATGCTTTTACTTGTGGAGGAGGGTTGGAAGGAGGCTGGGGGAAAGCGTTAATTACAAAGTATTGGTTGTATGAGGCTGAAATGAACCTATACAAGATCTTAGCTTCCTTACAATTTCCTTTTTTCCTATAATGACTTAATGTCTCTTATATGAAAGTGTTTTCATCATTAAAAGGGAATAGACCCATGATGCCTTTTGTAGTTTACTTGAAGAATGAAAGATAAAAAACAGAGATTTTTCATGCTTTAGCCACTGAATGGAAAAAAATTTATTTGGATGATCTTTAGTTCCTATGTAGTTCTTTTGTCTAATAGGACAAAATCCTTACAAATACAGAATTTTAGTAGGTTATGTTTAGTCAGGTTCACCACAGGTGAAAAACTAACTCTCAGCTGATCAACCTGTAACTTAATTACACAAGAGGGAAGATTATGCAGTGTTGCATCAGTTTTATGTGTATCCCTCCTTTTTTATGCAAGTCTCCAAATGAGTTCTGGGACATAGAAGTGAAATGGCCTTCTGTTAAAATTGGAGCTACTTAGTAGTAGATGAACGGAGAAAGTTTCAAGGTCTGGACTCCTATCACATATGTCTAAATTTTTTTGAGATTTTTTTAAACATTGACTAATGAGGAATAGCTAGTTAGTCTGAAAATACAGAATAAATGTTCTGACTAGTCCACTGTGCCTGCCTTAGCTGTCAGATAACTTCCAGTGTCTGACTTTGGATATGCAGTCATGTGTATTACAATCCTAACTCCGGAATTCACTTTCATGTTAAATGCTGCTCCTTACAGGCTGATACTTGTCAGTCAATTTAATTGAAATGTCACGCTGACCTTTATATGAAATATGCTGAACTTACTGGGGTTTTTGGAAGCTCTTTTTACTTTTGTTCCAGTTAAAGTTCTTAAATTACCAGTATACAAAAAGTTCATGCTAATTAAGCTCATGAAGGTGCCTGCTCATTGATCTTACAAACAATACATTTTTTGCAGATGTAGTTCAGCTGAATCTGCCTGAAGATCAAAAAGTAAGCATCACTGCAGCGACAGTGGGACAGAGTGCTGTCCTAAGTTGTGCCATCCAGGGAACCCTGAGACCTCCCATCATCTGGAAGAGGAACAATGTCATTCTGAACAGCTTAGATTTGGAAGATATCAGTGTAAGTAACCGAAAGTTCTATTTAACAGCTTTTTATCAAAACCTTTCATAAATAATAGAGAAGTGATGCATAACAAGCTACATGCTCCTGATACTTCAAAGACAATAAATGGAAATTATATGCAACAAACTCTGCCTGTTTTTATTTGCTATGTATTTGAACTCCTGTTAAATATAGAGAAAATATGCTTCACAGAGCAATCATTTAAAAAATAAATATAGCAATAAAAGAACATGAGGGCTAAATTGCAACCCAAAATACAGTCAGCATTTTACATTCAGGATTGTACGGTCTTCACATATTTAGAAGAAAAGAGAAATCTGTGACATGAACATTTTGGTGTACAAACAGATAATAATAGTTTTCTTTTATAATAGTTCAATAGAAATCTATTTTTCCCCAAATAAGTATTTCATAATAAAATTAGTTGTTTTGCCCATTCCTCCAAATACTCAGCAGTGTATATGGTACCTCTCAAAGAAGGAAAAGCAGAATATTAGTATAATTTGTAAATCTTTTTGTTTCAGGAAGGCAAGTGTTTCCACCTAACATTGCCATGACCTAAAAATACAGATGAAAATAGAAAACTAGTATTAGAATTACATCTTCTTGCAAGACTAAAAATAAGCTTTCATCTGTATTTTGTATGCTTCTGGGTATGCTTTCTTTGTTTTGTCCATTTTGTATTGGGAAAGTTCAAAATGTGGACAAATTGTTACGTTGGGATTTGTGCTGTCTGTCTAGCCCAAGTGAGTCTGAATTCACCTGAACTGTTATGTGTGTGGAATATTGCTGCAATGAAATATCTAGTTTGTCTATTTTTATTTCTTTTTTTTATGAATGTTTTATTTTTAAGGTGAAAATTGTTCCCGCACATCATCTCTCTTTTATGTCTGGTTTTGTTAGTTCTGATGGTAAACTGAGCTTCCTCAGAGTGGTGCTTTGTAAAATAATGGACAATTTCAAAGCTCAAAAGCTCATCTTGCTTGAGTGATGGTTTTAAGTCCCTTGAGAGGCTTAGGATAAACCCAAGATAATCTGAAAAGTTCTCTGTTAAATATAATTGCTTTTGTTAGTTTGATATTAATCACATAACTTACATTGAAAAGTGTCTTGCCCATGTCCACAAGATCCTGCCTGCAATATTTGTTACCTTTCTGTAAATATTCCTGATGTTCAAAACCATTATTTGGAGTTCTTACTAATCGATTCTAAGTGTAATAGCTGGCATGAGCTATTGACAGAGAAAGGAAGATGCATCTTTACACACAGAAATAAAAGGGAAATGATGAATGGAAATGATGAAGCTAACAGCTCACCTTAAGACTGAAAGGTTCAGTTGGCTTTTTTGCAGACATGAAAAGATCAAGTGATTTCTAAGCCAAATACATACATTTCTGAGTATGAAAAAAGCCCCACAAAAACCAAACCAAACAAACAAAAAAAAAAACAGAGAAAGTTCTTATGCTGGGTGCAGGTGCCCAGGAATTGACAGCAGGGGCCGCAGGATGCAGCCATTCCCAAGGGACCATCAGCAAAGCAGCGGCTCAGACACACCCATGGCACCACTGAACGAACATTCAAAAAAGGGCATAAAAAACAAGGAGAGAGAGATTAGAGAACAAAAAAGAGCAAGAAACAGCAGAGGTAAGTCTAAAGCTGGAAGAGCAGAAGGTACGGTTTTGTGAAACAGATGCCCAAAACATCTGCACTGGAGCAGGTTTATCTTGAAGGACTTGACCAATTGCTTGACCAGTCTGGTGACTTTCTATGATCCAGTGGTGGCAGTGGTTGACAAGGCAGGACCAACAGATGTCACCTATCTAGACTTCTGCAAGGCCTTCAATACGATTCCATGCAACATGTGGATGGATGGAGGGATGGATGGATGGATGGATGGATGGAGACAGAGGTTGTGGTCAACATCTCTGTCATTGTATCTAAGTGGAGGCCAGTGACAAGAGGTGTCCCTCAGGGTCTGTCTTTGGCCTAGTGCTCTTCAGCATCTCTATCAATGACACAGACAGTGGGATCGAGGGCACCCTTGACAAGTTTGCAGATGACACGAGACTGAGTGGTTCAGTTGACACATCTGAAAGCTGGGATGTCCCCCAGGGGGACCTGGACAAATCTGAGAGGTGAATCTGCAGGAACCTCATTGTTCATAAGCAAAAATTATGTTATAGTTTAGTCCCTTTAATAGTAACAGTTTAGTTACAATTCAAATACAGAAAGAGAAGGTCAGATTCAATATCCTCTGAGTGAGGCACTAAAATTAATAGTGCTCAAATATATGTATATGTGGGATATTAATCTCTCTTTCCAGATAAAGTAAAATAGGGAGGAAGAAAGAGTTAATGGTGCCTGGATTAAAAGAAGAAATAACAAAAGAACAGAGAGAAAGACATTGAGTTAGATTTGTCCCCAGATCTTGTTTGCTTCAAAATTTATTTTACTTTTCACTCTTTTCACAGATTTGATCTGTCTCTCTTTATTTCTAGATTCTTTACTCCTTGTATAATATAAGATGTCCCCAGAAGCAGTGTACTCTAAGTTTTACTGTAGCTATATTATAAACTGTATGATGTTTGCCTAACTCTGGGAATTCTTAATTTAGTCAGTTATGCAAGAACCGCATCTGAGCAACTCAAGACTAATAATGTTGTGTAAAGAGCAGTACATTTTCTGAAAATGACAGGGCAAACACTGACCTGGGAAGATAGGTAGTTAGGGTTTTGGGGGTTTTTCAGTAAAATGGATCAAAGATCAATATAACTGGAAGTCACCACATATATAGGGAACCAGGCTAAGCAGTAGTGGCAATGTGGTTTTGTAAATCATACAAAGTGCTCATAGTTAGAAATTAAGGTTTTGCACTTTCCAGTTCTCAATATGAATTAAGCTATTTGCTTTGAGGAGGGACAAACTCAGAACAATATAACGTCCTAGTATTTTGTCAAATGGAAAAATGCAACAAGGAGGAAAGGAATCCAGGTTAAACTGAAACTGATACTTCAATTTATATATGTATTTAAAATTTTCCACTCCTCTACTGAAAGTGTACAAGATACATCTCTAAAGCTGTTAGCTATGGAGTGGCTAAAAATGAGTCTTGATAATGTCTAATGTCTTGTGTATTCTAAGACATTTTAAAGAAATATTAAGAAATACTGTTTGTCTTTCAAAGGATGACAATAGAAATTTGTATTTAAATAGTATATTTAAAAATGTTCTATGAAGTGTATGTTAATGACATTACTGGTAATATCCAGTTGATAATTTTAAAAGTCCTTAGTTCTCATCTCTTCTTATGGTACTTATAACTTCTTTTTGTAGAAGTACTGCATCTTGCTACAAATCCTTCTCTTACTGAAACTGATGGGAGGCAGGGATAATTAGCACCTATCTGAGTGAAATTATGAAAAAATTATATGCCTCTGCAAATTTTACTTAAATTGTAATATAATTGTGCTGTGACTCACTACAGAACTGTTATCACAGGGCATTTTGATGATATTTCAGTACACATAGAGAAAGGATTTTTTTTCCTTGCGGTTATCTTACATCTTAAATTTGATATTTGCCTTTCCACTTTCCTCTTGTTTTTATCTAACCTACTATTCATTACAGATAATAGTTCCCATGTATGAAAAATAGCAGATGTATTTCCCAAATGCAATTCATATTACTTTTTTAGTCTTAATTCGTTCACTTGTTTAAAGTTTTTGTAACTTAATTTACTTTATTGTTTTTCTAATACTTTATTCTAGCTTTACCTTCAGGTTCTTTCCTATGCATGTGAGCAATCTTACTTTTCTTATAGGATCTTGGTCCTTTTTCTTACATTTATTGAAGATCTACTGGGGTGGTTTGTCCATGTGCAAAGTTAAACAGTAACTTTTCAAAACAGTGTAGTTCAACTTTTTTTCCTTTTGGCAAAGCTCATAATATCTCTCTTTAGGCTGCCTTCATGGAAAGCATCTAATATTTCAATTTTGAGGTTTTTGAAGTTATGTATAGGTTACCTTTTCCTCAGAACTTCTGATTTGTTTATCTTGTTAAAATTAATTTGCACATTAAAGTTGACCCTTCTTTGGTGGCAATCGGCATTTTCTGCTTGACATCTTTGCCCTTCACCCACCAAGAAAACCCAAAAGACTCTAATGGAGAATACCAATAAAAACTAACATTCTCTAAAGAACACAATGGCTTCCATTCTGTAGAGTTCTAATCAGAAACTGATGACAGAAAGGTTTCCAGATTCTATAAAACATTAAGCACCATTCCTAGAAAGGACTCCAGACATCTGACCTCTTCTTTTTCTTCCAGCTTTTCATTCTGTTCCCCCTTTTATTATTCTTAAGAAAAATCTCAGGAGAACCTCATGAATTATTCCTTTCCACATTGTTTTCCCCCATGGGATAGTATGGACCTACATACAAGCTTTTCTTTATACACTGTTGAATTGTTCTTAATACAGCACAGTTATGACTCTAACACAGTGATAGAAATATGAATGTCTGAGAAAAATATGTGTACACATACACATGTGTACACATGTGTACACATGTGTACACATGTGTATGCATGTGTGTTTGTACTTCTGACAGAATCCCAGGTAAACCATAAATGTCAGGAAAATATTCTTCAATCTTTTCCTCAAATCACATAAAACAACGCTTAAAAGTATTTTTTTTTAAGTTAGGACATAAAATAGAGGACTTAAATTTAAAGAGAGGAAAAATTAATAGTCTAACCTGAATAGTGTCCTGGTTCTGGCTAGACAGGTTAAATTTTTGCAGTAGCCAGGAGGGAGTATGTCTAGGACCCAGACAGTATTCTACGACCTTGCATCATTTTTTGGGAATGGGGGGGAAGGGCTCCCTTCCACATGGAGGAGCATGGCAGAAGGAGCAGTCAGGTGTTTTGGGAGTTCTGCGGAGGCAGGTGAGCAATCACGTATGAGTCGTTCACTTCTTTTCCTCTTGTATAATCTGTCATTAGTATAGTTGCTGTTACTGTTTGTTGTCTTACTTCATTGCTATTTCCAGTAAATTGTTCCCAGCCCATGATCTTTCCCTCTTGTTCCTCCAATTGTCCTCTCCAGCCTACCACATGGGGATGGGGTGTGATTGAACTCCACGTGGTTTGGCAAGTTTCAGTAGGAATATTACATTAGGGAATACCATTCCTAAACCTTGACAAAAAGATGTTCAAAGTTCACGTACATTTCTTTATTCTCAAATATCCTAAAAGAGGGAATGCCTGCTTGCAGTCAGTGCATTGACATTCTGATTTACTGCAGCAAGCTCTGCATGCTCTTGTTTTATTCCTGAGGAGGTTTTCCTCCTCCCTGCAGTGTTGCCATGGGCCATCTTACTGCTTGTGTGAGGAAAGTGTAGTGGTCCTATGACATGAAGGGAGCCCCAGAACCTACTTCCCTTCAGAGGTGATGCTCCTAACCTCATCCTTTTTGGAAGATAATAACTCATATTCCAACAATGAACAAACACAGTGCCGTTGGCAAAAAGCTGGCAGTCTTGTTCAGTACAAAATCTGGATCCTGATCAGTTTATTTTGAGCTTTAATCACTAAATGGCAATCCAACAATTTCAGTGTGTGTGATTTTCTGTGCAGTATTATGTGTTGCAACCACAATATATACCTGAAGTTATATATGTATAACTGCATTGTATTTGAGGTTCATTTTAAAAGCCTAATTGCAGGTTTTCCTTGTACATTATGTTTTTGACACCTCTTAAACACATTACAACTCTCAGATATTTTCTACTGATTTTTATGATGAGGTGGTTGGATTTGATTAACAGTGACTCATCAAAGTCAGCATGTTTCTATTTTTATCTATATTGAATTGCCCTTTATCTGCTACACAGTTTTTCTTTTAAGTAGGATGCATTATTACATTTTCTTTTGTATTTCATGAGTTGAATACCAGTTTTGTTTTGTTCTTTTCTACTCCACTTGTAATGATCCTATTGTTGAGAGATGCCTCTGCCTGACTTAAGGTACAAATGAAACCACATGCCAAAAGCAGTAATATGGATTTTATTTAACAGTAAATGTGAGGTAAAGAGATAGAAAGAAATAGGAAAGAGCGGGGTGGGGGGATGCATGGGGGGAAGTGAAGGAGAAAGAGATCAAAAAGATAATCACCACACTGTGGATCTAGAGGCATCCCACTGGTCCTCCTTCACCCTGGTCTCTTTGGTAGTGGGGTCCCAGAGTCTTCTGGAGGTGCCACTTCACTTTTATACAGGCCAATTTATGGGTATCCATGGGTGTTCACAGATGTTCCCATAACTGAGGGTGGCACGTGTATAAGCAGCTGTTTCCTCTCCCACAGTTTGCCATAGTGGGAATTTTTGTCCAGATGCATTAACCAGGGTGTGTTAACCAAACTTGAGCTCCTCTAGGCCTGGAATAAGCACCTTCCTGTTGCAAATTCCTGTCTTCTGTGCTTTTCTCAAGCTCACGCTGCTGTAGCCTTGACAATGTTTGAGGCAGTTGTGGTCTTTAAGTCTCTTCTTAAGTCTCTTACATCTCCCTGTGGCTCAAACAGTGTCTTTCTGGGAACTTTTATTCATTTCACAGTTTGCCCATGGGGATGATGTGTTCGTAGAGAAGTCAAAGAAAATATAGAAACAGCAGGAGAATGACACAAGCAATTATACAGTGTGCAATAGCTATCCCAGCAATTACAAATGTAACTCCAGTTGCAATCATTGACCCAGTTTTCATGATAGCCATTGCTCCTACCCCGTGAGTAAAAAGGATTAGAATATGGGCATCAGCCAGTAAACAGCCTTTGGGTTTAGAGGGATTGGAAAAGCTCTAATATTTGACCAGTGATTTCTTTAATTTTGGCTTGGGCTTCCTCAATTGATGATGTTGCATTGAGAATGGTAATGCAACACTCAGTTTCAGTAAGTTTTAACATTCCACATATTCCTTGTTCCTTTAATAATAACATATCTAATGCCAACTGATTTTGTAAAGCCATTTTTGACACCAGTTGGTCTTGCAAATTCAGCCCTAGGAGCAGATATTTGGCTCAGTTCCTTGGGGGCATGTACTTGCCATATAATATTTCCCAATGCCCATTGGTGCTGTGTGATAACAATAGAAGGTGTAAAAAATATTAGAAGTCTCAAAACTATATTTTTTCCCCACTGTATAATAATCACATCTATTACCGATCAATTCCCATATTTTTTCAGGAGAACTTGTTTTCTGCTGTGTCTTTCCCGATAATGAATAATGAAAGATGGAATTTGGGTAAATGGATGGGAGTTCTATCCTGCACCTTGGCCCAGCGTGCTCAGTTAGGAACATCCCAAAGCTAATCCAGGTGGTGCAGGATAGCTGCACATCCAGGTGTCTATCAAGTACATTTGGGGTTTGAATTTAGGAGTAATTCCTACTCCTTTTTTTTTTCAGGCACCAGAACTTTTGTCATACTTTTTTTGCACTCTTGCCCATCTTCCCTGTATTTCAAAATTAGTGGAAAGCTGTTTTATATTTTGTATTACAAGATGACTTCTAAAACTTCTTAAGCATCTCTTCTTCACTCCCATAATATCTTTCTTCCTTAAACTTTACTTTCAATTCAAATTCATTGTTTTTTCTGTTCTTTTCTGTATATCTATATAAAGATGCAGGTTATGTCTTCATTCAATATTGGTGTTACTAGCAAATTAATTTTGTGCTATTAATTTCTGATTAGTTTATCAAAAATTTGCAGTTCATTTTTTTTGTATGGTTATAGACATACTCTTCTCACTTCTTCTGCTGTATACATCCATCAACTGGGTGACAAACAGCATCATTTCAGAGTAATTTTATTACTAGTTACATATTTATTTCTCCAGCATTTCCAGGTCATTTCGCTGTAGTTTTGCTATCCTAGTAGACTTAATGCTTTTCACAGCTTTCAGAAGAATTATGCGAAAGGGTTTTATAGTACACAGAAAGAATACTGAGCTTTTCAGGTTATTATTTTAGAAAAGAAATCTTGAAAGAGCAACTCGACTATGCTACAGCAGCAGTAAAGGTCACTCCTTCTTAAGAGCATGAGAAAGATGCTTTGTTAATAATGGACTCTTGTGGCTCATAGTCCTGAGTTTCCAATCACTGCTATAGTACATTAAATAGGAGGGCCATATCACCAGCAATAAAAAGTCTTTGATATCCAGAAGTCTGTTTCATTGAACAGAGAGGCACAATCGCTTAAATAAGAAAAAAAAAAAAACCAGGAGGAAAAATTTCAATAGGTGGGACATAATTACCTATTGGGAACTTGGCTTAACTGTCATTTATATATTTCAAAAAATAATAATTTTTTTAAAAATACTGCAGAGGTGTACAAGGGCATTTACTTAGTACAACTTAGTACTAACTCAGGAAGAAAATTTCTACCCACCTGAAATATAATTGGTACTGCTACTTGCAAAAGTGAACATGAAGCAAATTGTTTATCTAGACCAAGTATTATCAGTTTGTGAACTCTGAAAGGATAACAACAGAAGAGAATATATCTGCCATGATTTTCAAATGATGGTATTTATGATTTCTCTGAATCAAACTGCTCAGTGATCTGTCTACTCATATACCTGACACCATGTATCCATTCATATCTAAATTTAATTAGATCTACTTTAGCTCAGACTGATTTCTCTTTTGCCTGTTAATTTTATCACCTTCATGTGTATTCTTCCTTCCTTTCTTTTTCATTTTTGTACTGTGCTTACATTGCTATCTTTATAATCCAGAGCTTCCTTTTCAAAAGTATTCATTCAGAACTTTTTCTGTTTGGGTATATACAAGAGCCTTTGTATCCATGGCAGAGTGTTTTCATTGATCTGTTCAAAAGGAATGATAAAGGAAACTAAAGGTTTTCCTAATTTAGTATGATTTTGGAAACAGATTTATTAATGATGTCCATCTGATTCTCCTTTCATGTACACTGGGCTTAAAGCTACAACCAGAAGTAGGGAAGTTGAAACAGTGCTTCTAAATAATATCTAGTTTGGTTAGGTATAAAAAATTGTCTTTGAGTAAGAAGAATTTAGATGAATTTACAGAGGATCACTGAATCTGCATTCTTTATTGTAGTTTTATGGGTAAAGAGAGATAGAAGTGACTGGTTTTTTGACAGTTACTCAAAAGCACCTGCTAAATATGTTTTGGTTTTGGCTGATGAACATTTTTCTTCTAGAACTTTCTAAGAGAAATATAGTAATGTTTTCAAATGATAAGCATTTGCATATATATACCTAATTGAAGTATTGAAGAGAAAAAAGAATTTTTACATAGAAAATAAATTTCGGACTACATAGTCTTATGACTGTCATCTGAAGTATGTTATCTTGTCTGGTTTAAAAGCAGATTTGTGTGTCCATTTTTTATGCATTTTATTTCGAATAGTTCTGTTACTTAAGTGGGAGGAGGTTATGTCTTCCTTTCTAGAATATGTGCTCCTTCTAGGCAAAAATCCGTCTTTACAGATCTGTTTGTATTAATGAGAAATAAAATGGAATTGCCATACTCTGGCACAGTAAAATATCAATGCCATACAAATTTTGTCTACAAGATACTTAAAAGTTTGTGCAGCAACTTGGCAAATGCAATGAATTCTGTGAAGTTCCTGCTATTGTAACCTATAGTTAATGAAAGATGACTGAAATCCTGTTTTGCCTTCACATTTTTAACATGATATACATAGTTAAAACATCAGATGAGAAATTCATTCATGAAAAAGACTGAAGTTTAACCTGTGATTATTGAACAATTAACATGTCAAAAGGAAGGCAGTGAAGAAAAAGCTGCCTCTTCTCCCACCCCTCTGTATTAATAAAGACTTTATTTCTGACATGGATTCTATGATTAGTTGGCAACAGCTAATGATAGAGTTATAATTGGAGTAAAATATAATTGAAACCAAGGGTTAGCTAGAGAAAAAGAACTTCTGTACATTTCAGTCTTCCAAAGTAAGACTGTACTGTATATAAGGAAAATATATTGTGGTATTTCAGTGATAGAGTTTTATACAGTGACAGTAGCATAGAATCTTTCTAATGAGTAGTGCTGTCTCATTTTTTTTTAAATAAAAGCAAAGAACAAGGGTGAGAAAAGAAAATACAGTGTATATAGCTTCATGTTTTGTAAAGGACTTACACTTCTAAAAAAATTTTGGGTCCATTACAGAAAACAGTATTAGAAAAGCAAAAATTAATTACAGGAGACAAATAATGATCCACTAAGAAGTAAAATTATTTTGGTACATCTTGTAGAAACTTGAAATGTGTTAACAAAGAGTTAGCTATTGTTGCAGCAGAAGAAAAGTGCTTATTGTGATTGGCAGAGCAGTGGTAAAATTGGAGTAATGGATGTCTCACAGTGTGATACTGGCATTTGCATATAAATTTTTATATAAGCATTTCATTTAACTGGAATTTGTGGTCTTATTTTTAAGCTGTGCAATTGAAAGTACTTGTGTTCAATTTTTTTTAGAACTATTGTAATGCATGGGAAACACGTGTACCTCTATTAGGTACTTTGCTTTAAAATAACACACAGTTTACCTGCAACAGGATATAGTAAATGTTTTATGTATATCAAATATGAGCATTTAATAATAGCAAAGTGTCTAAATATCAACAATATTTATTTGTTAATACCATCCAGAAAATATTTATTATGACTATTCACAATCCCTTTTGAAATGGGGAATTTCCAACCTCAGTTTATGACTTGAACACAGACCAGATGTAACAGAAAGAAGAAACAGAAATATCTTATTGATAATAATGTATAGAAAGTACTGAGATTTTGCTAGTTCAGCATTATGCTATTGCCTTTATGTATGAATAACCATTGTGATACCTGTGGGCTTATCATAACATCATGGCTTCATGTCAGTAAAAGAACAGAAGTCTACTTGGTACAGCTCTGGAAAATATGTTTGTCAGTGCCACTATATGAGGAAAAATATTAGTTTTTTTACTGAAAACTTTTTGAACACTCTAATTTTTCTTGTTTTATACCAGGATGTTCTTACACTGTCTTCCAGTTACCCTGACCAGGAACCAGAACCAGTTGATGCAATGAGACTAAAAATACCACAATTAATTTCAGTATAGACAGAAAACAAACAAAAAACCTAACTGCAAAGCAAAACCCAAAGAATTTTCCCTGCATAAATAGTTTCTGTGCTTACAGTAAAAGGTTGCTGCCAATGACCTTGAAGTGTCTTTTCTTTCATTGATATCAAGGAATCAATCTTGCCAGTTAAGATTCCTTGTGATAAAGAAATAGACTGATGGACATGGATTGTTGTATTAGTGGTCTGAGCAAAAGCAGTATGTGTAAAGCTTAGGTAACAAAGATTAGTATTAAATGTAAATTGTCTCAGCTTTCAGTATTTTATTAGTGTAAATTCATGATCTTTTTGCGGGACTCTGGTTTCATACTGAGTGCTTAGTTCAAGTGACTGGAACTTTCTGTTTATTATAAAGGCTCTAAGAATAATATTTCAGAATTATTTGGTGTGTCAGTCCTGGCTAAACCCTTAAGTGAAGCTGCTGTGCTTGCCTTCAAACTGCCAATATTTTGATTTTATAAGAATAGAGAAAAATATGGTGAGGAGTGGAAGTCATTCACTTTGTTGTATGTAATCAGGTGTATTGCTGAAAAAAGAAAAGTTTATTGTAGGAATTACATCCAGACTCTTTGTAAGCATCTTTGTGCCTACTTCTTGTATGACATACTGGATAACAAACTGACGCAAGTGGGATTGTGCTAATAATCCAAGTAATGAGTGGCTGGCCCTGTTTGCTTTCTACTGTGGTCTTTAGATCATATATTAATGCTGCATTTAAAATGAGAGATCAACTTGAGAAAAACTATGTGATTTATAATGTGTTTTTTTCCCCCTAGTATGCTAAGAATGGGCCAAAGTGAATCATTCTGATTTTTAAATCATTTTGAGATACTAGGTTGCCTGTTTTTCCCCTGCCACTTACCCCAATATACAATTTTCAGCTGCCACATATTAGGGGATTCTCAAAAAAATGTCTATCTTTTTTGGTTTAGTTTTTTTTGTCTGCAAGATATTTAAAAATTGTTTGAAAAGATATTTTTGTTGTCTATTTATTGGTTTATCACATGTACATAAAGGAGATTGTGACAACCCAAAATTTATCCCACTGGGGTTCTGTGGATTGCATAAACCTCATAGACACTCTACCTACTTCTCTATCTCACTCCTGGATAATTCATAAATACATGGGAGGGACTAGATAATAATTGGATAAAAATATGAGTAAAAAATTGAAGGGTTGTTTGTTTCCTTTTTTTGTGATTCTCTTGAGTTTTGTAAAGAAACATCTGGAGAACTTTGTTTCTGTGAAATGAAATGGGGTTTTTGTTTCAAGATTAGTCTAATTCAGGAACCAAAGATATGAATTATTTTCAATGTAAGAAAAGGGTTTTGGACGGATGCAACTAAAACTGAAATCCAGTGTTTTATGTAGTAGGAAGATCAAAAATTCCAATAAACTTTATAAATTTAAAACTAAATAGTTTGTGGTATTTGAAAACATTAAATCTTAGCACAGTATAATTATATAGTGTGATATTTTTAGAATCAGAAAAATTTAGGGGATATTCAGTGAATTCTAAACTGAATCACCTTACAGAGTAAATTACATCAGTACTTCTGCTTCTCTGGGTCTTCCTAACACTTAGATACACTTTGGAATATGATCCAAGTAAACTGCATAGTGCAAAGCTAGTTTCTCTTTGCAGAACTAGTTTGGAGTGTGATAATAAATATATCTACAATTAAAGCTGATTTAAAAAAAAAAAGGAACAGTTTTGGGGAATGATAATAAACTGATAATTGAGTAAGTATTATAAATTAATTTCATTGGTTATGAGTTTAACTTGAAAAATATGTGAGGAATGAATGTCAAATAGATATATCTGATTAAATCTGATTATATAACAATTTGGTTTGTTAAAAAGGAGTAAAAGTCAAATGGTATATGAGTCATTCTGAAGATCTCTATGTAACATGAAGCAATAAAAAAGTCAGCTCTATCAGAGCATGCTGAATTTTCCATTTGAAATATACTGCATCTACTCAGTTGGAGATTTTGAATATCTAAATAAATTAGCGGTCCTTATTGCCGATTCATCACAAGATAACGTCAAATTACGGAGTTTTTGGGGAAGTAAAAGGTTAGTGATGTTTTATGGCTAGCCTGAAGAGCTCTAGTACTTTGGCAAAGCTGTCACTTATGTCTAGTGTGTGCTATAAACAAGAAAAAAATTCCAAATTCTCTTTACACATCTACATTCAAATGAAGTCATTATTCTCACTGGTAATCTAGCACTGAGGCATTTTATGTCACTTTCCTTTGTCATCCCTCTTCAGGTTCTTAAGAGGTTGGAACATTATTAGATTTCCAAATAGCAAAACCAATTTATAATCAACTGACATTTTTTGAAAAACACAAAGCAGTTGCACGTTTTGTGTAGAATAATGGATATTACCTTTTATTAGCTGTTACTATTTCCTCATGAAGTGAAATTGCAGTCCTTACTGTATCTCAGAGAATAAAGGGGAAATCATACATATCTAATTAATTATTTAAACAGGTACAGTGTTACTGTATTCATTTCTAGTCAGAGAAATAATCTTTTTCTCAGATTTGCTGAATACAGCCAAATCCTTCTCAATTCAACTACTGGCCTGGGCTTATGCGTTACAAAGTCTTATTTTAGGAAGCAAGAATAGAGGGTGACCTCTGCATCGAGCATTTGTAATGTAATACAAGCTTAGGACGGTATGCATGAAGACTTTCTCAGCATGGGAGATTTAGTTAGATGTTCTGAATTACTTACCAAATGTCCACCATTTTACTCAGTCATAGTAGAGTAAGGCTAGTAAAGCCATTTTGCGGTAATGAGATCCAGCCTTTGTAAAATTCAGTCATTATTTGCTTTTTTCTTTCTGTTCTCCCCTGTGTCAAGAAAAGAGGAACCAATGAAATTACTGGAATATCTAATTGTAGCTAGGAAGTTTGTTTTCATGGTCGGCAGAGAGAGGTGGGTGGCAGCTAAAACAGTGAGCACTGACAGATCCACTGAATGATCCCATAAAAGGATTTTGCTGCCCTGAGCTTTCTCAGATGACTGTAAAAGAAGCTTAGGAAGATTAATTTCCTTTGACCAAAACTAGTCTGCATTAATAATCACGAATTGGTGGTATTCTTGAGAACATTGTTTCTTTTAAGATTTTGTCACTTTTTACTGCATATATCTACGAGTGCTTATGTTAGACTGTGCACTTCCCTTTTTTAAGCTTTGGCATGATTTGCAATTTTCTGTCAGGCTGATTCTTCAACCAGTGGACTTACACTAGATTCATGGTTTGTTCTTATTGCAGCTGTAAAATTTAAGACTGAGAGAAGGTATGCAGAATTTGTGCTTATGAAATGTAGGATTTGTTTTCCCTCTTAATCTAGAAGGAAAACTTTTTTAAAAAAATCTTGGATTTCTGCCAAATGCAATTTTTCTCAGTGTTCTTTGTGGAATACGATTTCTTTGTGACAGTCAGTAGTAAAGTGCAGAGTTGCATTGCTTTGCCAGTGTGAACAGAGAAACTGATTACTTGGAAAACAGGAGTTGTAGCATTGATATTTTCACAAAAAGCCTGAGCTGATTTGTCTGGCAAATGAACCGTACATAAATAATTATTTTCCAAAATGTTTTCAGTTAACCTTCAAAAGGATATCTACTCTCTGTGTCCTTGTAACAAAGGAAGTTAGAGATACTGAAAAATCTGTAAAATATGAGCAAGAATGTGACATTAGTATTACTGGTACTTCCATGAGTTGACTGAAATAAAATGCAGAAAGCTTGGGAGGATGTACAGGAAATAAAAGGGAATATGTATACTGGTTGTGTTTTACAAGCAAACAACTGTTCTGAAAATATCTGGTTTCAGTTATTGATACAGACTTTCCCTAGCAAACCAATACAAAATTTTAATTCTTAGCTTCAGATTTTCTACCTGATCAGCTCAGAGACAGATGATGTGGGGTTTTTTGCCTTTCCCCATTAAAAAATCAAGATTTTCATTTAAAAATAAGGGAAATGCCCCCACCCAGAATGTGTTACCATTATAATTTAACTAGTATTGATAACCATCAATAAAAAAGGGCCCAAGCAATATATTTGTTTTCCTTTTGTTGTGGATTTGTTAAAGACTGCAAATAGAAATGAAGGTAATATAAAAAAGCATGAATTCATAATATTTGGTGTTCACTAATTCCATTTATTAAGAACACAATAAACTATTTTTTTTCTGTTTGAGGATAATGTAAGTAAGGATTCACATCTTCAGTTCACGTAACCCGTGTACTTTATTTTTTAAAAAAGTATTTATACAAGGCCAAAACCCCCCAAAAGCTATTTAGGAAAGCAAAGTATGCGCAAAAAAATGTTGGAAAAATAAAGAAACACCCAAATGGCACAGACCAAAACAAAAATACTCCTAGCTTCTATGACGATGAACAAATTCAAGCAGTCTGTCTCATTATATGTTCTCCTGTGGGGAGAAAGCAAAGAACAGTCTTCCTAGAGCTGTTAATAAAGAAATGCTGGAAAATGGTCGTAAATTCTCTCATATGTAAAGCGTTAGCATATGAAAGCGAGCTATAAACCCCAAGGATATAATTGCTGATTCAAAACAAAAAATCACCTTTAGTTTCTGTTTTATAAACATTAAGAGAGCAAAGCAAAGATTCACTATCAAATTGAAGTCTTCATTATTTTGCTCATTATTTGTAACATATATGGTGATTTGTGAAATGTCAGGTTCTTCAGGAGAACAGAATTGCAGCTGGATAATTGTTAAGGTAATTGTTCAATTCTGTCTTTTCATGTATGACAAAAATAATTAGAGTTTCTCAATGTAATTTTAGAAGTACCTTGCCATTTCTGTGTGAACAGTAGGAGAACAAAAATTGAGCTTGTAGCAATTTCTTTTTTTTACTGTCATCAAATATATTTTCCAAAATGTAAAAAAAACCTTTTTTCTGTATTTGTTGCTGTTGATTTTTGAAGGCTCTGTTTCAAAGATGTTTGTGTGTCGATATAGATACAGGGTTATTTTAAATTACTCAGCTTCTGAGTTAGTCAATAAAACACTAAATACTTGTCAACATGCAGTGTCAAGTAGCTCAGTACTTCACCATCCCTTTTCAAATGCTGCTTACAACATTAAGTTAACTTTGTATTGAGTGGTTTGCTTTAATTAACAAAACAAACATTGAACTCAGTACAACAATAAGCTGGGGACATTTATTTTGTAGTTGTAAAAAAAACCAAACGAAACAACCAGACAAAGCTCACCACTACCAACAAAACATGCTGTCCATAAACTTCTAACTCTCTGAGTCATAATGTGTGAATTCTATTGAAATACTAATATAAAATAACCACAGGAGTGTTTCATCCATGGTTTCTATGAAAAAGAAGGGAGAAACCATGCACGGGCATACATTTACTTAGAAAATAGCGATGGTACCTAAGGATATCATATGCCACAATGAATCAGGTAAAGAGCTGAAACAAATAGGTATGCTTCAAAGCAATATCTTGTAATTTAGCATAAGGAATGTAAAATTAAACTCGTCTCCAGACTGCATTGTAGCAGCTGAACTTTTCTACACTCCATCCTCTGCCCTATTGTATTCACAAATATCTTTGGCTGAGATTAGGCAAAAAATTCCAAATGGTAATAACAAAACCCATTTTCCAGATAAAATGTAAGTACCTGTAGTGTGGCTCTTTTGAATAGCTGTTCTTTCATCTTACACTAATAATGCTGTTGAAGAAGAACGCTTTGAAAACGTGTGTTCAGCAAGTAAAGGGGGAAAAGTAAATAGATCTTCTGCTTCATATATTTTAGAAAGAGATAAAGATCAAAATATCCAATAAGGAAGTTTTTTGAAGTTAGTTGGGTGGGTTATTCTGAAGGGGAATTGTGCTGGTTCGCGTCATCAGTTAAAAATGAGGTCTTAAATATGGTGCCTTTTTTGATCTTTGCAGTGATAACATGTAATGGTTATTGAAGATTTGGTAGAAATATTTTCTGTTTAACCAAAGTGCTAATATAGAAACCTGTAGTTATCTTGAGGAAGTCAAGTTATTGATAGTATTACCAGGTGGGTTTATTTTTTATGCGCGTTGTTTTGTTCTCCCAAGGAACAACTAGCAGAACCATTGGAAGCACAGAGTTGTGAAAAGTGAAATTTAGCTGCCCACACATCTTTGGATGAAGAAATACAGAGAGACACATGTTTTTTGAATAATATCTTGAGTGTATTTAAAGAAAGAAAACTGAGAAATTAAAAGGAATTTCGTAGAGATTTCAGTTCTCTTGTGTTCTCTGAGTAAGAATAAAAACTGGAAAGTGAGAACTGAAAAAAAATCCCAATAAGTTTGAAAAGTTGTAGGTGAGATCATGGAAGAATGCAAGAACAGTCATAATGAACCAGAGGTTAATGTAGCCCAGTATTTCTCATTTTTAAGATACAAAGGACAGAATGTAAGAATAAGGCAGCACATGGTAATATTTTCTGTCAAAGTTCTTTTACTGTGCAATTTGCAGTGACTGAGGTATTGTAGCTGAAGTTTTTGGTTTTGCAAGCTTTTGATAAAGTCTTCATGGATTTGAGGACTTTATAGAGAAGGTTACAAAGCTTGTGAAGAAAAAATAAGGAAGAACTTATTGGAGATATGAAGGTGAGGACAACTTTGGCTACAGTGACCATGAGATGGCTGAGTCAAGGAGCCTAAGAGACAGCGAGGCAAAAAGCAATACAACAAAGGACTTCAGGAAAGGAGCCTTCAGCCTGTTCAAGGCTGTGCTTGGAAGAATTCCATGGGAGATCATGCTGAAAGTAAAAGTGGTCTAAGAGAGATGGTTGATTTTCAAGGATGACCTCCTCTATGCTCAAGAACAAGCTTTCACAATGAACAGTAAATCAAAAGCAGCAAGAAGTCTGTATTAATGAACAAGGAGCTCTTGACATATCTCAAATAAAAAGAAAAAGGTGTAAGGAATGACAGGTGGCCCAGGAAGAACCTGGAGACTCTATTTGAATGTGCAGATAAGAAAAGATGAAGCCGTCCCACAAGTGGATCTGGTCCAGATATTTGAAGGTCTACAGAGTTTCAGGACTATATCAGCAGCAAAAGAAAGGGGAAAATATGGACCTTTTGTTGAGCTGTCATGGGACCCAAAAGAAGTGCTAGACAATAATGTACTAAAAGCCTCTTTTGCCTCGGTCTTGATCACAAACATTTCCTTTCAGGAATCCCAGATCCCTGAAATCAGTTTACAGCAGTAGTGCTTCTGTAATGTATCAGTGAATCAGTGAATCTAATGAGAAGAATTGAAGAAAAACAAGAATTTTTTTTGTGTCATATGTGCTCATTACAAAGGATGACAACGCTTCCAGAGGATGTCATTTAACTTGTTAATTTTTGCATGGATTTAGTTTTTCTCTCTGGTCAGATGCAATTCTCAGCAGCTTTTCTTCTGCAAATAACTGTCATAGCTAAGTAAACATATTGCTTCTGCCAGTTTTATCTAGTTGTTAAAATAAAAGTTGTATTTTCTCTTACAGTCACAATATATGTAGCAAAATTAAACAACTCCACCATTCACAAGTATAATATTTGAATTTCAGATTACTGTCAGATATGCTGGTTTAATATTTGTGATGTGTGATGTCTGATATTTGCATCACAGCTTTGTTGCTGAGATGATGAGTGTAATTACTGTAGAGATGTGGGTTTAATTATGATAACCTTGTTTTTAATCTTTCCTGGTAGGATTTTGGAGATGATGGGTCCCTGTACATCACTAAGGTTACCACAACTCATATGGGAAATTACACCTGCTATGCTGATGGGTATGATAAGCTCTGTCAAACTCATATTCTCCAAGTGACTGGTAAGGAAAAATGTTCTAATTATCAAGTCATAAGAAACCTGAATTTTGTTAAGCAGATTAGTTGTTTCTTTCCTACATTTTTTTGTATTGTGTTACATCTTAATAGAAAAAGGTATATAATTTTTTCTTCATTTATCTCCTTCAAATAACCTTAAAAATAATGAAACACAATAATTTAAACTTATTGCTTCCATAGAATAATAACTATTAAAAGGTGTAAAGACAGTCCAGAGGACTTGCTTTGCATCTGTGATGTTATGCAGAACAGTAAGTGGTTTATATATACATATACACACAGATGAAGTAGGTTTTAGTATTAATATAGTAACCCGAGGAACATGCTGAGAAAAAGAAATGTGTAAGTTTCTTGTGTTAAGAATGTTTTGTTGAATATAAGATTAATAGAATGCACTTCCCTGAAGATTTTGTAGTTGATGTAGGCTTCTAAATTCACATTTATGTTATTGAAATATACCCATGATTTTAGTAGATTAGCTTGAGGCACCTGGATTTGAAAACTTGATCTTTACGTTTTCCTACATCTGTTCAAGTTCCAGGTAACACTTCATTGAATTCTGTACTTGGACAAAACTTAACTGCTTTGTTACTGGTGCCCTGAAGACAGGCCTTTACCTTCTCTCAAGCTGATGTACCCTCTCTTTTTTCTTATATGCAATTTATTTCCTAAAGTATTTCAAGGAATTCTTTTCCACTGATGAAGGGTCTGCTTTATCATCTCTGAGGTTTAGTGACTTTTTTTTTTCCTTAGAGTGCTTTCATGTTATTTCAATTCAAATTTGTCTTTGACTCTTAAGACTCTCTTTCTGCTGTAAACTACCAGTGTTTGTCATTCCATGTTGTTGTTTAATCCTATCCAGAGTCATGTTTGACCTCAATCTTCTCCAAATTTACTTTGCAGTAAGAGGCTGTATTTCTCTCCTGAGGCATACTCTAGCCCTAGTTTCCTGGCCACTGCTGTTATCATCATTCTTTTGGTAGCTATTAATCGGTTACGTAAGCCCTTATTTGGCTGACTTTTTTTAACATCCGAGAATGCTGAAATATTTTCTTTTATTCTTATCTTTCATGTATGAAATACAGCTCCCAAGATTATTTTGGCTTTTAATTTGTTTTTTCTTCTTTTAATAGCCTTTCCCCCCATTTTCTGTTCTTAATATCTTCACATTTTAAATTCATTTGACACTTAGTGGTTTTTTGCAGTTTTATAAACATTTTGTGTTTGCTGTTATGCTTGTCCAGGAAGCTGACTTGTAATATTTCTCTATCCATGTATTTCAACTTTTTTTCCCTAGTTTCTTCCCCTCCTGAACCACAACATATTGTACATAGAGTGTTGTCCCCGAGCTAATGGGAACATGGCATCAACATATTTTCCTCCAAATTTTTCTTCTGAGATTATTTTCTGTCATTTAAAAAGCCAGGTAGCAACTACTGGCTAAACTAGAGAGAAGACTGATGTGCAGCTTATTAATATTTTAATTCCTGAAGACATAGCAGAGTTCTTGGCAAGCTAAACACATTAGTGGGTTCTTGACAAACATTCTCCTCTGTTTTATGGGATTTGGTTTACCCTAAATTATTCACAAAATTATATTCTGATCAACACATTCCTGGCCAATCCCAATATGTAAATAAACCCCCAGAGGTGCATAGCAAGAGTTAAAATACTCTTGAATTCATGTTTGTCTCAGTTCAGTGCATAATGAGGCAAAACTCTGCTCAAGTTGAAGAAGGTTTTCTGCAAGACTAGAAAATCAAGAAACATAATTTGAGAGAGGTGAAGGAGGACAAATGTAGGTTTTTCTAGTGATAATGTGTCTGACAGGAAATTGGTTTTTCATCTGGAAACCACTGTAAACCTCAGATAGCTGCTATTGCAAAAGCTGGCAGTGGAGTGGTACCTTTCTAAATTATTTTGGATGTTGATATTTTGGGGAGCAAGAAACAGGAAAAGGAGACCTTTTGAGCAATAGGATTATTTGCTGTGCGTGTTGTGGATAAATTGAGTTAAATCCACTGAGATTAAAGGTCAAATGGACAGCTCTTCCACAGTTTAGATTTGTACTTCTAAGGGGTAAGCTTCTTAAGCACAGGCATGATGGTCAGTACTTGTAGCCATGATAATGACTAATTAATACAATGATACTTGTATTAACTGGAGAGTCAGTCAAAAGGTTAATGGGATAATGAGACTACGTTGATCACGAAGATTTAATGTGAAGGTTCAATGAAAACAATGTAATTAGATTTTAAGTTCTTTCTTGATTTCCATTTATGTATAGCTATATATTTTTAGGAAAAAAATCATATATTTTAGGGTAGTAGGCAATTATTATAGATATAAATCTGATTTACTTTTAAGATTAAAATCTAAGATATTTTTAGTTTTGAATTATCTGGCACAGTAGTAAAGAATAATGAGCTTCCTTTGGAGTCTTAAAAATACATTAATGAGCACTGTAAAAGACTTGTTTTGTGATGAAATAATCAGTCTACTCTTACACAAATTGTGTGGTAAATATTGTGAGCAACCCTATAAGTTGATATTTTAAGCCTTTTCATATAAACTAAAAACAAAACCAAAATAAAAAGTTGTGATCAGGAAGAAGTAACTCTTTCATGACACAGTCTTAATTATTAGTATTTATAATACTTAGAACTTTCCATGTATACAGTTTTGAGATTATATGACTCTGAGGCTATATGACTAAATGAATTTGAGTCTATCAGTTTGATATTTATTTTTCTTCTAATATGTCAGTGATACTTAAATAAGATCAGCAGTTCTGATACCTTAAAGTACAGAATGGAGAGTCCAGTCCCTCAGCCAGATGTAAGTAGGGAATGTGTAGTGTCTGAAGAATTGTTTGCCAGCTTTGTTTTTCCAAAGTATCTAAGCTAAAGCAAGAGTTATTTTATATATATATATATATCAATAGAAGAACCTAGTTCACTATAGGTATCCCCTGTTTCTTTTTTGAACACATGCATTCTCCTGGATTCAAGACAACTGGAATAGACCATTTTCTCACTTCCCTCCCCCATGAGACCCAACTGAAATAATGCTCAGGAGGTTTTATAGCAAGTGCTAGAGCTATTGAATAGTAACATATCCACCATATTTAGGACCAACAGTCTCACATTGTTTTTTGAATTGAAAGATAAGGGATATAGAATTCACTCAATTGTATGTTATACTTTACTAAATACAAACGTGCGGTGTCTCCCCCCTCTTTTTGACATATGTCATGATCTCTACCTTTTAAAGTATTTTTTTAGCTCAAGATGTTAGAACATATCTCTTTGAAAGTCAGTGTGAATAGTCACATTAATTATGTACTTAAAACTTTATTTCTGGTGATGTTTGTTTGTTTGTTTGTTTGTTCTGGTCAGTTACACCAAAAACCCAAACAAAAACCAACAAAACAAAACAGACAAACAAAGACCTGATTCAAATAAACCCCAAAGACTTTATATTGAATTTGTCATATCAAATTAACTTTTTAGACTAAACTCACAACTCCACTTATGTTTCAGTTGTCTGCAGCATGCCTCAGTGGCACAGTTCTTTCTTAGTGGAATATTACAAATAGTCTTCAGGGTAATATGAAATAAAAATTATAATGCAAAACAAGGGTTGAAAAACATTTCTAGTTGTATAAACCTGACAGACACAGAATTGGTGAGGAAAGAGGAAAATGGCAGCAGATAGAGGAAAGACATGGCAAAAAAATAAACCCTACTGTCATGCAAGAACCTCTGTTCCTGGAAAAACAGTGCTAAAGGGAACAGGATCTACTATAGAAATAAGGGATGGTAAAAGAAAACTCAGACATTTTTTCACCTGAACAGGTCCTCTCCTCCCTTTCATATCTCCTAACTACCCTTAAGTAGTTAATTTAGCAACCATAACATTTTGTCATGCAGGTTGAGATTTTATTTGTTGGTTTAGGAAGAGTTGGATTTCAGTTATAATATTTTCTAAAACTTTTTTTAGCAATAATATTGCATCAGAAATATTGCATGCCTTTTGCCCAAATAAAACTAATACAGTCCTCTTTCCCGTCAGTGAAAATTCTTTGAAATTGAACTGTTAAAAAAATTCTCTTCACATGTTCTCAATAGAAGTCTGTCTAGGTGAGGTAGTTAAATACCCATAAGTTTTTTATGCAATTAGAATATTTCACTGACATAGAAAGTGAGTAGAAATATCCTGGCATATGTAGTCAGAGCACAACTAATTGCAGTGCCTTGCTATTGGTCCTAAAAGTTGTTTCTGTTGCTGAGATGCTTGAGAGTGTTCAGTGATGGCAGTCCAGTCTCTAAGGAAGTGCAGGTCCTTGCTTTTCCAGAGACAAGGTGGAAGAATAAGCCTTTTGGCTTTGCTGCAGTGGGAAATCTACATGAGGTGGGCTACCTAAAGGACCTTGTGTCAAGAAATGCTGAACAGGCAGACATGAAAATTGGACTTTAGGAAGTGCGGCAGAGCAAGACTGGGAGCTGAGGTGCCAAAAATATTCAAACCAGTGAATGTGCAGTCAAGCAGGGCCCATTCTGAAGAACACAGTGGGGAAGGCAAGATCTCAGTATGGAGCACACAGTGCTGTGCAAGAGGAGATTAAAGAGGGAAGAAATGGAGAGGAAATAGGGATGGCAATGTCAGGCTTGAGATGAAAAATTAAGATCCACTTCCATGAAAGCAAAGTCCTTTCCGAAAAATCAATAGAAACCTTAAATCTCTGATATTTATGTGCTCTTCCTCTCAGCTGGTAGTCTGAGAAACTAAAAGCCATATTATCTAATTTTTAACCTTCTCCCATGTTATTATATTACATTTTTGCAATTTGCATATTGGGGTTATGTAGAAAAGACTGTTCTCTCTAACTGGGTTTAAAATATCCCTGAAAACTACTGATTTTTGCATCCTATCTGAGATAAGGTAGATTTATGCATTTCTTGCAATGCAGAAATGTAAGGCATTTCTATGATCTAATGGGACAGCATGCTGAGACATCTCTTGTAAATAGTTGAATAGGAATTGAAAATATTTAATCTCATGCCAAAGTAGACACAGTTAATTTTTGATCTTGTTATCTTCTTTCATTATCAGCTGATACTTCATCCTCTACCCGGCTGTGTTTTGTGACAAGCTAAGTGTTCCACACTTGTAGAGCTGCATTAAACAAAACTTTGGCGAATAGGAAATACACTTCCTTAATCTTATTACAGTTAATATTTTTTTATTGTTAGAAACAACCTCAAGCAGGTTGTCTCATGAGTTGCTGATTCATGTTCAACTTGCCATCAGCCAAGACCCCCAGGTCCCTTTCCACAGCACTGCTCTCCAGCACCTCATTCCCCAGTTTGTACAACCAACCAGGGTTGCTCCTGGTTGTAAGCACCCCAGGTGCAGAATCTGGCGTTTTCCCTTGTTAAACTTCATACAGTTGGTGATTTCCCATCTCTCTAATTTGTTGAGGTCTCTCTGCAGGACCTCTCTGTCCCTGAGGGAGTCAACAGCTTCTCCCAATTTGGTGTTGTCAGCAAAGTTACTTAGTATTCCTTCAAGTCTTTAATGAAGATTTTGAAGAGAACTGGGCTGAGAATTAGGCCCTGTGGAACCCCACTAATGACTGGATCCCAGCCAGATGTTACCCCATTCACTGTAACTCTGTTCCTGACCTGTGAGCTGGTTGTTCACTCATCACGTAATACAGTTATCCAGCTGTCTGGACATTTTGTCCAGAAAGATGTATGTCTTAAAATCTTAATTAATGATCTGAATAATGGGGCAGAGTTCTACCTTCAACAGTTTTGTAGATGGCACCAAACGGAGAGGATTGGCTGATAGACTACAGGGTCATGCTGCTATTTGTTTGACAGGATGGAGAAATGAACCAGCAAGAATTTAGGAAGTTCAGAGAGAAGTGCAAGAGGCCTGCACCCTGGGAAAAACAACCCTGGTGCACCATATCCTGAAGACCACCTAGTGGAAAGCTTCTTGGCAGGAAAGGACTTCAGAGGGAAATCAGGTTGAACATAAGCTAGTGAAGTGTCCATATGTAAAGAAGGAAGGTGGTATCATGGGTATAGAAGTTCCTGTCTGAACAGGTATAAAGAATTATAAACCTGAACAGGTTTTATGCATGTAGAAGGGATTGTTACTAGGTGTTTTGGAAAGAGGGGAAAGGTGGAGATGAAATGTTAAGATTTGTGAAACAGGGCAATTAAAATCTCTTTACAACATACCATGACTCGCTAATTGTACATTAGTCATATTTTATAAAGAAATCTAAGGAAAAATAAAAATCTTAATACTCAACCACCAACTATTGAAGAATTGAGGCTTTTTTTTTTGATACCACAGTGAAAAGAGGTTTTTATCACAGAATATTTTGTCTGCTTCATAAATTTTCTGAGACAGAATTCTGCATTGAATGTCACTGAATATCTGATGAATACCACGTCTGTGTGTAGTTATATATAGCTGCAGGGGTCTTCTGAATTGCTTATCATTATTTTTCTTAAAATGAAAAGAATGTTCTCCACTAAATTATAATTGTTTTCTGTATTCAGTTCCACCAGTTATCCGAGTCTATCCAGAGAGCCAGGCGAGGGAGCCAGGTGTGACAGCTAGCCTTCGGTGCCACGCTGAGGGTATTCCCAACCCACAACTGGGTTGGCTGAAGAATGGAATTGATATCACTCCAAAGTTGTCCAAACAGCTAACTCTTCAAGGTAAAGGAATGCATTTATTGTTTTCTACATCTTGCAAATGTTTTATCCATGCGTCATTTCCATACTAACTGCCCTTCTTCCATAGTTTTAACAAAGGCTTGAAGTCTAAGCTAAAACATTTCAAAAGATGCGATTTCTTCCAGTTACTCCCAAGACACATCTTTCTGCTTTCTCTTTGTTAGAATTATGATTGTACTTACTGGCAGGATTACCAGTAAATTCCAATATGTTCTTCTCTGTTTGATATTGTGCAGTATCTGAGTGGAGCAGGAAGTGCAAGACATAGTCCCAGTCAAAACTGATAAGAATCTTGTGAGATTTGGGGACCTGATAGTAGAAAGGACTGGAGGAGAAATACCTGAAATGGATGTGCTCTTTACTGAAGAGTATCGGCAGACCTCTGTGGGAGTGCAAAGACATTGCATACACACACACCAGCCCTACCTCCCCTCCCAAAATACCCAAACCTCTCAAACCCCAAAAGCCTGGGGAAAAAAAAAATCCAAACCAAAAAAAACCCAGTGGAAGCTAAACGAAAGTCCTACCTTTAGCGCCAGTTCATTTCTATTAATCTTCAGGGCTCAGCAAAATCAGTGGACATGTTCAGCATAAAATCTCCATGCTTCAGTCTTTCTGGTAATTTTTGATAGCTGTAGGATAAAAAAAATCTTCTGCTGTGTTCCCTTCAAAACTTTCTCTCATCAACAAAACCAGGATGTGTAGTTAAGATAGGACAGCACTCAGCCTGCATTGTAAGAAGCAGTGGGACAGATATGGCAATGCTTCTCGGAAGTGTTATTAACCCTGAAGGTGTCATAGTCCCCTGTTCTTTCATGTACAACTCTCTTGGATATTTGTGAACAATTGCCTTGCAGAAACACTTTCCACTATGAGTAGAAAGTGATGAACTTCTCTTCCATTGCAACATGCTCTTAATTTCTCCTGTAGGGATTTGAGGAATTTTTTTTCACCTTTGTCTCTGCTCCATATATTTATGACAAATAAATTCAAAGGATTCTTCTGTAAGCAAAATACATTTAATTCCTTTTTCTAGTATGGAATTATTTGAAATAAAATTTTGAAAATCTCATTACATTTTCCCAGAGATTTTTCTGGGTTAAACCATCTGTGCACTTGCTTCAAGCTAGAAGGGTACTACACCATAAGACAATGCCCCTTTTAGTCCATACTTTAGAATACCTACACAGCTGGTTTTTGTATAGTTCCTACAGCTGAACAAGTATACTATACTTAAAATTCAATGAGTCATTCTTCACACAATTGTTCACATGAGATTGTTTAAAAGACCTTTGCCTGTGAAACCTGGATTGTTTGTTCACATTCCTATGCAATCTGACATGAAATTCCTGAGATTTCCATAAGCTCCTAGGTGAAAAATTTCAATGCACCTGTTTTTCTGTTCTTGCACTGCAGTCGCACAAAACCAAAACTAACTAGGTGCCTCTGGTTAGGTACAACAAATTAAAATTTTTTATTTATATTGAATGTTTGGCCTGTTATATTCCTTGGGTTATTTTGTGTAAAGGAAATGGTGGTGTCTAGTAAACAGATGCAACATAATAAAAACCTAATATTTGCCTGACTTAAAAAAAAATCATAGTAATTTAAATATATATAAAACCTCAGATCAATATTTGTCTCTGAAGTACAAAACCAACTGAGGCACTCTGAATAACTGTGAGATGAAATAGTGCATGTAATTCACTAGCCAGTTGAATACCTTTGGACTAATTTGGCATGCCTCCAAGTTATGAACTCAGGAATGAAAATGGTTTAATTAGTGTAAGCAGAGAAACCCTTCTGAATTTATAATCTGAAAGCACTAGCGTGTCTGCATGTTGATTTTTTCCTCTCCTTTCAGCAAATGGTAGCGAGGTTCACATCAGCAATGTGCGCTATGAAGATACAGGAGCATACACTTGCATTGCAAAGAATGAAGCAGGGGTGGATGAGGATATTTCTTCTCTCTTTGTGGAAGATTCTGCTCGAAAGACTCGTAAGTATTGAGAGAAGTATAAAAATACATGTTGCCCACACTCGAACATTTAATGAGTATTAAAACTATGAAATGTTAAATAAATTAAAATGAGTTTGTGCAGATAGCTGCTATAAAAAAAATAAAGTTCAATTAATGGTATCCAAGAGTCACTGAAGACAGAGTGCACAATTTGCAGTACATTTAGAAGTAAAATGAAATCTCTGATCCATTGTGCGAAGCAAGATATTTTTTACGTTGCTGGTAAATTTTTGGTAGTTTCCTTGTGAGAGATGTGTTGCATACAAAGGGAATGTGAAGGGAAAAAGAAAAGGGATGTCTGTATATGGCAACTATTAGTGTGTTTTCCAGTAGTTGATGGGGTGTGGGAGGAAGACCTTTCCTTCCTGTCTGTTCTTGACACACACCAAGAGTCAATATCAGCCTCATGATGTGACAATAATCATATGGTTGATCTCACCTGCTGAAGTGCCCAGCATGTCCAGAGCAGTTCCAGCCTGCCCATGCTGCCTTGTGCCTGGAATGTGGAGGAATAATGAACACATTCACTTCTATTTTGGGAGTTGAATGTGCCAAAGAAATCAATATCACTACTAACAAGCAGTATTCTTTATCCTCTGTTAAATGGTAGAGGGATTTATAAACCCTGTTTTCCTATTATTTGTCTAACAGTATTTTTTTCCTCTTACCTCACTTTGCTTAGAAAAATCCATTCCTGAATTTCACCCATTTTTTGTTTGGTTTGATTGGTTGGTTTTGTCTGTTTGGTTTTTTTCTTTTGAATCTCTTATTTTAATGAATACTACATACTTATTAGAAATACATCCAGTAAAATGATAGTTATCTTACTAGTGACTGTGTTTGCATTAACTTAAGACATTCCTGTTCATTTAAAAGCATATTCAGCAGTGTCAAGTACTCAGCAGGATACCAGTGGCAGAATTAGTAGTACTGCAAGTCTGCCTGACACTTACAAGCCACAGGACATTGAGTTCAGTTACATATAGGTTTGCTATGCATCAAATATTTCAGAGGAAATCTTCCATGTAGGAAAATTTTATAATCTAAATGTTGATACCTTTACTTAGCTGCTTTAAGTAAGACTAATTATAACTGTAATTTTTCAAATGCCTTAACATGGATTTTTTTAAGTGTCATGAAAATTACTGCTCAGATATTTTTGGGAAGACACCTGAGGATAAATAAGTTGTTTGATCATGCAGAGTTTCTGGTAATGTGAAGTAGCTTGGCCACTTCCATTTGCCTATTGCATTGTGTGAAAAATATTGTGAAAGTTGCCAAATTTCACAACCCTGATGAACTCTAGTTGGTTATATATATGTTAGGTTGTTATATATATCTTGTTTGGCCTTAACAACAAATTACTTGTAGCAAAGTAGCCAGTTTGCAAGTGTTTTAGTTAAGTTAGTCAGTTTAAGTTTAGTTAAGTCCGTCCAGTTCTTCAGATCTGTTGTGAATATGTATGGATATCCACAACAATGCAGAACACTTTTTTCAGGACTTGTAATATGATGTAGTGATTTTAGATCTGCTACCTTAGCAGGATTTGTAAAATAACATGCCATACAGTGAACATAGCTTGTAACAAATGCTTTAATATCTACTAGCAGTAAGTTGTGAGAATGACCATTGGTGTCATGAAAGATGTAAATGAAGGAAGACAGGATATAAAACAAACTATTTCTAAGACAATTCATCCAAAAGATATAGTCATTTTCCTTCCTATAGAAATTATTTACTCTACAAGTTCTGTGTTGTATGTTGAAGGGAAGCATTTTACTATTATGTTCCTTGGTGTTTGAAAATGGTTTCTCAAGAATTGATCCATGTATAAATACTCAAAAAATCCAAATATGTATAATTATATCATTCAAATTTAGGTGTAGCAGATATTTACATGTAAAACTCCAATTTGTTCAGAATCTCATTTTGGTATATGCAAGAAGAATAAGGTACGTACTAATAAAAAAGCACTGACTCTCAAAATCATTGTCACAGCTACATGACCAAATTACAACAGGTACACATTTTTATAGATGCAGTTTAAGCTGCTGCTGTTTTTTTAAAAAAATTTCTTTGCAGGGAGGAGTTGCTAGCATTGGAAAGCTGCTATCAGAAGTGGAAGGGCCTCATTATTAACTCTTTTCTGCTTGTTTTTATATTTCCTCCAAAACTCTTCTTCATACATTGAATTAGAGATTATTAAGGAAAAAAATCACATAGGTAAAACTACTTGGATAAGATTGTGGGCTTTTTCTTACCCCACCCACTCATATTAAGCACAATACTACAGCTACTTCTATTTCAAGCCTATTGATTAGATCACAAGTTACATTCTAAAGATAGTCTCTGGTGAATGTAAATGTCATTCTGTATGATCTGATATAAACTATTTCTGTCATTTATGACATTTTTATAAATTATTTTGCTTTTATCCTCCTTTAAGAGAATAAAACAGACACACTTTTTAAACTTTTTTGGGGTTCCTTATTAGAGGGCTCCCTTTTGGAAATCTTAGGATACTGTTTTGAATAAAATAAGATCAGATTCTCACTAGCTTGTCGGTTAGTCTGGGCTTTTCTTCTTTGTGATGTGACATAAGATAAAAATCAAAGCAAAATAAAGGCATTTCTGAACATTGAATTGATTTTCTATTGAGAGTTTAGTGAGAACTTTACAGTTGAGTTCTAAAATACAAAGTGCAATTGCACTGCCTTGAGTGTGACAGTAATTTCAAAAGCCACATAAGAAATGCAGAACATTATTCCATTACCAGTGCATATATTTCATTTTCTAGGAAGTCTAACAGTCAAAGTAAATGTTCACTTTTGTACTTATCTGACCCATTGGTTGGGTGCATGGGTAAACTTTGGGGGTTTAATGTTACTTCACACAAAAACCTTAATTTTTATTATTTTTGTGTGGAACATTGCTTTCAATGCATCCCAAATTTATTAAAAACTCAGTTCAGTGCTTTGAGAAAAAAATAGTATCTGTGACAGAAAGGGCGTGGCTAGTTGATTTGTCTGTAAATTGGTAATTTAAACAGCTCCTAAGAGATAATGCTATATTTTCTGCTACCTTGGACTAAATAAAAATCAGTGTCATTATGGAAAAGTAGGTTGTTAAATAATAAGCAAATCTTTACCTCACTTGTCTGTCTAAAAGTGCTATCAGATTGCTAGGTTTTCATTATTCATAGGATTGTTACAGATGCATGTAATGCATATGTCTGTTTTATAAAGAGAAGAGAAATGAAGGCAAAGATAAGCTATACTGAATTGTGGGAAATGTGATCCTAGTAGAAAAAATAAATAAATTTACACAATGTGAAGTATGAATTAAGGGTGCTAGGAACTTGTTTATTTTGAAGTTTCCAGTTTCAGAAATTTAAGTCCACTTATCAAGAAAAGTCAATATACTTCGATGATAATGGTTCATCATCAGGATGGTAATCTAGATGGAAGTGAATGGAAAATACTCTGAAAATGCTTTGTCATCCAGATCTGTTCAGTAAATGCCAGCACTGAACAGGGAAGCATTGCTCTGTCTCACATAGGTAAAATTTTGAATAGTGGATGATAGTCTCAAGGATAGTTTGGGCTCCTCTTAGCACATCAGCCTTTTTCAATGTGCACTAAAAATAAGACTTCTGAAAACATGCTTTCATTTCAACATTGTCTTAGGTGAGAGAAATGAAATTATTTTTAAATACTTTAGGCATGCCTTTTACCAATTAACTCATTCTGTAGCTGAAATTTCATTTATTTATTTAACAACTGTGTCTCAATACATGGATCCTTGTTGCTAGATTTGTGAAGCTATAATGGAAAGTCTTTGTTTATATTACCTATATAAATGTCTCTTACAAGTGCTGGTGATAAATTTCTACTGCCCTCTATTATCAGATCCTTTTTAATTCCTCTGATATTGATAATAGCAGTAACATCTAAAATACTTCTGAATGTGAGAACTGTGCTGTTTTGATTCTCTAGAGACTGCAAATTCTCTTTTTGCTGTGAATTCCATTTTCCCTCAAGCCTACAGTTACAGCCATTGAGAATGAGATAGCTGGTCTGGTTGATAGCTGAATAACCCCTGTGGTGACTGGTAAAAACATTCTGGGGATTAATGACCTGGTCTAAATCTCATTGAAGACACAAGAGTCTCCCCTACTGTCATGATCCTCTAATAATACCTGAGATGGCTCAGCTGTGTTGGAAGGACTCTTTGGTGAAATCACATTCGTAAATACAAATAGCAGTTCAAAATCTGGTTTTATTTTCATTCCAACATATTTTTATTTTTCGGAACTGGTATTGCATGGATTCATAGATTCAAGCATGATGGAACCATTTCATCTGACTCTATTCTATCTTCTACATTTCACAAGACATTAAATTGCGTTCTGTTCTGCCTGAATACAGAGCTAATGCTTTGTTTGCCTGAAGTGTGTCCTTACAGACATGCATACACCTGAGTCAGACATGCAGAGAGTCAAAATATCCCTCACTTCTCTTGGTATTTTGCTTTATTTATTTGTCAATTTCACTAATACAGAATAATGCTTAGTTTCCATTTTGAAGTCAGTTTTTCCTTCAGTTGCCTCCTTTGAGTGTCTCTCTTTTTTTCCCCTCCAATAAATTGACCTCTTAAGAATTCTTGTCCTATGAATATATTAATATTGATTTCAAATTCTCACACACACAATATATAAGTTTCTCATAATAAGACAATTACCATAGTACTCAGTCCTCTTGTGTTGAGAATTCTAATTGGTTTAGTACAGTTTGTTGTTTTTTTTTTAAGGAATACTGCTCTTTGCATGAGAAAATGTATTATTTTTTATTTTTAATGTTCTGGAAAGCAAAATATATATTTGGTAATTTTTTCTTCCACATCAATCCTTTGTCACTATTTTCAACTAATACCAGCAGTGGAAGTTTGTTTATATGTTTATCTCCTATACGCTATTGACCTCACTTTCCAAATCCTGTTCCTTCTCACCTGTCTCAGTTAGGCATAGTCTGTTCTTTGTTTTCCAAGACATCTACATTTCAATTTGGATAAAAAAAATTGATTTATTTTACAGATGAACTTGACAAAGTCATTCAAACAGTTTGTTAAAGCTGTTGTTTGTCATTACAGGTAATTCACAGATTTCTTAGGAAATTATTTTGTATTTTACAGGTCATTGATGAAAGTGATTAAGACATGATTCACTATCTGTTGCTCTGGACATGCTCCAGAACTTTCTCCTTCACTTTTTACTAATGATTTAACTACATTTTCAGATTAATTATTTTGGCAGTTTTTAATTCTATTAACATATATTTTACCATTATTAAATAACTCATTTAATCAGAATATTCTGTCTTAACAAATCAGATGTTTAGCAAAATTATGGGTCTCAACTATATGAATTTTTACATTACCAAACTCCTATTTACATTTAAAAAATTATCAGGTTTGTCTGTGAAGACCTGGTCTCTGTTAGAACATATTAGCTGACTTATAACTTTATTCTCGTTTTTTGATTTCTCACTGAATTTAATTATATGCAAGTGTTGTCTGTTCTTTTGTCTGGGTCATATAACCCAGTCTAACTAGCCTACAGCTACTTGAGTTACTAAGTTTCAGGAAGTAAGGCAACTACTAGGAGCAGATATAGTGGTACTTTATGGCACTCTTAAAATTTATGATGTGTTCTGAAATGTATTCAAAACTAATAGCACCAGACCAGCTGAAACTTTTAGCAAGTGTTTTATGCACTGCTTTTGGACCTAATTTTTTTTAAATATTTGTCTTGACTACACATCATTTACCCTCCTTTTTTGTCCTTTGTAGGGTAGAAGGTATTCAATCAGGCTCTGGTTTCAGTTATTATCCTGCTCCTGTACAAATGCAGGACAAAAATATTTTTAGAAGAATGTTGTCAACAGAACATTAAAAAACCCAAACGTGTTCATTGCAGTACGATTTAAAACTTGAACAGCTCTGATGTGACAATACTTTTCTTCTACCTTTAGCAGCAATGTGTGATGTTTTCCAGGGTTTTTGCTGCTGCAATGTATAAAGAAATGTCAGATGGCTGGAACCTTTTCTGCTAGCAGAAAAATTGGATTTCATCATAACTAAGACTCCTTATTTTCTTTAGGACTCCAATTTCTCTCTTTTTGTAAACAGGTTCTATATTCTAGCGCCCAGCGTCTGTGTAGCAACTGATAAAAGATGGCTTTTCGTTTTCTAGCTTGTAATACGTGCAGGTACATTTTAAGAGACTCTCAAATCTTTTATTAACAGATAACTTTCTCCTCCATACTACTGGACTTAGCGTCATTTAAAGCATGAACACACAAATGGACAGCTCCACTGTAGTTCTCTGTTGATGACTTCATATTATAATCACAAACACAGATTGGATCAGCCCAACTCCTAGAAGCCATATGGCAAACTAAAGTCGTCATCTTGCTGTTATTGAAAAACTATCTGGAAGCTGAAGAATTTAAATATAGAATAATTAAAGATAATTTGGCAGTGTATCTTGACAACATATTTATGAGAAAGGTGGAACAGGAAACATGTTATTGCATTTTTGTTGATACATGGTAGAATAATAATTTCGAAGGGAGGAGGAAGAAATTGCAACTTCCATCTGTGGAATTTATTTATTTTGTGAGATTCCATTGAAATTGTAGTAGGACCAATGGAATTGGTCCAAATTTTAAATTTTTAATGAAAGTAACATTAAATGACTATGGAATATAATACATAGCTAAATATACCAAATAAACTATTTTGTTAACTTAGAAAAAAAGACAGCTAGGAAGACTTAAGCTAATAATGGAATATTTAATACAAATAATAGAGTAGAATATATCACTGTAATTTGATACGCATATGGAATATGATATTACATTGAATATAGTTGGGTTTTTTTTCCTAAAGAAGAAGATCTGGTAGTGTAGAAAACAGGAGAATAAAAAAACGTCATCGCCAGAGACAAGTGAATATTTTCAGGGGTAATTTTCAAGTACTTAATTTTTTTTCTTAGCTACTAGTAAAATATTTTGAAGTAAAGTAACTTTAAAAATCCATGTTTTTTTGGTTTTTTCTGGATACCTTTGACAGGTACTTTGTATGTACTTTAGTTTCCTTTCTGTTTCAATTTAGATGAATTCTACTGTACTAGAGCCACAGATCATAAAAACTCACGCCGTTCCCTTTGAAGTGAAATAGTTCAGTGGGTTTGTGGTTTGATTTTTTTTTAATATTTTAACTTTTCCTAACTATTTCTAAAAATTGTGTTACAAAGTGCAGTTCAGTTTGTGATTGATTAATATGACTTAGGTGTGTCCCTAATTTTTTTTGTGACATGTATGCACCTTGGGGAGGCAGCTGTCATGATAGAGAGTTATAAGTAAAACTATTAGGACATTTCCAAGACCAATTTGAAAGTACTTGATGAACGTTTAATATTTGGTAGCTTTTATTTTAGTTATCAACCACAGGCTCTTGGGTTACTGAATTCACCCACTATGGCATCATCATTTATGGCAAAGTAATTTGTCCTACAGTTTCTTTCACTTAGTCACAAAAAGCAGAACAAAAGTTCTCTTTTTGTATCTCTCATGCTCTGTATCTTAGGACTAAATTAAAAAAAAAACAATATAGCTATTCCATGCCATTGAGTAGTTCTATTTCTAACTGTGCCTTTTTTAGGTAATGTCATAGTCTTATCGCCTAAAAAGATTATGTGATCTGAATGCTATTGGCTTGACAGGTTTATGACCATCATAAGGAACACAGCATCTCCACTGTCTAGAACTGGGAATAAGACTAAAAGCCTTTTGACTGTGATTTATGGCCTAAATTCTATCTGAAAGGCTTTATGCAATTTTAATAGAATCTTCCTGTCACATCTGATACTGAATGGTACCTCTTTACCTAATTTTCTCAGAGATAATTTATGCTGGCATTTTATTTTATGGCAGAGCTAAACAAGTTTATACTTGTTGACAACATTGTGGGCAAAGACTTTATTTCAAACTTCCAACTAATTCAGCTCATGAACCATTTTTTCTTCCTGCTAGTGTACACTGGATTGAGTTAATGGGCTATGGGAAAGGACTTATGCATGATTCATTATAAAGAGTTATACAAAACAGAAAAATAAGGTAACATGTTCATATTTGAACAAAATTAAAGTGTCAACTGTTGACTTTTAACTGATAAATAATAGTCTAATATATATAAACCAGATCTTTGGTTATTGTATTAACCTAAAATGAAATTGAAGTGCATATCACATGAGAACAGACTAGAATTTGTAATGACAATTATTTTTAAAATACTTGAAGCAACCAATAGATAACTTTTCAAAAAGTGTTGGCTTCACAAATAAATTAGATTTTATAAATTTGCATTTGTATATTAAAAAAACCAATCTGAATTTCTTATAGAAAAAGAATGAAATTAAAAGTAGGTATGTGATTGTGGAATCTCAGCAAAAATGTAATTCATGTCAACCTCATATTCACTTTTAATGCAATTATTTCTAATATAAAAATAATAATTTAAAAATTATGTAGTTCAGCAAAAATATACTAATTATGTTATAGATTTAGCCTGTAACATAAGGGCAGGTTTTTATACATCAGAGATGTGAGAAAAGAGAGTAAGTAACATATACACTGTCTTTATCCTGTGTTTAGGATTAATCAAAACAGTTGACAATGGTGGTGGCTATGAGCAAAGTAAGGAGACAACATCCCTTTAATCTTGAAATTACTCTTTTAACGCAATAGAAAGTACAGCAGATTATGATAGCACAATTCTGAAAAATTATGTTGAACTACACATTTTTTCATATGACTTTATTGCATTTTCCTCATTGTCCTATTTTTTATTGCATCTACTTGTGACCTCTTGCCATCATGGAACTGAAGGCATTGAAAGGGACAGTGGCTTCCTGTTTTTTAATTGATATCCATTTTGTTTGAGTATGTCTGGATATGTAGTATTGCATGCTGATTACTGAAAATTTGAACAGTTAATAATGCTAAAAGGAAGCAGAAGAGTTCCATTTAGTCTTGAAACTCAATGTAAATTTTGGCTACACGCACACACACACACACACACACTTTATTTCCAAAATGCATTGAATGTTTCAAGAAAAGAAGAATAGGGAGGAATAACACTAGTTGACAGTTGAAATCTTTGAAATTGTCTATTGAGACAGAAAAGTAAATGCAATGAAATCTATTACCAATGCAAGAAGAAAGAGAAGGATACAGAATTTACGTGCAAAGTGATATTGCAATGCCCTCATTCATTTAGTACCAGAAATACCATGGATATTTGCAGTTGTTGTTTCCATCCAAAGTGGATAAGAATTTACACTGTTGTTAGTCTGCTGCAGAATTTCATGAATTACTAAGGACAGAGTTTTGTGAAATATGTGCAACCTATTACCATTCAACCAACACAATGTATAACAAAGATGAAGAACAGGCATTCCGATGTTATATTAGCTGCTCCTAATCAAAGGCTGGGGCTGTACAGAAAACCATAGGATAGTTGTGAAAGTACCATTCAAAAATGACTCAAAGGAGACATTTTTATGGAGCTGTAAGTGTGCTGAAAAAGAAAAAGAAGGAAAACCTCTCAAGAAAACTTGGATTCTCCCATGTCTTGCATTGCTGGGGAACAAGGAAGAAGGCAGAACAATGCAGACTTCTTTTTGTTGACAGTATAAAAGGCCCAACAACAAATGATGTAATAAAATAGCTGCTTTAATAAGATATAATAAAAAGAGGAATCTAGGTAGTGAATAAATCTTGCAACCCTTCACATGCTGGGCATCACAGATTTATTTATGCAGCATGGGATTATTTGTGGGTGGATTTTCCCACAGCAAGCTGCACAGATCCTGTCCATGGAGAGGTTCCTGCTCCCTCCCGTGCTGTGGTGGTTTTATCTGGTGTAAGAAAGAAAGCCATATATCTTCTGGCAGGTTGCAATTTGTCATAAGACCCATGAGCGGGCAGCACAGGTTTTTATGGGCATTCCAGCACCTACTCTTGCAGCAGGTACCCATGTGACATGCAGACTTCCCTGTCACAAGGCCCCATGTAGAAGACATAGCCTGCTCAAGGTCACAAACTTTTGGAATACAATGTCTTCTGCAAGGCTCCCAGTACATCTCCTAATACTATTTAATAACTCTGTTGAATCATGGCAAAAGAGAAGATAGTGCTCTGTTTAGAAGCCAGAACATGTTGCTGAGATCTATCCCTAATTCTGTATGCTTACATAGTGGACTTTACAAATGGTTGAGAATTTAGAATAAAGTGTGTCTGGAAAATGTTAATTTTGGCTTAACCAAAAAGGAAGGCAAAGAATATGTTCCTTAGCATTCTTTATATCTATACATGCTGTACTTGTTCCAGCACTGACCTCTTTATCTCGAGACTTGACCTATTTCCTGAAAAGAAGTTATAGGTCTGATTAAAAAAAAAAAAAAAGAGGTTTCTTGATCTGTTAGGTGAGATTGTGGCTGTGGTTTATAATATTATATTGCATTCTTAAATTATATCTCAAGTTTCTTCTAGCTAATTTGCTAATTTTAAAATTAATATGTGAGGCTTTTAAAGCACTTTTATTATCCTGCCCTTTTTCTTGAGCAAAGCTCAGAATCATACATATCATTTTGCACTAACACAAAATAGTGTGTTCTGTACTTAGCATATTAAATAATTTTATTTGATCCTGTACAGCTCCCCACACTTGTGTAATTGTAATTACTTTTTATTTTCTTTCCTATGTCACCCTTAGAAAAACACTGATAAACTGTATAACATTATGGCTGAATTTATGGGACCTCAAGTGTCATGTATTACATGGTTATTTCCTCACAATGTGAAGAGGAAAGTAATTTTAAAGGAAATCTTCCAGGTTTCCCTGGGGAAATGAATTTGCTTTATTTAATAAGAAAGACTGTGTAAGATAATATAGGCAAATACAGAATTGTGATCTGCGTCTGGAGATACTGTCTAGGCACGTAGGGATAAATTTTAAAGTTCAGAACTCATTTGCAGCTGAGTCTGGTGAATAACAAAAGATGGGCTTCTACAGAGACATAATAATGAAAAAGAAGGTTAAGGGGGAATGTGGGCCTGCTGAGGGGGATGGGGACCTGGTGGCAAAGGATCTGAAAGGGGACAAGTTGTACTGAAGGTTTTTTTTCACATCTATCTTTCCTGGCAAAACTGTTCCTAGGAATGTGACAGCAGTGGGAAGGTTTGGGAATGAAGTCATCCTTTGGCGAGGAAGCTTTATTTTTTCGTGGTGTATAGAACCTGATTGAGACCATTTAAATGAAGTGAACTTTCACAGGTGAAAGGGCCTGGATAGGATGAACCCAACTGGAAAAACTGGCCCATGGCATTGTGAGGTGACTCTTGACAACCTGTGAAGGATCATGGTGTCAAGGAGGTTCCTGTAGACTGTAAGAAAGCCAGTGCCGCTTTTCAAGGGCAGGAGGGAGAATCCAAGACACAATAGGTGCATCAGCCTCATGTTGATTTCTGGAACAGAGATGGAGCATTTCACCCTGGAAACCATTTCCAGAACTAGAAGGTGTTTAGGAGCAATCATCATGGATTTACAGAGGGAAAAAGTCCTGGTCAGCCTGACAGCCTTCTGCAGTGTGATGACTGGCAGGGTGGATGTAGGAGATGTTTTTAGCAAGTCCTTAGAAATCTTTTGGATACCCTCAAAGACAAAAGCATGAAGTTCAGGCTAGATGCACCAACAGAAGGGTGAATCCAAAACTGGCTGCACTACCAGACCCAAAGGCCTGCATCATATCCCAGGGCTGTTTTTTCCCCTCCTGTCTGTTGAAGTACAAATGATGTGGGAAAATCTAAGTATCCAGGCCTTTTCCAGAGTGATAGTTCCTGTTTTCATTCTCAACCTTCAGCTGTCAGCAGATTAGGAACTTCTGTGTGCCAACATCATTTTTAATAATATGTCTTTCATTGCTTTTTCCAAGCCTTCAATGAACCTCCCAATTTCATTATGTGCGTGTGTGACATATATGTTTGCCGTGTTGTATTCCTTTATTTTTTTGGGATTTTTTAAAATTTCTTAAGTGCAATACTTTGAAATGCATGTTGGTTTTCAGTGATGGTGTTTTAAAAATTTGATTCTGTTTCATGCTGAGTTCTAAATACTAAAAATTTGCGAGACTATATTTGTTTTCTTTTTTCTTTCTCCCCAGACAGAAAGAGCAATATTAGGATAATATAATTTCATTGGTCTCAAAGGTCTGAAATCCAATTGTAAACAAGATGGCCAAATAAAATTTATGTTTTTGGGGGAAAAATCAATGTAAAAATTTAGTTGTTTACCATGCCATCTTATAATTCCATTCTTGGTCTTCCAAAGAGAATGGTGAACATTATACAGCATGACAATTTTGGTAGCATGGTTGAGCTACAGCCATACAGAAAAATATCTTGTGTATATTTTAATTTTGCATATCTCTCTCATAACTATGTTCTGAAATTATTCTCTTCAAAGTCCAGGGTTTAAAGGAAATCATGAAAATTGCATCACCTGTCATTAATATGTATAATTTACGTGCATGAAAAGTGCACATGCTTTTTTGTAATGGATTATAAACCACACTGGTGATAATGGTTAATGGTGTAATGGAGTTAGCTTGGAGGGGTTTAGTGGGAGTGATGGGGTTTACCCTGTCCCCAGTGACTACTGTGGCTAATCACAATTTGGTCACATGACACAGAGATCTATTGTTCATTTACTGTCTCAAATGGTTTACCTGTAGGAGTATTTTAGTGAATCAGAGGTTAAAGCATTATAATTATTTCAGAATTGATATATAATTTCGTGTTTTCCTTTGTTCATTTGTATTTTCTGTTCTTTCTTTCTCTTACATGCTGCAGTTGCAAACATATTATGGCGAGAGCAAGGTACTAATGGAGAATACTTTTGTTCATATTTTCTGTAGTGTGATGAAATGCTCATCTGTTGTTTCTTGTGTGTGTGTATCTATGTTTGTTTGTACTCTACAGTTACAGTAATTACCTACCCCCTTGCAACACTAAGGAATTTGAGTGAAAAAATTTAAAGTGGAAATGAATCCTATAAATGCTCATAGTTTTGTAAACTACTTTTCCTTTTTGGGAGAGAGAAGGAAATGAGCTGTTCATAATATCAGACAATTGTTTGAAGATACACAACAAGAAACTCAGATTTAAAATGTAGACCTTTGATTGTTGTCATGGTAAAACTTCAAACCAATCAGCCTATATGCTGTTGAGATTGATTTTCTTGTATGAATCTCTCTTATTTGACAAAATTATAATCTTAAACAGTTTAAAATTGACGTAGCTGTTGTGTAATTAAACTAAGCATTTTATTCTTATACTCAGGAAAGGTTTGTAAATAAATGTTGGGGCAGGGAATGGATGTTTGGGATGAACTGAAGCATAAACCTAAATAAAGACACAATCAGGTGTTGTTAACATAAAAATCATGGAAATATTTTTAAAAGCAAAAGATCAGTATTAATTTTCATATGTATTACATGATCTCAAAAATTAACCTCATATTCCAGAAAAATACCATAATCTAAGAGTTGTCATGAGTTCCCATTCTGTTGCTCTAAGCAGCCTGTTCTTCATCTAATGTTGCAATTTAGGAATTAAAATATTTCAGTAGTAAGAAATTATTTCAATTATTTCCATTGGAAGATTGATAATACAAGATAACAAGTGAATCAGGCTTTGCTGTCAATTCATGCTAGAAATGGTATTTCTGTATACTTTTAAAAAATGTGGTTTTAATTAATCTAAAGATTTAAAAAACTGGCATTTCATTTGCCTGTATGTAGTAGCCTCTGGCACTCCCAGTGTATTTAAAAATATGATCTAGTTTTATTTTTTTATTCCTGTTTTACCAGTTGCTCAGCCTGTACAAGTAATATTGTGTGATTGTAGTGGAGCTCAGCTGTGATCCTCCTGCGCTATTGGCCTTGCAGATTACAAGAGATTAAAGTTTCATACAGTTACACTGTTAATGATTAAACTGATATGCAACAAGTGAAAAGTGAAAACAAAAAGTGAAAAAATGAAAACATTATTAGTGTCCCCTTGATTTTTTAATTTATTGTCTTTTAAAGTCAATTTGTTGCTTTTGGTCATTAGAATACACCTAGGAAAATTTAACTTCTGTGACAAAAAATACCAGTTAAAAATAATAGCTTACCAGAGTGCTTATGGTAAAGACATTCAAAATCCTCCACAACTAATGTGAAACTAATCAAAAAGCAATGTATAGTACCAGATCTTGTGTCTCCCAGAGCAGATATTCTCAATCTCTCTGTGCAGAAATGCAGGCCAATCATTGTGTTTTCAATAAATACTGTTACTAATTACCACACTGGAAATACTTTACAAGAGACCAGTACTCTGAAGATGCCAATAAACATCACCACCAACTTTTCTGGGCCATCCATACTCTGCCACTATCTGTTACGAACGTATTAACAGATAGGGAGGGATGGGTGATTAGTAGGACAATCAAGATCATGAAACCATACATGGGCCTTAATGCCTAGAGATATTTCTGTATCAAGTTCACAAAATCTTTATCACAACCACTTGCATCAGAAAATCTGAAAGGATTTTGAAGGTACATGTGTATTACAGTAATAATGTAATATATAACTAAATACAAATCTATTCATATATGTGCAAAAGAATCCCAACCACCACCATAAAAAAAAAATATGTTAGCCAGTTTTAAGTATCAATTTAGTCTAAATAAAGCAAATCTATTTATCAGTCGCTTCTGGCACTGCATTAAAAATGTGCAGGATTGTATTTAGTGGGAGGAGGGTTGCAAAATTAAGTCATCAAAGGAATAGCTCCTGTAGTTCTGAAAAAGTGGCTTGCTGAGGGGATTAGATATTTATGCAGATTAGATATTTGTACAGGTATCTGTAGCCACTCACTCAAATGAAGAGTTTTGGGTCATAATAAGTTGGAAAGGGGAACTGGCTACTTGGATCCAGAGGTAAAGGTTTGTTATATGAACTGACTTCCTTAGCTTGGTATTGAAATGGAAGAAGGACATTTCATACTGTATGTCCTTCACTGTTTTTGTAGAACAGTTTGGTTAACATTGTTATCCAGACTTTAGAAATAAAGCCTTAAAACTTTGGGCTGTTTATTAGTAATAAATAATATCTGTACATTGGAAATATTACTTTGGAGTATTGGCACCTGAGGTGGAGGTTTTAGGAACCTGATTACCAAATGTCTGGGTCACCTGGGGCTGTCATCTGAGCTACTTCCTCACATTCTGGTATTGCTTATCCTGCTAATAACTATAATACACTTCAGCCAGTGAGAGGATGGAGAAGGGAAAACCCTGTTTTATCCCCAGCCATGTTCACATATTCATCCCCAAGGCACAATATGCCAGTTGCTCAGCTACAGATCTCTACACTGTGTTCATTGATACAGGCAGCCTAACATCAGTCAGGCTTATCTGCAAATTTCAGCTGTTCTTACATGATACCATGTCAGGCATTCTCTAAAGAGAGACCTGGATATGCTGTCTTATACAGGCTGTGTGGTTTATCTGCATACAAGGCACACAAGTGCCCACTGGCCAGAGTGGGCATATTGCCCTGAGTACACCCTGTGCTCTGAATAGACATGACTGGGGAGTTTTCCATGAATCTAAGCCTGCTTCTATATTACACCTAATGCAGCATAGACAAATTTCTCTCCCAGTTTTTGCTAGCCTATTAATAGATAGATTCAATATAAAGCAAGGAAAACCCTGCCTGGAGATGCCTCTCTTTCTGGGAAAACTTGGCCAGAAATGGGAAATGATTCCACAAGATTTCTCAAAGAACATGTTTGTTCTGGGCATAGCCTGACAACCTTCTACATACTACAACCTTTAAAGAACTGTGTTAGCTATGTGATTCCTAATGGGGATTGGAAACGTGTACATAAATGCATATATACACAATGCACATACACAAACATTCATTCCCCCTACCCTCTCTTGATTTTCTTGTTATTTTATTTTGTCTTAAGACCTGTTCTCTCTCTATTAACATTGGTTTTCCCTCAGAATTTAGGATAAGCAGAATTTCAGATTCGAGTTTCTTTTTCATGGGTTTGACTCCTCCATGTTCCTATACCAAATATTATTACGTCAAGTGAAAGCTTAGGTTCTGTGCTTAGGATGGATGCAAACTTTTACCATTGTAGCCAACAGTTTAGTTGTCAGAATGGTTATAGCTGATATATATGATTTTATGAGTACTGTGATTTTCTTCAAAGAATTGTATGAATATGAGCTGATCATCCATTATAGCATCCACATAGCAAATCAGCAGCTGTTGTCTTAGTTGGCACACAGAAAACTAGTGAGACTGTCCTTTTCTGTGGTCATGGCCATAATTACAGCTATTGTGAGACTTCATGCTACAGATCTGGCTCCCACCTTCTCCACAAAACTTAGCATAATCTGTATTTCAGCAACATTGTGGAAGAAGGATTGAATAGTTCTGTAAACACCTATGGCCCTTCAAAATTGGAATCAATATCTGCCCAACTCTATCTTTCTAATAAAATAAAATAGAGAATATTTCCTTTTCTGATGGAAATATCAAGTAGGGGTTTATAACAAAGACTCAGGTCTTCTCTTTCAATGTTATACAGAAATTATGTTAAGTCCTCCATCCTTAAGAAAAAATAATTTTAAAAAGTATATATAGAGAATTTATATTAATTTGATTTCAGTGTAGATGATTTCACAAGATTGCTTTTATTGCTGCAGCTGTCAAACTGTATTTCTAGATCTGTAGTCATAAACACACTGTCTTGCCAATGGAAAAAAAAAACTATGTAAAATTCTAAAAAATGTAACAGTTTTGTTTCAGTTTTACAACAAAAGATCCTATAGGTTTAGCTGTATTACCATTATATACATTAACAAACTGATCTCATACCAAGCTGTGATTAGGATTTTAGTTCAAGACAAGGATTTTCTTTTTTGTCCTTATTTAATTTTATACATTTCAATGTGTTTTTGTCCCTAAGGTCTGGGAATTGGGAACATGTTTTATGTTTTTTATGAAGATGGCATCAAAGTAATACAACCAGTGGAATGTGAATTTCAGAGGCATATTAAGCCTAGTGAAAAACTCCTCGGTTTTCAGGCAAGTTGTCTTTAAAAGTCTATTTGTAGTGTTTTCTCAATTATAATTTTCTTTACATAAGAATTTATTACTAGTTCAGTGTTTTCTGCTTGATAAATTCAGCCATGTCTTCTGAATGAATAAATAGCTTATAATGGTGATCTCAAAATTTCTTGTATTGTCCTCTATTAAATTCAAGCTTTCAGTGCTTCTTTTCTGTTGAATATTCCCTGAATACTTTTACAAACCTTTTCTTTCTTTGGCTACCTTTCTCATTTCCCAGTTCTTTTAACAGCTCTCTATTTCTGGATTTGTTGTTGGATTTTTTTTTAGTCCCCACCAGCTTCCCACCTCCAACCCACCAGTTTAAGTTCATCTTAATGAATCAGGGATTGGTTCTCTCTGTATTAAATGTAGGATCTTTTGGGGAGTGGGGAAGTGTTAATGGTTTCTTTTTCTCCACTGGATGTTTGTCTGTATTAAACTTGTGAGGCAAATCCCTGTCCTAGTAAGCGCTCTCACAGCTTCCACTGAAGTTAGTAGAGATGATTGATGCTTTGGTTTCAACTTAAAATTCATATAAGTAGTTTCAATAACTTTACTGTTAACATATTTATAGCTGATTTTTCCAAATTCTTAGAATTTATGATATAGTTTCCCTGAGTAGGATGCATAAAAACACTAGTGTATTCTCCGCTTCCATTTATTCTTGTGATGTTTTTCCTTTACTGCTAATCAAATTGCTAGCTGACATGATACATGTTCCCAATGGAACACTTGGTACTAGTCACTACATTAAGACTTACTCTATATGATATATCAGCTTTCAAAAATAGTAACTTTTTCTCATTTGGATTTGAATGAGTGACCTTGAAATACATACTAAGCATTGAGCTGTACACTTTGGGTTTTTTTTTTCCTCTAATATCTCAATGACAGCAGAGCTAGAGCTGTCTCAATGGAATTTGCCTCTTCTGTTATCATTATTGATGTCAAAGGCTGCTGTACTCAGCAACAAGATTTATTTTAGTGGGAATAATTATGCTTTGAAAAGCTAATCATACCTTGATTTGTGCTGCTTAAGTGAAATTAGGTTGACACAGTCAAAAAATAAGCCAAAAAGCTTTTTTTCATGGCTGTTTAATTAAAAAGCTGATTATGTAAGAAGTCTGTTAAAATTTTATTGATTTAAAGTGCAGTCTAGATTTTAAGAGTATTTTTATTGGCATGCGTCAATAATCACGAAGAATAGGTAAAGTTTGTTTCCTTTTGGAACCTTTCAAACCTGGAGTAGCATAATAAGTATTTCTTCTTGGGGAAATAAAAAGGAAAAAAAATGAAAAGCCCAGGAAAGTAGGCTTCTTGATAACTTTAATTCTAAATTTTTTTTAAGAAACTTTTTTTTTTAAAAATTATTCTTCTCCTTTGAAGAATATCATATGTTCCTCAAGCCTCTTTGGAAAGTCTGTTTCCTCTGAATAATAATAATAAAATAACCCAGTTCTGTCCCAGGATCAGATTTTTATCAAGTTCAGCATGTGATTGCTTAGTGGTAACAGCTCATGTCATAAATTGCTGGTTAGTAATTATCTTTGGCTCTGTCATATACTTTTACTAATCAGAGATGTTGGTAAGTATACCAAGCATATTTTGATGTACCTTACATAGCTTTTCCATTAGGGCGTCTCCATGACTTAACTATTAACATATTAATACTAAAGGAAACACATGCTTGCTTAAACGTCTCCCGTTTCTCATTTCTTTACACTTCTCTGAATTAGCTGTTCAAGTGATAAGTAAAACCACAGGAGAGTTGTTTATTGCCAAACAGTTGCTAGAGCATAGGAACGTTTCTAAATTCAGCAGTGCAGTTTAGATCCTAGAAAATGTCTGGATATTACACATGACATGCCAGTCTTCCTCCACAGGTTTCCTGTTTGTCTGTCAACAAACCTGAACTGAGCTTCTGTAAAAGAATGAGCTCAGGTGTTTCTGCACGATATTGCACTGTATTGTGAACAACACTGCAGTGCTTATACATCTACATATTTAGGTATGCTAATTTTGCTAAAGGTAAATATATTTTCTCAGTTGCTATATACTTGAGAACCCTTATCTAAATATTTAATTACCTCTTATGGAACTAAGTGTCAATACAGCAAAACACTTTGGTGTATATCTAGCATGGGAATCAATTGGAGTCACTGTGTTTAAAGTGAAGCAAAAGATTTAGTGCTTTACTGGATCGTCATGGGTCACAGACATTGTAAAGACCTCCTTCCCAGAAGGAGGTCTTTTTTTTTTCTCCCCAAGAAGATATACTTATTATGCTACTTCAGGTTTGAAAGGCTCCAAAAGAAAACAAATTTTACCTGATTACTGACACATTTCAATAAAAATGCTCTTAAAATTTTCACAGAAATTGTAAAGACCTCCTTCCCAGAATCTCCTAAATTACTTGAATCTCCTTAATGTCAAGTGCAAGTAGAAATTTATTCGTCTGATAGTGAAAATTCTAGATGCATAGGGACAGAAATAAACTGATTTCTATTTTCTGTTACAGGTTGTTGTTTAGCTAGACCAGCTTTGACAGCTGTTTGTTTAACCTGTTGTCAAACAGATTCTTAACCACGGTTCAAGTAGAGTCTTTCACCTCATCATTGTGAAGTGCTTGGGACATTTTCCTCACTAACATTCAACCTCTGTTTATCCTCTGCAAATTAATATTATCCAAAGATTTAAATTCTAATTCTTATGCAAAAGAGTTTTTATTTTCCCTTCACAATGAATCCCAATTAGAATAATTATTTCCAGAGACTGGGAAAAAAGCAATTGAAACAGATGCCTTTTGGAGACTAATGAAAAAATCCTTTTGGCTTCAACATAAAGCTGATTTTCTGTTTATTACAAGAAGTAGCACATAATGGCCAAATTTCAGTAAAATATGCCATCTCACATTTGAATATATGCTGGAGGTCAGAGCAAAACACTTCATTTCATTATAATTAATGTGACTACATGGCATACCAAAATTTCCACAGGAAATTAGATTGAAGCATACTTTGTAGTCCACAGAAACTGCCTTGGTTTACACTCTTACAGCACAGAAAGTGTATTAAATGCTAGCCTTTGTTTGTAAAAATAAAAAGCTTAAAAAATTCCGGTCTGATATTTAGTAAAGAATGTCAAGAAAACAATGTTTTTATGTAGAAGAGGTGATAGATAAATTCATTAATTAAAACATGCACTGTTGCAACCTGTTGGTATCATCTTAGGCAGCCATAACATAGCTGGACATTTCATTACACTGCCTAAAGTTTTCACTCTCATCCTGTTAAAACACTGAGGACCCTTTGCAGTGAGTGTAAGTTAATAAACACAGAATTTGCACGTATAAATCTGCAAGTACATGATTCCTCTTGAGATTTTCTTGCCCCAGACTATCTTGAAAAAATTTCTCTAAGGATTTATTTTCCTCCATCTGCTGACTTGTTACAGAGCAAGTCACTTTTTGATTAAAAAGTCTGGGAGGAATACAACAATGAGGTAAATTAATGTTTTATCAGATGTTAACTTTTTTTTTTTCAGAGAGAATAAATTAGGAAAAAGTAAATTGCTCACATTTTAATTAGAAGAAGAAAATGGTGGGTTTATGCTTATATTTTAAGGAGAAATAATTTTAACCAATTACCCAATCACTGGGGAAATTAATATGGAACCTCAGAATAACTGCCTGTAGTGTAAAAGAAGTCCAAACTAATGAGTCCAGTCTAATGAAATAAATTTTATGCTTTCAAAAGCAAGATTTTAGTTCTGTTTAAGTAGGTTCTGATAGAAGCTGTTTAGAAAGAAGAAGAGAGAAGCAACCACATAAACCAGTTTATACTGGGAAAAACATTCTGTTTTGGATATATGAATTCTGGTGCATAATTTTCACTGTTACATTGAAAAAAACATTTTTGCTTTTATTTTATGTTTTCAGTCTTTTCGGGCAAGGTGAGAACTGACATTGGATTATAGAAATTTATGAGAACTTGAAAAATATTTTAGAACCTCTCTTGTATATGTAGATATGTATATGTGTGGTTGTGTGTATATATATACACATATGTATATATATATAAGATTATATTGGTACTGGTCTTAGAGTGAAAAAATCTTTAAAAATACACTTCTGAGTATTTTAGACTCAGATTCAGGAAAATGTATAAGGCTGTAGCTCATCTCTGGATATAGCTATAAGTGCTTAAGTTAGAGTATTTTGCTATTCTGCTATATGTCCCACAAGGGGAGGTGGAATCAGAGAAATCGTTTGCACTAATCTATATGATGCCATGTGAGAGAAAGATTCCTTCAGCATAATTTTTGAATAAGATATTGAATATGTCCTTGTAGAATTCAGTCCCAGAAACTCATGTAAATTAATGTGAGTCCCTGAGAGATGAATGAAAATAACATCTGTGTAGATTTGTTGCAAACATTTGTGGATTCATTGTTTGAAGGTGCTCACTCTGAGGAATAAGAGGTTGTTGTAGAACAATCTAGATGTAATTATCTGTTTAGATAAAACATGAAAGTAAGACAAGGTATATTTAGAATAAATATAAAAAATAATGAGATCAGTGAAACAACCTTCCACTTGAAGTGACAATTACCCAGAAGGCAAATGACAATAGATCATTGATATGATGATTGCACATCATGTTAGAGACATACTTGCATATGTTGACTTTATGCAACAATGAAAAGCATTTAGCTGCTTTTAAGAATGAAAATCCCATTTGTCCCATGCCTGTCATTCCTTAAAAAATCAGATTTTTCACTACTCCCTTTGATCTTCATGGCTTTTTATCAGCACAAACTAAATCTTTCTTGTTACTTATTTCTAAGTTCTCCTGAAGTTCCTGATGATGTGCTATTGTACAGTACCTGAGTTTAGTGACCTTTCCTTATCATGTGATTGCTGAAAGACGTTCCCTTTGTTGAGGTTTAGGAGCCATGTAAAAGCAAGCAGTGGCTTTCAATCTTCTGCAAAGAAACTCTCTTTTTTAAAGCTGTAAATTGATTTATTTCTTCTTTTGACATATAAAGATTGAGTGTATTTTCGAAAATGTAGAAGCACAGCAGGCAAAGAATGTTGATGATACAGAAAAGGAAGTGTTGAAATGCATCATCCTCTTGAAGAGCATTGCTTGGTGCCAGAGATGGTGTTCTGCCACATAATGTTTCCTGTGCCTTTTAAAAGGCGTTTGATGCTTAGAAACAGAATTCTTGTTTAAGAGCTCATCATATCTTGCTGCTCATTCCATATTGAGTCATTATCTGCTGACATATCGTAATTATTTTCACAGCGGCCAGTTATGATGTATCAGGCAGAACATTCTAAATTAGGAATAAGCAGCAGATAAGTGGCAAAAAGAAATAATGATTTGGTAAAATTGTCCCTTGTGATGCAAAGAATTTAAAATAAGAGGCAAAAGGAGAAAAGGTCAGAAAAATGAAAACACTTGATACATCCTGTACTTTTCCAAGTAGAGTGTTCTTCAGGTCCGTATTTTTAAATAATTATAATGTCCATTTTATAGAAAGAAATCATGCTATTTCATAAATGGAATTTTCACATATAGTAATGTATTTGACCAAGTAACCTTTAATTTTGTAAAACCAAGCTTTTTCTAGGAGAAAGTATTCGCAAATAGGTAGTTAAATACATGATGATTTGCCATATCTTTCTACAAATTGGGAATAGTGAGCATGCAAACTCCAGTTAGCTATTTTGACTGAGAGTGTATCGTTATATGTATTATGAAATATCTGTTCACTTCACTGATTTTTATGTTTTTTCAAATTCATCCTTTACAGGAATGGAAGGGCAGAGAGGGAAGAAATGGTAGTAAGAAGATATTTGGTATTTATTTGGTTTAACACTAGTAAGATATGCCGTGAGAATGTCTTATGGCAGAGGTTGCCACGCTTCTTGATCTTTAAAGCAACCTATCAGTACTCCAAGTGACCAAAACAGCTGATCTCTCTGACTGCTGCTTTGCCCCTACGCCATGTGACAATCTGCACCACACCACCTCCCCTTTCTCTTCGTGTGCACATTATTATCTCCCCAGTTAGGTATTTCCTGGCTTACTGCTGTGCTCTCAGCTGCAGGGTAAGCCATGCCTGCACTGCTTCCCTCTGCAGGGCACCGTGGTGATGCTCAGGGGGGAGCTGCCAGCTCCTGCAGGAAGGCACTGTGTGGCTGGTTTGGTTTGCTGGTTTCAAGGTCTCCTGCCCCTTGCTCGCTTTATTTCTACATTAATTTTTTTTTTCAAATTGGTTTCTTTCTTAGGTCACCAGTACTTACTTCTTGAATTTCTAGAAAACATCCTAAAATTTGGTGTATGAATTATTTTATAGTACTTGTGAATTGTGGTGCTTACCAATGCAGTTTGACTAACATTAGTTTATGTCCTAGTGTCAACTCTCCTTTTTCCTTCCCTAAATTTTCTGAGGTTTTATTTTACAGTTAAAAAAGAAGAAAATGTGTATAATTTGTCTTTCTATTACATTATTGACTGTTTTGATTCTTATACTTTTCCTGTTTCTATTGAATTATAGGATGAAGTTTGTCCCAAAGCAGATGGGGATCCTGTTCAGCGGTGTGTTTGGGCAATGGCTGTTAATGTAAAAGACAAGTTCATATATGTGACCCAGCCCACACTTGACAGAGTTCTCATTGTTGATGTGCAGTCTCAGAAAGTTGTACAGGTATTTATTTCTCATTTTTTAAGTTACTATTTAATTTAGACAATAGAATTTAAGACTTTCCTTCATATTTCAGAAACAGAAATACAGTTATCTTGAGAGTAAACACATTATTTGGAAAAAAGTTCCCCTACTTTCAACATTTAGCAGCAGTATCTGTTTAGCAACTGTTCTTCTCAATAGACAATTGTAAAGAAGACAACACGAAAATGGCTCTTATAAATATTTAAGTAGTTGAGAAAATGAGTTCTTTAGGAAGTTTCTGACTAGAGGTTCCTTTCACTGGAAAATGATGATTGGCTAAAATAGAGTCTTATCACAAGGATATGTCTATCAGTTTTGACAGAAAGGTCAGGGTTGGCTACAGACGAAGGTGGAGGACTGTTACTCTGTCACTCTGTCACTGTTACTCTGCTTTTAGACAGAGAAATTACAAAAACAGTAAAAATAAACACCACTCTTAGCTCAGAGACTTTGAATTCAAACTTCTTCTCTACTCCTTTTTCTTAGTCTCTGGGATTCCAGAGTATCTACTTGGTGAAAATAATTCGTCGAGTAAAAGAGAGAAATCAATGCTATGCTACAGTGATTAATACAGTCATAGAGTTTGAGCAAAACCAGGTGTGGTGTGTTGACCCTGACTGGAGGCCAGATAGCACCAGAGCCACTCCACCACTCGTCTCCCCAGCTGGACAGACCAAGAAAAGGGTTGAGATAAGAGAAAGATCACCCACCAGTTACCATCACAGGCAAAACAGACTTGACTTTGATAATAAATTCAGCTCATTTCCCTACCAAAATCTAAGCAGGATAATGGATAGTGTAATGTCCCCCAGCGCTCCCTCCTTCCTGGGCTTAGTTTTATTCCTGACTCTCTGCCTCCTCCCCTCCCAGCAGTGAAGGAGATGAGGAATGGGGGGGTCAGTTTGTCACACATAATTTCTGCTGCTGCTTCTTCCTCAGAGAGAGTAGTCTTTTCCCTGCTCCCTCCTGGGGCCATTCCCATGGGAGACAGTCTTCCATGAACTTCTCAAGTGTGAGTCTTCCCCATGGGCTTCAGTTCTTCACAAGCTGCTCCACTGGGGGTCTCTTTCCATGGGATACAGTCCTTTAGTAACAGATTGCTCCAGGTGCCTATGAGGTCACGAGTCCTGCCAGTAAACCTGTTTGAGTGTGGCTGCCTCTTCACAATTTCACAGGTCCTGCCAGGAGCCTGCTCCAGTATAGGCTTCCCATGGATTCAAAGCCTCCTTCAGGCATTCCCCTGGAGCCAGTGTAGGGTCCTGCAGGGGCTGCAGGTGAATCTCTGCTCCACCCCAGACCTCCATGGGCTGCAGGGGCACACTTGCTTCACTGTGGTCTTCACCACAGGCTGCAAAGGAGTCTCTGCTGGCTCACCTCAAGCATCTCCTGCCCCTCCTTCTCTGCTGACCTGGGCATCTGCAGCGCTGTTCCTCTGCCATATTCCCACTCCTCTCTCATCTGGTTGCAAGCCCAGTAGCACTTTTGTGTGTCTCAGAGGTTATCCCAGAGGTTTTACCCAAGCACTGATGGACTGGATATTGGCCAGCAGCAGATCTGTGCTGGCACCAGCTGGCACAGGCTCTGTCAGGCATGGGGGAAGTGTCTGGCATCTTCTTACAGAAGCCGCCCATATGACTCCCCCCGCTACCAAAAGCTTGTCACACAAACCCAGTGCACCAAGGTACAAGGCAGTGCTTATAGTCATATTTATATTATATCAATATCATCATATTTATAGGAAACAGGTGTCCTTTAGTAAATAAAACACTGATTTTTTTTTATTAGAAACCTAACTAAATTGTTAATAAAAAAACGCACTTAAATAGAGCTTTTCTTCATGCCTTTTGGTTTTCTCACTGATAAGTGAATGAAAAATCTTTAAAGTATAGATTATATGTTAGGCTCCAGGGAGATAGTATTGTGTCCTTAAAGGGGACTTATAGGGAAGTTGGAGACAGATTTATTAATAGGGACAGTAGCAATAGGCAAGGGGTAATGGTTTTAAACTAAAAAAAAAAAGGTGGATGCAGACTAGATATAATGAAGACATTTTTTTACAATGAGGTTTGCAAAACACTGTCAGAGGTTGCCCAGAGAAGTGGTGCAAGCCCCATCCCTGGAAACCTCAAAGTCAGTTTAGATGGGGCTCTGAGGAAACTGATCTAGTTGAAGATGTCACTGCTCACTACAGAGGTTTTGGACTAGGTGACTTTTAAAAGTCCCTTCCAGCTCAAACTATTCCATCATGTAAGTGTACACATGTATTCTGTATAGGTATATAAAATTTAAAAATAAATAACAAAATTGCATTTATAAAATTGCATGACTTACAAAAATAATTTTAATACTTTTGCATAATTGAAACACCTGCTTTCTCAATTCTGTGTCAGCTGACTCAGATATGGCTTCCTCGAAACTTGAACTATCCAAATGGTGTCAAGGACTTGTAAAATATTTTATTCAATAAGTTATTAATAAAAATGTGGGAATTTTCTACTTAAATTTACCTTTGCATATTAAAATAGAGATAATATGAGTGGGTATTGATTTTTTTTTTTTCTGAAAACTACTTTTTTACAACCTGTTTGATATATTACTTAAGGAAGACAGAGTAAAAACCCACAATCTCAACGCAGTCCACAGATTTGAAGGAGTGGAATATCTGGCAGTTTTCCATGGTCTTTGACTGACATTCAGGTGTCAGCTTCCTTTTCTCCACAGGAGGGATGAAATATTAATATAATTGCATTTATTAGCATTTAGACTTCAGTGTCAAAAGCACATGATTCCTCTTGAGCTCACTGAAAATAGGTTTTAATTTAGGCTTTATGAAATATGTTCATTGGTAGGCTCTTCTAATTTGTCTTTAGTTACATTATTTATTGTTTTAAATATGTAAAAATATATATCACTTTACCATTAAAAATTGCAGAGATACTTACTGCAAAGGTATATGTTAATTAAAAAGTAAAATTCAGGAAATTAACCACTAATTAAAAGTTCAGCCCTTCGCCAGAATTGTATGTAAAGCAATTGTGCAGTTTTTGAATGGCATTAGATTGTTCTATCAAAAAATATTCTAGTTTCTGTAATGAGCTGAGAAGCAGACATACAGAATTCCTAAGTGTAGAAAAGAGCTTTGTGCACTAAGTCTGTGCTCCTTAGCAAGTACATTGAGCTAAAACCAGGACACTCCAGAAGCTTTCATGTTATTCTGGTGGAAAAAAAACCACTTTCAAAGGAATTTTATTTTGAGAGATAGAATAGCATTGTTCTTCCCCTAATTTAATAATATCAAGATTATGAGCTAAGGAAAGTATAGAATTAAATTTACTCCAGCTGTGGAAAACTTTTGCAGGAATGGAAGTCTTGTTTTGATGGTTCTAATCATAATAAATTATTTTTCCATTTCACAGTACTTCACAAAGATTTTTGATGAGACAATAAAGTAAAAACACTGTTGATTCATGGGTGGGTTTTAGAATTGAAGTAAGGCTAATTTGGAATTTAGTAACAAATCAAGAGATATTTTGTTTAGCATTTCTTAAAACATGCATGGCTCTGTCTTCTTGTCTTTTAAAAATAAGCATTTATTTTCTAGCTTTATTTTCTGCAAGCAGGAAGAATGTTCTAACCATTAAATGTTGCTCTATTCATATGACATACAGTTACAAAAACACTTTTACAAACAGGAGGCACAGAAGGAAATTTAGTTCTCCAGATCAGTTTATTTTCATTACTTAAAGTACTGCCTAGCACAGAGTAAAATAAAGATTTAATTCATTATTTGAAAATAGAAACTCAGCTCAGAAATGTTCAGAAATGAGAGCATTTTTCTTGTTAGACTGCCTTTTTCCTGAAGATCATATTAATACAGAGGATATGATTTTCATACATGTACATGTGCATGTAACTATTTCTAGTCTACATCTTAATAAGAAAGATGTCTAATACAAAAGTTGACATTCTTAATAAGAAGCCACCTTGCAAAAAAAACACATAGGCTAGTGGGAATAAATGTGGAGATAATTTCATATTTTGAAAGCAAGAGAATTCTAATGAAACTCCCATCACTGTGCAAAAACCCTAAAGAAAATTAAAAATTTATTTGAAAGGACTTTAAGTCATGTAGCGATGCTGTTTTCTGTGTAAAAATAATGTTTATTTGGTTTTGCTTTTTACAATGTTTTCTCTGAAGTACTACTATACATGTTATTCCTTTCTACTGTGAAAGTTAATGTAAAAGGTGTGCACATATGTAACAACTAGATTTGAGGATGATTTATTTTTATGACAGGTAAATTTATCAAGGTAAGTACTTTAGAGTATTCTATAGCAGACTAAATTGAAATGTATTAGAAACATGGGTGTTGTATCTTTAGAGATATATAGAAGGAAACTTTTTGACTCATCCAGGTAATTCTCATTCTAAAGTCAAGGGAAGCATTTGCTTTCATTTTCAAATTCTTGAAAGCAGGAATTGTGCAGTATTGCATAGCAGCACACCACTAAGTGGGATGACTTAGAGGCTGAAGTAGACAGAGTCATCGTCCTTCAGTCCTCAGTGTGCTGCTGGCAGACCAGCCTGGTCAGCTAGAAACAGCTGTGAAAATCTGCTTCTGAGATGCTCAACTCCTTTTTGCTGCTGGCTTCCCTCTGGGGAGCTGTACTGCCTGTGCCTGACCCTGCAGGCACCTCCTTCTGCTCCTCCTGGCTGTGCCACGACCCCAGCTCTGAGTGCAGCTGGCAGTCCTCTGGCAGAGCATGTATGGGTCAGACCTTTGTCTGGGGAAGCCAAAAGGAAATTTGACATGCTTTGACAAATTAGCTATACAACAGTTCAAGTATTATTTTAAACAACTTGTTCTCTAGCATGTAGCAGAAAGAAGTTATCAAACACAAATGACCTTTTTCGAGGGGTAACTTGTGATTTTAAATGAGCCAGTGAGCAACCTGGCTTCATTTTCCATTTTCAAAAGGAAAAACAAATTCTGCTTAGATGAAGTGGTCGCTTGCAACACCTCAGGAGTACAGTTAAGTATCATCAGCAGTCTCAGCCAGCCATTAGTGCATTATCTTGAGGATCTACATCATTAGTTTAAATTAGGTTCACTTAATTAGCCAGCTGGTACTCTCCTTGACACACTGATAAACAAGCTGTGCTTTACAGTTCCATAATGGTAAGACTAAAAAGCAATTTCCACCTATTTTTTCCTTCTTAAATGATGAAAATAAAAAAGTAATCCCCCCCCTTGTTTAGCCTGTGTATAACATCTCTTAATCGACTACACTGTTCTCCCATTTAGTACCTCTGAATCATTCAGTTTTTGTAACAAAGGAAATTTAGAGCTCAGCTGTTTAAAAGGTTCATGGTCTCAAGTGACAGTGCTTAAAGTTGTAGGGAA
>NW_005054297.1:26452870-26460485 GCF_000277835.1 Geospiza fortis
AGAGTGCTGAAGGTTGAAGCGAAACCACTTCAGTTCTGATCACAGGTTCTATGAAAAGTAGCAACTGTAATTCGAAAACATATGAAAACAATCCTTCCTACTTCAACAAAATATACACATTTTAACAGATAGGAAATTTTGGGTGCAGCTACATCATGTTGATTTTTTGCAGTAACATCTTCCATTAATTCCACTGTGTGGCTTGAGAATACTCTTCCCTTTTTAACCATTTTTCAGTAAATGGTGTAGTTTTTCAACCAATATATGTAAAGTGAGAGTGATGGCAGGGAAGGAAGACAAATAGTTTTGTACTTGATTAAAAACCTTGTTTTTCAACTTCTTAAAGGCTTCAGTATTATGTAGATTTGATACCAAGTGTTAGAGTACATGATAAATAAAAAACACATTTTCAGCAATTCAGTAACTCTGAATTAATCAGAGGACTGTTTCAAGAATTGACAACATAATTCCTAAATACAGTCTGAAAGCATCTGAAAATGTATATCTACTCATCATTTTCATTCAAGCATATATATTATGTTTCATTTGAAAATGTGACAAAGGATTTCTTTTTTTGTTCCATTTCAGGCAGTGAGTACAGATCCTGTTCCAGTGAAGCTACACTATGATAAATCACATGATCAAGTCTGGGTGCTGAGCTGGGGAAACATGGAAAAGAATTCACCAACTTTGCAGGTGAGGTGATCACAATGATTATATGTGAGGAAATACAGACAGGTTGAACCTTTGTGTAATTGCAATGTGTTGCATATTTTCCTTTAGGCATTATTACCATGACCCCAGCAAGGGCAGAGAAATTATTTCAGGTAACCAGAAAACAAGCCAAACAACTGACCTCATACAAAAGTTAATGATTATTTTCAAGACCCTTAGTCTGAACTGGCAATGGCAAATTGATAGAAGGATAAGGAATGTAGCTGAAAACAGCAGCATGTTCTGTATTACCAGTCTTTTGAGAGCAAACTGTTGCTGTTCTTGATATTTCTGTCCCTAATTAGAGGATAAACTGGACTTTAGGCATACTTCCATTTCATAAAAGTCATATGGACGTTCTGGACAATATATTAAAGCTCTGTCTTTATTGGGTTTTTTTCACATGAAAGATATTAAAAATCTTGATTTTTACTGTACCTTGGAGAAGTGACAGACCTAGGGACAGTCACTAAAGCAACATCTCAGGAAGCTGTACTTACCTTTATACTTTTTTATTAATTTCTGTTCCTTATTTATAGAAATCCCCTGAGACTATGATGATCAGCCTTATATCATAATTTAAAAATTCATTTTTCTTCTAATTTGTTTTCCTTTTCTTCAGAAGTTAATTAAATCCTTGTGTATTTAATATATACTTATATATAAGAAAAAGAATAAGAGGAATTTTAAAAGCAAAATTAGTAACATTTGAAATCACCTTTTCAACACCCACAGACCCTTAATTTTGGGAGTGCAAGGTAATCTGTGGAAGTTTAGTAACCACTCCTCCCCAGAACTGATAAATGAGTCAGTCTTACTATATTTTAAAGCGGCTGATCATCCTCACCCTCATTGTTAATTACAGTATAGATAGTAGATTGTCTCCTTTTCCAAAAAAAATAAATCCATTCTTAAAGGCATATATGTGAAAAGCATAGTGGCTATTATATGGAATTGTCTTTTATTTACCCATAAACATTTGCTTCAGAAAAGGTCCAAGATATTGGGATTTGAATGAAATTGGCTCATAACAATTTAAGGAGTATTTAAACTCAGTCCAGCTTGCTCTTCTGAAATATGTCTGTGCTATGCTGAATTATCTCATGATTGATGAGAATTGGGAGTATGCATAGCCATATGTTCCAGTGGATTTGTTGATAGCATCTTTTCACTCTGGCTGAAGTGCTTAAAAATTTAATCTCACTCTAAGAGTTAGTGTAAGTAAAAAGATAAACAAAACCTTAGTTTAAGCTAAGAACTGTTAAGGGCTTTAGTAGTGTAAATTAATAAATATGGATTCGAGATTAATAAAAAAAGATGAAGGGGAAAAATAAGTATGAAGACTAAGTGTTTCAGTATGTAATAGTTCTCTGAAATCTGTAACTATTATTTGCACTCCTTTTCTTGGTAACGTGGTAAAGACAACACAAGAGAACACAGAGGCAATACTGTATTCATTCATTTGGATTGAGATTTGATTTTTGAAGAATACTTGTATACTTTATGCTGATGTTACTTTGTGCAGGTGATAACGCAAGCCAGTGGGAGTGTTTCCCATCACACAATCCATACTCAGCCCGTGGGGAAGCAGTTTGACAGAGTGGATGACTTTTTCATTCCAGCCACAACCCTTATCATTACCCACGTGCGGTAAGTTTGTCTGAATGTGGGGAGTGTTGGGTTGTCTTTGTGCTCATCCCATGAACAGTTCTGGCTGTGACAGAACTGAACAATTTGATCAGCTGGATTTTAAAAGACATGGAACACAGAAAGAGAAGCTGAGGAAAAGAGGACAACACTTAACACAGGCATAAAGCAGAACTCTCCCCATGACCTCTTAGAGGAAAATCTATTTTTCTTTTTCAAAATACACTAGTAAGAATGTGATATATAATTTTCTTTCCATGTTTTTTTTCTGTAGCATTTCTACCTCTAGGTATTGAATAATTCTGCAATCTAGGATTTTTTCATCTGAGTATTGCATTAATGTGTATTAGAAGTTTGTATGTTTAGAACTTCTAAGTTTTTTTGCAAGCTGACGTAGATCCATTTTGCCTCAAAATAGCTCTGCCAACAATTATCCATTATTTATTCTAATATGCCAAGTTTCTATAGGAATATCTTCATTAGATAATCTTGACTGTCATCATTCTGTTCTAGCAAAATTCTCAAATTACAAGTGTAAATAGGCATCTCCATTAAAAAAGATAAAATTTCTGATGGTAGTGAGTGGTATTCTTTTAAATGTGAAAGCATGCAATTTAGGATGATTTTACAATTGATTTTAGAATTCACTCTGTATGTGCCTGGGAAGAATCTAGTCTTCTGTATCAAGGAACATTTGGCTTCTTCTAAAGACATTGTTGATGAGAGATATTTTTTTTATTTCCTACAAAACTCTAAACTAACAAGTAAGTTAGCAATCAACCCTATTCAATTTAAAAAGAAATTATAGATAGATGTATAGATTAATATATCTGAATAATAAATTGACTCTAAGTACCATAATTACTAGATTTCTTGAACTGACTAGGCAAATTCCTGTTGTGTCCCTGAAGTAATCTGTAGTCCTCACATTCAGCCTTAGAAAAACATTGAATATTTCTGCAGTATTTGGGACAGATATGTGTTGTGAGGACAAAAGTTACTGTTTCATAAACTAGCAGGTACTAGAGGCACTGCCCAAACAGAACTGACATTAAGATACTTTCATGTTCAAGTAAATAGGAAAATAAAACCATGGATAGGGATAAACATCATACTAGGAGGGGAATCAGGACTGCGAAAAGAAAAATAGGGCCAGTCAAACTCTAGTGTTGGATTTGCCTCATCTAACTCAAACCATTTTAGGTTGATATTTTGCCCAAATGGGTCAAGTAGGCTCTTCCTGCTTTGCATGTTATCTTCAGCTGCTGAGTCATTTCATGTGTCCTGTACTCCTCAACAGAAAATAGAATGAAAGAATAAAAGAAAACACACAAGAATAAAAAAGGGGTATGAAATCAATTGAACGTTGAAAGAATAAAATTTGATAAGTGCCTGCAGATATATAATAAATATGTACATCAATTCAGGCCTAGTAAAGTTTTTTTGTTTGTTTGTTTGTTGTTTGTTTTTTGGTTGGGTTTTGTTTGTTTGTTTGTTTGTTTTCCTTTTTTTTAATATTCACATGCCAGATAAAATTGCCAAAGTGCCAAAAGAAAATTCCTGGTATGGCAAAAAAGACTGCAGTAGTTTGTCCACTGCTAAACCCATAGATTTGGAGGGTTTAATGAACAAAATCAATCTGGTTTTATCAAATAATGAGCTTAAGGCAAATGCTATTAATTCTGAGTGCATTTTCTAAAAAGAAAATTTAAAAAACACTACGCAGACAAATACAGTGCTTTTCTCTCAATGTATGCTTCAAGAGCTGTTTATGTTAATCAGTTGTTGAAGAATTTGTCTTCCATAACGTCTGGCCTGCAAGTACCTTGCTTTTTTTGTTTAAATTAGAATGCAATATATGAACAATGTTAGAGGAAAGATTTAAAATTAACTGTATTCATCAAATTAGTAGTGATGTAGAAAATCCCAGTCTATTAAAGTTACTATGACCAGTCAACAAAAAAGCCCCACTCAATCGCAGCATGTGTTTCTTAAGGCTGTTAGGCAGCAAACATAAAGCTTGAGTTTATTATTCTTGTGAGTGTATAACAAGCAGGGGAGCAATTTATGAGTATGAATTGCAAAAAAACAGCTAAGAGGGAAATAAGCCCACTGGCTGAGTTGGCTGGTACAGTTAATTGCCCAAGGGCCCTATTTATTCTTCGTCAGAAATCAGCTCCCTTTGGCCATGCAACACCAGCCCCTTTCAGAAAAATGAAAACTTTCTCTAGCTAGGTGCATTTGTCACTTGTAAACTAAAATTTTGAATGATGAGGCAGAAGACAGTATGCATGGCTTACCAAATTAGCATCCAGAACTAAATACACTGTCCAAAAAAAGGCAATTCTAAGCAAAAAAAACCCCACATATCACTTAAAAGAATTAAATAAGTTTCCTAACAGCTAGCACAAACCATCTGATACCATCTGCAGTGTATTACTATATACAGCATATTCTGTCCAATAGGTTGGCTTGTTAACACATAGGAACAGAAGTAAAGGCAAATAATTTAAAGCCGTAGTGAGCAATTTTTTTAAATTTTTAATAATAGCTAAAGTGGTAATTGCTACTAGTATGTGTATAAGTATTTAAAACTTGTTGAAAAATTATTTAAGTGGTGGAACTGTAATTTGATTTACCTAGGTCAGTTATTTTTATATATGAAAATCCAAATGGGCTGCTCATTATTAGAAAAGAAAATTCTACACATTTTAATGCTATTTTAGGCAGCAGATAATTTAGGACACACTACCTCCAGATTGGACATTTGAAGAGATACCATAAATTTTGGTGTCAGGTAAACAGTAATTAATTCCAAGGAAAAAAAATGTTTTTCTGTATTTTTCCTACCACTGACTGAGTTATTTTTTTCTTGTACTTACACAGCAGGAGTCAGGGCAAATAACCTTTTGGTTATTTGGTTTATAACCAGCAGGCATAACATTCATTCATGCTGTGAACAACTGTGATGCACCATCAAAACATCAACTAACCACACTAAGTAGGCATGAGCCAAAAGAAGTGCAGGAAGAATAGATGAATTTATTGTCTTTAAACTTCATTTTATAATTGGTGGATAATTGATATGTGTACAGAAGAGGACAAGAAAAGAAACTTTATCATTTTGGGGAGAAAAATGTGGTAGGTTCAGTACCACCAGTTAGTTTTGGCATGTTAGGAAGGTATCTTCGTCTTTTTTATGTTCCAGTAATACTATTTCCTTACACTCAAACACCATTAGGAATCAAGCAATGTTTTGTCTGTAATCCTTTTGTATCTGCATTTTTAAAGATATATATGTGTGTGTGTATGTATATATTTATAAGGAAAAGAAAATATCTCTTTGTTTTAGTAAAACTACTAATTATCACCCTAATAATATCTAGAGCAGCCCCACTGATGTTTCCAGATAGCAAGTTCATGGTTCTATAGAGAGTCTCAGTTGCAGACAGATGTGGTTGACATCCCATTATAGAGGTGACTTAATTCTAGATTTTCCTGGTTTGTTTTTTGGTTTTTGTTTTTTTTTTTTTTTTGACAAGACTAGTTTACCTGCTGACTCTAAGGGAGGAATTGCATCATGCCTTTGAGCATTCCTTCATGATGGAAATAAATTTTCTTCTTTTTCTCACTAAACAAGCTCAGAATTTAGAGAAAGTCAGTTTCCCATGAGTTTTCATCACTTTCTTGTGCCAGCTGGTTGTAGGGCAATGCACAACAGATCTTAATCTTAGAAAAAGAGGCTATGGCACAAAACAGTAAAACTTATTGCTAGAAAGAACAGTGGAAGAAGTTTGTTCAGTCTTGCAGTTGGAAATCTAAAGATTTTGAAGAGAAGAAATGATATATTTATCTTGCCTATCTTGAAAAGCAGCCCATGCTGCTGATATTATTGGCTGTGCACTCACTGTCAATATACTTTGAATTATACCAAGAGAATGAATGAATGATGTAAAGCTGATTTTCATGCACACTTTCATACCCATATTTTCAGTACACACAGCTTGAAAAAGTCTCCCCTTCCCCCCAGTTCTGTTTAAAAATTACCAAACACCAGGGCCACAAAAGTAGGTAGTATGAGATCTATTAAGCTGTAATAAATAGTACAAATGCCAAGGTGTTTTTCTTCAGCTCTTTCTGAAGACTTTTCATTCTGTAGATGCACCTTATAAGAATGGAATATATGTTTTCAATATTTGTCCTTATACATTTAATAAGAAGAAAATTTTATTCAGTGAGCTATTTCTGTTCCAAAGCAATTCAGGACAACCAACGATCTTGTCCTTAATTGTCCGCTAATACCACTCCTTATCATAAAAATAGACTTTTGCAGTTAGTATGTGGGATGGTTGCAGAAAGATGACTTGTACAATACTTACGAAAATATATTCTTGGAAGCCTAAGGAGCAAAAGGGCTTATTATTTGAGCTCCAGTGTTCATAAATCGAAGTGAACAAAAGATAATTGGAATAAATTAAGGTCTTTCACTACACTGCAAAATGTTTCAAAAGCAGAATTAAATGAACTCGCTTTAATGGAGTAACTCCAAGTTTTTAGATGTTTTAATCTTTGAGCAGTGTTTTAAATGTCATACTGTTACCTGACCTAACAAGTGGAAAAATGAACAATCAACTCACTGGTGAGATGGCTCAGGCTCTGAGTAGATTTAACATGTTCTGTTTGAGTTTTTTCTCTCTTTTATGCTTCTGTTGTGTACGGTAATAGGGGAAGCAGTCTTTCTAAAATAACACTTATTCATGTGCACAAAACAATCCAAAAACTAAGTTTTTCTTTAAGAGGTAATTGGAATGTGCTGCCAATGCATTCCTGTGAACCTTCTTAAATGAAACCCATGTGGAGCAGTGAGTCAGTACATTCACATTTCATTCCAGAGTTTAAGCCCCTACAGAGGTGTGAAGTAGCTGACAGGGTGTGAGAGCATTTTCACTGTTTCTATGCAAATAATCAAGCAGAAGATATTATTTCTGTTGCAAAAATCCTACATAATCAGAAAAAGCTTTCTATTCAGTAGTTACTGAGTGAAACAATGGAAGCAGTACATGCTAAGTCAGCTCTAGATGAAATATTAACAAAAGAAATACAATTAATGTAGGGGTTGAATTTTTCACATAGTATGATTTAGTGTGAAGATAAGGGACAAGTTCTTATTTTACAAATTCAGTTCAACAATGCACATTAGGGGAGAAAAAATTTTGAGCCAGTTCTTAGTCATCAAGCTATAAGCCTATAATGA
>NW_005054297.1:26460496-26511732 GCF_000277835.1 Geospiza fortis
AGAGCTTGAAAGCTTGAGGAAACTGAGACAGCTCAGTAGTACCAGGGCAAGAAAAGAAGATCTAGAAAATATTCTGCAATTTCTGATATGGATTGTGGAATCTGGCAGTGAATGGTGGCACAGCACACAAAGGAGGGATAGGGGTTCACTCTGCAGCCTCCTACTCAGTGTCTTAGCGAGAGATTCATGCTAAATGGAAACCTTGTGGTATTTTTTCTCCTCCTCATATTTGCCCCCCCAATAGAAGGACCCTTCTGGCCCATAAATATGTTGCTTTTGAAAAATAGGGTTTTTTGGGAAAGATAGAGACGAGACAGCAAAAAGTCTTTTTCTCTATCTGTTTTTGGCTTTAAATAGTGGATTTTAGAGCATCTTTGTTCCAGAGGGAATGTAAAGAATGAAAGATTGAGAGATTCAGCTCAGACAGTTTTATAGCATTGAAACTGACTTTGTCCAACTACCACCAGTGGCAACAACAACAATATTAAAATAAGTGACTTTTTAGAAATGTGAAGTCCTCTTAAGTACATCAGGCTTACATTCTCTACTTCAGTCCTTCTCTGTTCACATGTTCCCACCCAAAAATTTCGTAAATGTAGTCACTACTTATCTCTAAACTAAGAAAATCTCAGTCCTTTAGGTAATTACAAGATATACCAAGTGCCCAAATTTACATCTGCATCCTCTTTTAGCTCCACTCCTATACTCTAACTGACAAGGGCCAGTGTTTGCAGGCTTTGAAATGTGCTAGGCAGTACAGATTCCCAACTGTGTCTGTGGAAAAACACCTACAGAAATCATGGAGATGAAGATAGATAATTGCCATCATTCCACAAGTCCAGTTAAGATTTGCTGTCACTGAAATGATGTACAGAGGTGTACATAATGCTTTTGAGGCCAGGAGATTTTGGAATTCAGGAAAAAAATATTTTCAAAATATTTTTAAAGTTCATTTTCATCTCAGTGCTATGAAATTTAATACATAATTAATTGCACTTTTAAATGTAGCCAATATAAAACTATTTTAATACTTTTATTCTGTGTGACTGCTTCTAACACTGCAAAGTAAAGGTATGTACACGTAGGCACACACATATGTATAAGGAATCCATCTGGAAAATGATCTTGTTTGTGGAATCAGTTATTCTGTGGGCCTTTTCCCGCATCAGCTGACAATTCAATACTGCTTGACCAATTTATTTAACTTGTGGTCCAAATCTTTTCCTCTTAGGTGTCTTGAGTAAAACTTCACAAAGTTCTTGAACAACAAATTCCAGCTGTCAACAGAAAAAAAAAAAAAGATTATGTAAAAAACCATTTCCACTTCAGTGTGACTGTTTAGAAATGAGAATTCCCTTCAAATGTTACCTGAAACATGAGATTGCAGCCAGCCTTTGTGGCACTATAAAACAACATCAGTCAAAAACAAACAAACAAACAACAAATCCTTTTGTTCTACTTGACCTTCCTCATTATCTCAGAAAGTGCCTGGAATTAACTAAGTCTAGTCAGCTGTAATACAGCAAAAGGTAGTTTTGCTAAATTGTAACTTTTTTTTTTTTTTTGACACAGTAAGATTTCTTCTCTTTTGCATGTGCAAAAGTCATAACAGGAATATTTACCTTTGGAAAAAATACCATCTTCCATCTAATATAAAGGAATATATGCGATACATATATATAGTAATATATATGAAGTGGACAAATCATTGCTAAAAATAAATTTTGTACCTGTCTCCTAGAACCTACCTGCTTTTAAAAATTCAGCATCTACCAGTACCAGTATGTAACATGAAACAATGTAATATTTAAAAACATAATCAACTATGAGAAGAAACTAATCCCTTGCAATTATGGCACATAATTTGTTGTACCCAGTGGATAGAAGTTCTCTTAGTGCTGCCTTAATTACTTGTTGGTTTACAAAAAATGCCCCTAATTACAAAGACTCATTTATTAGCTTGGAGGTAATCTTAAAGTGATGCAATCAAGTGGGATTTTTTTGGTGTTTTTTTTTTTGGGTTTTTTTTTTTTTTGGTTTTTTTTTTTAATGTTTGTTAACAACCAGAACACAATTATTTTCTAAAATTTTGCTGGGTCTGGCTTGGATGGAGTTTCCTTGATAGCAGCAAGAATTGTGCTGTAGTCTAGATCTGTGACAACGACCTAGTAAAAATGTGATTAGAAATTTTCATTTGTTCAGTTCTATATTTTAACATTTAGAATAGATTTTTGCTAATTGTGTTTAAGCTGTCCTATTTGTCATGTTACAATGGATTTAAATCATATGAATCAGACTGTAAGGAAACTTCCAAATCTACACAAATAGACTATTTTTATGTTCCTTCCATGGCTCCTCAGCTGTCAGCATGTAACATCTTATGGTGAATAAAACATCCAACTTCCATCTTAACAAAGCCACTTGAACCAGCTCCCACCTCCCGTACAATCTATAAATTAGAACACAGAAATTTGCCCTGATGTGCCTGATCATTTTTGGCATGATAATCTTACGTTTTTAAATCAAATGTAATCTCTGATGCTTCTATGAGCAAAAAAATAATATTTTGTCATGTTTTTTTAAAACAAAAATTATGGCCTTTTTTTGTTGTTGTTTTTTCTTTTGTTTGTTTTGTTTCTGTTTGATGTTCTTTTGGGGTTTTTTGTTGTTGTTGCATGTAATATTTTCTTAATTTGGGTCCCTAATAGAAACTAAAAGGAGAGAAAGGATTTGTTGTAAAGTTCAGTATTTGTTCTTGAGAATATTCACATATCCCCAGCTATAACAGTATGTGAACTTCATGTTTAAAATGAAGAAAAATATCTATTCGGACTGTTTTGCTGTATGTTATTTACCACCTTTGTAGTCCTTATCTCTACCTCACTATTCTTTCTGTACTGGTGCTGACTATTTCTTTTGACATACATAAATTTGACCAGTCCATATGGCATCTGCCCACCTTGATGTTACCACATTTTCTGAAGTACTGGATTGTCTTAATCCTATCCTACCTTGTACTGATGTTTAGTAGCATCTTTAGAATGTCTTTTGTTTGCTGTGTCTGTATATCTAACCATTTCTTTGACTTTTATCGCTTTAAAAATGATTGGGGTTTTTTTATTAAATTTCCAGCTCTCTTTCCCCAGAAAGTATGAGACAGAAAAATGCATTTGCTGCCAACACTAAAAATAGATTTTTGCTGTGTGGGTTCCCTTATGATATAACATGAACAGTTTCATATATTCCTGGGTACTAAAAATGTAGAAAGTAAGTTACTTCCCTTTGTCCTAAAATTTCTTGGACTATTTCTTGTCATCGTTGGACAAGAATTTGCAATAATTTAAAAACTTATTGTAATACACATCTTGCAAGTGCTCCCCCAGGGAGACCTCAAACAATTCATAGATGCCTGCATCACTGGTACCCTAAAAATTCAGAGTCTATCCCTAACATGTGCAAATGTGCACTAAAGGTCAGAAGTCCTGGGCTTTGTGCAGTGTTTTAAAAGAAATCATCTCTTCCCACAAGAAGCACTTGCAAGCACTTGATTTCTCCAGCAGAGTTACAGAAGACAACTTGCATAGACTTTCCCCAAATAAATGCTTAAAAGATTGTATCACTTTTGGTTTTTCCACCCTAGCGAAAGGTATCCCAATAAGAGGGAGGATTTTGTTGATGGCACTTACAATGTCATTTACTTCAGCTCAGCAGCATTAAATTTGTTGTGTTCATTTTTTAATTCAGAGCACATTGTATTAAATATGATGTAGGATAAACTCAGAATCTGAAAGCTTACTAATGCATAAAATTATCTATTTTATAATATTATCTTCTATTTCTGTTACATATTGTCTACTAATGGATTTTTTTCCTATTCAATCTCAGAGCACAAAGCTTAATTTGAGATCTCTTTATTGTAAGAACATAACACTTGTCAGGATTTCTTCAAGTCCTTATGAAATATTTCTTCCCATCTGTCTTGCATGACTGTCTTGAAGTCCTTGATATCCTTATTTTTCAAAATAATGGTCAGCATGGGCTGAGAGAGTAAAAGAAAGAGAGAAAAAAATTATCATTTTAGTATGTTTGACCATGATAGACTGTGGAGTCTTTGACATCTAATTTAATCCTTTCCACACTGAGCTCCCTCACTAAGAATGGAATTAGAGACACCATATTCACTTCTATGAAGTATATAAAAAGCAATATGAAAAAATAATAAAATCTTCAGAACAGATCTTTGAATATCAGTGTCTGCAATCTCAGAATACTTACTATAAAGATCACTTTCAGATCTCTCAGGTGATATTCAACACTTGTTATCCCCTTTGTGTGGGACAGCAGGTCACTTTTGGGTTTTTTTTCCTTTTGCCCCTAGCACTTGCAATGACCTTTTGTATTATATTTCAATACACTTGAGGATCTAATCAGGAATTTTTTCATTAATAAGACTGTCTGCTCCCATAGATCTAAAAATTTTCATTTCATACTACTTACAATTGAATATTAAGTTCCTTTCTGAATTAATCTATGAAAACCTATATTATTTTTATCAGTATTATTAAGCAAACTTATGGTTTTTGATTGATTAGATCTCTGCTGCCATCTATTTTTATCATAAAAAGGTATTGCTTAATCCACATAATAATAATAATTATTTTAATGAAACCAAGTTATATCTGGCTATGTATTAGTTTTCCTCTTTCATCCCATATACACTGTAAATTTCAAAGGTTACTTGTTATTGAATAGATATTTTTTTCTTACAGATGATATTTTTAATGTGCAAATCTATAAGAACACAAACATTTGTTTGTTGTGTTTGTGTTTTCAAAACCCAGAAATTCTTCCCAAGCAGAAGTACAATGAAAGAGTCAGTATTTTTAGAAAACTAGACCTGCAAACAAATTCTGTTCTTTATATAACAGAAGTTATAGTGATGATCTTGTTTTACTCTAAAATTGCTCATTTTCCATAAGAGTGGCCCCACAGCCTTATGTTCTGTGGTTTTGGGGTTTTTTCCCCATTTCTAAGCACAGATTATTGTGAGACTTTAAACAAAATTTTTATTCACTCAGGATAAAGTAGATAATAGTTTGGGTTTTTTTTTTCCTTGAACTAAATTATTTGGATTAGAAAATTTCTCTTTTGAACAAAAATACTGCTCTTTGCTTTTTGTACGGATAATTTTGAATGTAGCTTATTTAATTCTCTTCTATTTGCTTTCTATTTTGAGAAGTGGTTGATTTCAGATTTTAAAAAAGTTCATAGTCTTCATAAGGGCAGTCTCTTGGGGTGAGCCAAAACCAGAAAGGATAGAGGACATCAGTTTTTATATTATCCTTCTCTCCTCCTCCTCATCTTCTAGTCTGTCCATCTGCCTGAAGGGAAGAATTCTTAAAATTCTTACATTTCTTAAAATTTTATGTTAATATATTCTTTAAAAGAAATGAAAAATTAAATTTATCCTCAATTTTAGGAAAAAAATCCCAAAGGTTTTCTCTATTTTGTCTTTTTTAAAAATGTGTAGATATTTCCTCTTTTATACTGACTGCAGCTGGAGTGGTAAGCAATATATATCTGGCTTGTCTAAAAGAAGAAATAGCATAGAGGAACTCAGGTCGGCAATTTGCCAACTGTTGGCAGCTCCACGTTTGCATCTTGCTGGGCTGTGTGTGCATGGAAGAGGCAAAGTTGCTCTACCTGAAGGAAGAGGGGAAAAAAAAAATGACACTTTGCAAATTTAAGGAAGCAGTGTCAGAAATCACATGACTTTGGCACTTTTCTAGTACAGAACTTCTTTAAGTCCTGCATTGGGTTCTTCTTCGTGCTTTGTTTTTCTCTTGTGACCTTTGCTTTGGGGTGTTTTGCACAATAACCCAGTATGCATTTCACGCTAGGATAAAGAAAATAAATATTGGTAAGACAGTTTGGACCTAACTCTGCTATAGTTAATGCAAGTAATTGTGCCTCAGTGGGCTTTAATTTCTTCCTGTGTTACCCATTCTTTAGGATGGGAAAAGTTGTGTAGCATAGTACTGTTCCCTTGCACAGCTTTTATATTTCCTGTCCACAGAAACACTTTAAAAATCATTCTTTATAAACCAGGAAATTTCCTGAACTTTTAAAATCAGTACATATAGCATGATTACTAGCCACATTGTTATATTTAGTTTTCTTGAAAAATGTTAGTTATCTTTTGTAAATTCGTTGTCTGAAGTGGATTCCATCTCAATATTTTGCAGTGATGTTAGCTCTGTCAGAGTATTCCAAGTACTTCAGTAGTGTCAAGAAAACAGTTCACTGAGATATTGTGATAAACAAAGTCCCTCTTGGAAAATTCATACATAAGATTTGCACACAGTTCTTAGATCTCCACAAAACCCTAAGACAAAAATGAAAGGCAGACTGAAGAGGTTCTCTTTGTATGTTTGATGACTCTCTAGCCTTGAAAGAGTACTGAAGTTGATTGTTATGGCTGGCAAATTATACTTTTTGTGGAAAGAAAAGTGATGGGTTTCTGTTAAACCTATACTTTGAGAGAGGTGAAAATCATCTTCAGAGATTCCTGAAGATTCTGTTTCTAGGGCTGTTTTACATAGAGACTTATCTAATATTCTCCACTCTGTGCAGGCACTTTCAGCAATGCTAGGTATTCCTCAAATCAGTTGTTTGAATTTGTGACCTCAAAGGTAGCCTTTAATAGCCCCTACTGCTGTATGACACCTGAACTTGTTATAATGGCATGGAGAAACAGACAATCACATTTCAAATGTAATTCTAGCTCTTAGTCACATTGTGACGTAATGTCAGTCATTTTAGCTTCAATTGCCCAAATATGTGCAAAGTTTTATGAGGCTATATTTGGACATTATGTTTTCATGCTGAGAAGATGCTTATGGTGAGTGTGAGGTTCAGATTGTAGGCACCTAGATTTAGATGTGAAAATGCAGTATATCTGTGGGTGTAAGCTGTCTGTCTCCTGCAATGGTTACTGGAGATTTAGTCTAAACACACAGTATATAAACAGTATTTCTCACTCCCCTACAGGCCTCTAGTACTGGTTATTTTAAAAAATTCTTTGGACTTTGTTGACTGTGTGGTTTAGATTTCCGCTGGCAAAAAATAGCAGCTTAGATTTTCAGCTCATATTTAGACACGCATAGTTGTGCATAGAAAGGTAGGTGTCCTCAGAAGAGGAATGCTACCTGTGGATAATTATTTTTGCACTAAGGAGTTGTGGTGATGCTGTACATTTTTAATGGCAATTCTTGATCATCCTTATTGATGATTGATATGATTGAAGAGGAGGGAAGCAGCTGTGCTTGATTAGAACTGAAGAAATTGGTTTTTTCTTGTTTATTTCAAAGCAATAAGGGTATAAATATAAACAAATTGATATGTTTATGTACTCTGGAAGAGATACAGTTAAGACATATCATTTTTGGGTTTTTTATTATTTTCTGGTTCATATATCAATTTTTAATAAACTGATGAAAAGAACAGATTATAAAAAATACAGTACTTAAAAATAAACTGGTCATTGTGGCAGAGCACTCATTTTGCACATGTGCTTAATCTAAACAGCACTTTCTTTTTAAATTTCCAAGTGTATTACTTGAAATCCTTATCAGAACCACCCAGAACTCAACTCTGTGTGGCTTGAGATCTAGCACTGCTGTCCTAAATGATATATGATACTGATATGTACACATTCAACTCTCCAGTTCATCAGCTGAAAATGAAAGCATTTATGTTTAATCCTACGAAGAGAGAGAGTATTCTTATCCCTTAAGAGGAAAAGTCATCGCTTTCAAGGATACTGCCACTTGATGTCAATCAGCATCAGTAGGGTCTTTATAGGAAAAATTGGAAGATACATGATTGTGCAGAGAGTAGCAGTGAAAGTGCTTCAACCTTAGGACAGAGGCCCAGAATATGTGAGGCAAAAATTATTTTTACTTTTCCACTTCTTATCTTAGAAGAAAAAACATTGGAAGAAGGGATGCCCTAGTATGTGGTTTTCTTCCTATACTTCAACTGCAAGTTGATATTATACCTGTATATATATATTAATATATATATACATATACATACAGTCATATGCACATATGCATGTTTATGTTTTGTAACATGCTCTTTTTATATCAAATAATACATACCTCCATTAAAACTCTGCAGTAAGTAAACCACAGGTTTGTGAGAGTGATATTTCATGCAATTTCAGCACTGGTGTGGAGGTTTTCTCCTGTTATCCTTCCCTTTGTCCCATAGGATTTGGGTGACAGAAGAAGGGTCCAAAGAGGAATTCACAGATGCTTAAGGATGCTTTTGCTACACACCTATTAACAGTCAAAACAAAGTGGTAGCAGAATCCTTGACAGTGTGAAATACACCAACTCACAGGATGAGTGTTTGCCCTGTGACTGTATCAAATGAATTCAGAAAAGGCTTGACAGTAAACAACCTCCTTGTGCAATGGCTATGTATTTTGGTTTATAAACAAAGTCAACTCTTCTCAGATATGCAGAGAGATATTAAAATGTGGTGGTGCTGAAGTTCAGGCAACAAGTAGTGATCTTGTGGAATAAGTTTCTTGTTAAGCCTTTTCTCAGTAATAGAAAATAGGAAAAAAAACCTAGGTACTACAGTGATGAAGATGGAGAGTTATGCACATAAATGTGACATTCTGTAACCAGGAAACCTCCCACAGAACTGGGTGAGTCACTAAAGACTTCAGCCAGATTTCTCTTTTGCAGGTTTGTTTACCACTACCAAGACATAGCACATTCTACCAATGACACTTCTACAATACGTTTTCTAATTCGTTTATTGAAATCTGCTTTCTTGTTATGGAACAAACCCACAAAATCCAGAGCAGGAAGCTGCACACATTTTAAATTGTTTAATGCCATTCAAAGCATTTTTGGTATAACTATAAGGAACATTGACATAACAGATATATAAGAACAGTGAGATATTTGAGAGGAAAAAGATGTTTTGTTCATTCCTGAAAAGCAAAATACTCTTCTTGAGCTTTGCCAGAGTCAATGCTAGTTAGGTTGATTAGACTTGATGAAGAAGTTGAGAGAAATTTTATGTAAAACCATCATTACTTGTTCTAAACCATAATAAACCATTTTTCTACATTAACAAAGGTTTGTTTTTCTAGTTTGAAAACCCCACACCTTAAAGGATAGTGATAGAATAATTTATTTTGAGCAGTGAAAGGGAGCCAGCTATATAAATCCTGTGAAATGATAATCTGCACTTTCACATTTTCTCATAAGTGAAAGCTGCATGGCATGTAAGGAAAATCTGTTTTTTTACCTTTTATACCTGTTACAAACAATGCAACTTAAGGTGATGGGAATTTTGCAGATAAAAACCTGAAAATTAGGTATGAAAAGAGAAAGGATGTGAAAATACTTGTAAAAAACTGGCAATATTTATGTGTCATAATAATACCTAGTAAGGTTTCTAAAATTGATACCTTTTAATAGATGAATTTTTGTTGGTGCCTCATGTAATAAGTTACTTCTCAGTGATGAGCAAGTTCTTGTGAGCACGTTATTCTAAAGAAAGATTTGATAAAAGATTTCCCTCACTCTGAGACATTTGATAATCTGATGAGAGCAAGAGAGAGGACTAATTTTGGTAGAGCAATAATCTGATTTGCTATAGGGATATTTTGGCAGCTTGGCAATGAGAGTCTTCAGGTTGTTTTTCAGGAAATATAAGATAGTGGCAATTATGATAATTACTTTGGGAAAAGAATGGTGGAGTTCCTGGGTTTACTGTTCTCTTTTTTCTGTGTGTGTTACAAACAGGCTTATAGGTTCATAAAACGTGGAGCAAAATCCCATGTTCAAAATACCTTTTAAATGCTTTAAAAATACTTTAAAAATATGGTCTTGAATTTATTTTGTGAGATGAAAGCAGAACTGATAATCTATAGTGTTATTAACTTTGTCACTGTAATTATGTAGCGCTAAATGTGTGAGCATGGTTTTTCATTTTTTAAAAATCATCCATATGATCTGCTTTTTTTTTTTTTAATTGCATTTTGACATTACCACGTTTTAGGATACTCTTCCCAGCTCTTTGAAGTTGACTTGGACAAGTAAATTTGAGTTACCTCAGTTTCCTTTTGTCTGGGTTCTGTAAAACTCATTATGGAAAACTAATGACTCCCTGTGGAGAGCTGTCCCCAGCCTGCAGCTGAGCTCCCACTTAGCCGGAGCAGCAGCTGCTTTGGGAGAAGTTTAATTGTTGGACACAATGTTACATGTTATGGAATATCCCTGGGGTAGCCTGCTGGGTCACCTCCCAACCTTATCCAAACCTGCAGACTACCCATGGGAAAGGCAGAGTAAGAAACAGAGGAGGCCGTGGTGCTGTGCCAGCAGTGCTGAGCAATAACTAAAATATTGGTGAGTTGTCAACACTTTTGTTCATAAATTTAAAACACAGCACCATGCAGGTTGGTATAATAAAAATTAACTCCATCTCAGCCAAATCCAGTATACTACTCTTACAAGAACCTGCTATAGAATTGCTAAATATAATTAGCCCTAATTCATTTAAACTTTTGTCACAACATATGGTCAAAAATCTTGAAACTCTGGGATTAAAATCATTGTTGTTTATTCATATGGAGTAAGGGAAGAAAGAAACAGTCACAGATTTCACAGTTCTAGCATTTACTCCAATTGGAGTGATATGTCCACAGGCTGCAGTTCCCACTTGTATTAACTGTACAATAAATTATTAGAAATCTAAAGATTTGCTCTCATACCTGGCAGGTTTAAGTTACACATGATTTCAGTATGCACTGTGAGAAACACCTTTATGTGGTGATATATTGCATTATTTCACTGGCTAGAAGAGACATAAGGGTTGAAATTGTCATAAATACATTTTCTTACCCTGTTTTATTACATACAGCTTTTTTGCATCTCCCAATCTATTTACTTGTGCAATCCAAAACTATCATCTTATTGACTTGCAATACTTTTTTCTTACAAATTTGGTAAGTACTATTTTTTTTTAAATAGTTGTTCTTGTCTCCTTCATGAGAAAGATGAGATCCAATCTGGCAATGGAAGCAGAGTTAATAATCTGACACTGGTATGCTGAGATAGTTCATAATGCTGTAGAGAAGGGAAGACAGATTCATCTGTTTCTTAGAAGGCAGCAATTAGGTTATGGAGAGTTGACAGAAATTTGTTTGCAACTGATCATTGCTGTGTGTAAACAGGTAACTGTTTACACACAGCGCGTCTCCATGGTCTAACACCATTTCCCCAGCCTATTCACCATGATCTTGTACAGTTAGATCAATAAACCTCAAAAGAATGACCATTCAGCCTTAGAACATCTTTCACCCCATTATATAGCTTTTATAGTTGTAATATTACAAGCAATTCATAAACCTTCTGAATTTGGAGATCAATGTGTTGTCAAGGATGATGCTCATTTTGAAAATATATGTGTGTATTAAAGATCAGTAATTGTAATATTATTACTAACTCATGTGAATTTCACAATTAAGATCAGAAACAGTGAAAGACAAGTTTTAAAAAACAGCTGTTTTCTGTACAGTGGATGGAAAAGTGGCATCACAATCTTAAGTCTGCAGAAAGGCAGATTCCTCTGCATTCTACTAGTGTGTGTGTGTCTGTGAACTAAGGGATTGTGTCCAATCACAGTCATTTAATGAGATTTGAAGCACTTGGTTGCTTCTTTTCAGGCATTGGAATAGGCTGCCCTAAGAGGTGGTGGAACCACCACCCCTGGAGGTATTCAAGATGTGTATGGGTGATATGGTGATGTGGTTTAGGGGTTACAGTGGTAGTGCTGGGGGATTGGTTGGATTCTGTGATCTTAAAGGTCTTTCCTAACCTTGATGATTCTATGATTTTTATGATGGTTAATATCTCACCATCAAATGAATGAATAGTACAAGATTAAAATCTACTCTACCTATGCAATTTTGATTATATGAACAAAGCCAAAAAAATGGTGTTTCATATATTCATCAGCTAGAAGAAGCCATGAGAACATTTTTTCTGACTTCTGCATGTACTTTAGGTTTTAAACATTTCAAATAGTCATTCAGTGATTCAGATGATGAATTTGATCTTTTTGAGGCTACATCTACTTATCCAAGTAGATAGTAGTATAATCTTTACCTAGAGAGTCCCACCACAGAAAAATCATCATGTCTATTGTAGTTAGTTGCAATGGTATGTTGCCCCCATTGTTAAGCAAAATTACCTATTCCTAATTTAAAGTTGACTGGTTTCAGGATGCAACCATTTTTGTATTGGACTCCGACTCTTGCATAAAACCATTGTCCCCATTCCTCAAATAATTTTCAGGTTTTTCCTTGCCTTTAATTTTTTTAATATTCCTTTTTAGAAGGGCAGAAATGAGGGAAAAAACCATAAAGCATTCTTAGTTTAGTCTCCCCAGTGTAGAATACAGCTGTGTTGAAGTGAGTATGTTGTATTATTCTTACTCACCTCTTTTTTGGTATACCCTTAAGGACATTACAGAGGTTTATGGGCCTTGGTTTTATTTTTGACTCATTAGACTCAGATTTTATATTGACCTGCATGTCTATTATGATGATTAAATCCTTTTATAGCTGCTACTTTTTACAATAGTGTTCTGTGTTCATGTCATGCATTCCTCATTCACACATGAAGCTGCTCAACTTTACACTTGGCCACCTTTGAACACATTTTGCTTGAATGAGCAACTGACTATAATGATTTTGCTGTCATTATCTACAACCTTAGTGTCATGGACATTCATAGACATTTACACCCAAATATATCTGTGAAAATTTTATGAAGTATCAGCTTTTGTACCAAGAAGTTTCCTGTAAAATGATGATTCTGCGTTGACAACTACATTTTATTACAGATAAATTCTTTTTCTTTCAGGTAGGAGTTTTTATTCCAAGAAAGCTATGCCCTCCTGATATTCGGTTACCTTCAGAAAGTTTTCTAATAAAAAAATTAAATTAGGTTTGTCTGACAAAGTTAATTTTTTCATGTACCATGTTGACTGTGTTATATTCATGATTTTATGTAACTCATTCTCATATCATCTATTTTATTATTTCCCTTGGATATGCATCAAGCTGTTCAGTCTAGCTGGGATACCTGACTTCATCTTATGAATATTTCAACAATCTTTTTTTTTCAGACTTTCCAAATTTTCCTGTTATTCTGAGATTTATTAAAATGCTAAGAGCTAGTCAACTCTTTCAAAATTATTAGGAACAAATTATCTAACCTGACAGATATATGTCCCTATAAAAAAACCTGTTTATCACCTTCCTCAGTTACCAGTGGCTTTGGAAGTACTTTCTCGTCTTAGGTAACAAAGGTATATTTTTTATCCTTCTTTGTTTCTTTCTGATGTGTTTGTATTTTTTAAAACTATATGAGACATGAAATTCTTAGCTTTTCTTATCAGTTTTCTTCACTCCCCTTTTCCCTTCTGTACCTTCCCTCCAGAACTTCATTACTTTTTCCATCCTTATGTCTCTGCCTAGTAGTTCTCAACAACTGAGAATCAGCCTCACAAACCTCACAGGCACAGGAACAGACCTCTCTCAATTTGTTCAGCTTCTCAAAACTCCAGCCACACAGCTCTCACTGAGACAGGCAGACAAAAATATGAAACACACAGCTTGCAAAATCCTTTTACACCCAAGAAGACTAGCAGCTTTAAATTATTCCCCCCCCCCTTCTTTTTATTTGTATTGTTGGTCTGTTAGGGTATTTGCATCCCTGACCAACTTTACTGAATTTTAATTGGAGCAATGAAATGTTGCAGGCAGTATGACAGCCAAGAAAGAATTGTTTAAACAGTAGTATTGATAAAATCCTGTTAGTTGTAATAAATTGCTTTTGGCAGCTATACTCCCGGTTTTGGGAAGGGTAGATCTTTCATGAAATTTTACCAACTTCTCTCCCAGCCAGGTCCGAAGTTCTGTCTATTTTTAGTAATCAAAAACATTATTTTGATGGAGTGATTTTATATACTCTTATTCAAAATTATGTGGTTTTATATGTTTTCTTCTCATATCTGTCTCTTTACTACCTCTGTTGCAATGACAATCTGTAGCATGATAGGTTAGAAACCATGCTGGGCCTTAGATAATCTGTATTTCACCTGGACTATGCCAATGGATTATTATATAGCCTTGGGCCAGTCATTCAGCTTTCTTTACCCTCTGTATTATCTGTACAGTGCTTTGAAATCAGTAACTATACACTGCTATGTATGTTCTATACATTATTCTGCTCACATAACTGATCTCTCAGTGTATGCAGCTCCGGAAACATTACACTGTGGGCTAATTTTACATCTGTGTCCAAAGCAGTGACTTTTTAAAGTCGGAACTAGAAAACATTATAAAGCAAAAAGTCTTTTGCATGTTAATGTTACAAGAAAATGGAGTTATATTTTATCAGCGCTAGACAAGACAGTTCTCTAAGGAAGGAAAGAGAGCCTATCTCCCAAACCTTTGTTTCCAATTCAGAAGTAAATAGAATGCAATGAATAGCATGGATAGCTGTAAATAATTGTGAGTTGAAAATAAATAATCACTGAAAAAATGCATTAAACTGCTCTTTGCACACTTTATAAGTAAGATACATTGTAAACAGGCATTCAGGTATAACTGATTATCAGAATACATATGGTTAGCTGCTGTAGCATATGAAATCAAGTTCCTTAATAGCTCCAAAGCAAGGGACAATAAATTTCTCAAGTGCAATAAAAATACAACATCAGATAAAGTGGGTAAAATGTTGAAGCCAGTTTCTATAGTTTTCAGTTAAACTCAATTACTAAAGCTGAAGCCACTATATACATCCCAGAAACAGTCTGTCCACAATACTGTAAACATTTTACTTGTGGCTTTTTGAACTGTGAACTAAATATTAAGAAGAGATAGATAAACCTATAAAAGAAACTAGTACCCTTATGTTATCAGCTGGTTTGTTTTAAAATGTTTTGCTGACTGGAGATCTGGAGACCCTTGCTGTGGACAAGTATAATTTTTATTAAATCTGTCTGTGCTAGTGGGAAGGTTTACATCAACGTTCTTCTGTGGCTCCTAGGATATTTCATTCACACTAACCAGGTTAGTCAACATTTAAAAACATTTAAACGTTCTTTAAATGTTAAAAAACATTTAAAGGTTCTTAGTTATTCCACAGTAGCTAAATTTATCCTGATTACATGCTTTGGGTAATGCTTATGCAAACCTTTTGAGTTCAGGGGATTCGTGTGAGAGGAGGTACCACCTGGTAATGAGAAGCTGTAGAGTCACAGCCAATGGCAGCATCCTCTGTGGGCAAGGCTAGATGCCAAACGTGAGTCTTTCCACATGTGCAGTTGATGCTACCCCTAGGGAAGGTAGACAAGACCTTTTTTTCCTAAACCTTAGACAACACATTCACATTTGGTAATCAAACAGTTTATGTAACCTGTCGCTATAGGACACGAAATAAAACGACGCAGACACGCAGCTCTCTAAAGTAAAAAGAGGGAAGTTTAATTTCTGACTCTAACATTTACAGACTTCCAAAAGTGACAGTGGATTAGAGGATGACAGTACCCCCCCTCCAATGACACTGGACAAACCAATAGTCTATCAAATTTCTCTTCCTTCATAAAAGAATGCAAAACAATAAGTTATTTACTTAAAGTGCTTGAGAAAGTTTGTTACAAGAACGTAAACATCAGAAGGCTTAGAAAAACTTAAAAAAACAGGGAGACATGTAACCAAAGTAAATATGGGTTAAGTGTACCTGTGGTTCAAAAACATACATTCTGGGAATAATATTTGAGAAACCAAGATTAGTAACTTATATATTCCTCTTGAAATCAATAACGTTTGGATGCAAAAAAATATTGCATGAATTCATAATTAGCATTGCTTAATCAAATAATCATAAGCAAGGCAGATTTCTTTGAATCAAATTGATTTCAATACTTCATTTTAATCACAATTTAAATCAGCAAGTATGATTTGCTGATTTAGATAATTGATGATAATCTTGTTCTGCATTTGTATTTTACTTTAGAAGAAGGTAATTTTTATGACCTGGAATAATCTTTAGAAAAAAATGAATTTTCAAGCTGCACAAAAATTTCTTCTTCTTGCTTGATGTATGATAAATGAAAAAAAAAATTTTTTAGTTTTTGACCAATTTAAAATATATCTATTTAGATTTTTAAATTTGTTTTGTGGTGGAAAATGGTTAAGAATTCATTTGGGTTTTTAAAAAAGGATTACATTTTTTTAAAAAAAGATTACCTGTGTTTTCTCTCATGCAGGATAGAAACTAAAGTGCAACTTAAATCATACAGTCAAATTTTAAGTCTTTTTCCTGAATTAAGTAAAGATGCCATGATATATGATGGACACATATATAGAATAAAATGTATCAAATATATTAAAATGTTGAATGACTGATTTTTTTTACAGAAGAGAATTTATTACTATTTTTAATACAGTTTCTGAAAACAACAGGCCAAATATTAAAAAGCATTTATAGATTTAATCATGTAGATGATGACTGCTGTATTTTCAAAATCACAGTATGGATTTGGTGTATGTTCATGTATATTGGAAAATTTCACTTGGATATATGTCTGTGGCTTAGTACCTATGTAAGCTAAAAACAACTCAGTGAGAGCTTTTTCTTTCACTTTTAAAAAAGATTTCCTGATTTTTCCCATGACTATATATTGGTATGCTGAAAGAGAAAAATAATGTTTTCAAACCCAAGGTCAGCTTGCCAGTCTCAAAAAAAATGTACTCTGTGTTTGCAACTGAAATTGAGATCAAAAGTAGTTAAAGCAAAAACTCTCTGCACTGTGTTCTCTTATTACAATAGATTAAATAATATTATAATAGCTTAAAAATAAGTTATTCAGTCATAATGTCATCACATTGACCTTAAAATTAGGTATTTTCCCTTTATCTTCTGGTGAATATTGAAGTTCCTGGATAGTTCACTGATTGTTCCTTTACATTGTTATGTAAAAACACAATCAATAAGCCAATTCTATTGTCCTTTTGTAAGCACTGCTCATGTGTCTAACACTGGTTATTAAACTTGGAGATGTGAAATGTCAGTGTTGTTTAATCTTTTCTATTACAGGATAATTTTGTACATAATACAGCATAGGTCTGTTTCTTATAGCTGAAAAATACTTACTAATTGATAACGAAACCAGGAGTCAATGAGTTAAGGGCCACCCAAAAAGATTAAGAAACAGATATTATGTGGCCAAAAAATCTAAAAATCAAATTCTGCCTGATGATCCTAATCTTTTTCTATGACAAAACAGCAGACATCATGACTAGAAAAATAACATTATCTTAAGTAAATTATCTGGACATAACTTCCAAAAAAGCTCACTCACACGTTCCTAACCAAGATGATTGAATTCATGTATTTATAAGTGGCTGAATAATTAAAGACAAAATTGATCTTATAATCAGATCAAATTGTAATTGCGGACAGTGTGATTCACACTGAGCCTTTTGGGCAGGATTTGTACTACATGAAATCCTAAGGTCCCTAGCAATTGAAATAGTTCTTTAGTTCTGTGCTTTTATGATACTGAAGCAGTATGCAAGGATTTTGGAAGGTGGAGCTAAAATTAAAAGTGTTCTTACATCAGTTCAGTAGAAAGTGCAAATGTAATTCACCCTACCTTATGCTGAGGAACTGCCTGAACAATGTCCTGAAACATTTTTTGCCTGTTTCTTTGGCAGTTCACTGATTAGTAAGTACGCTGGGATTACAAGTATAGTGTGAAATTTTTGTGTTATTGTCAGCTCAATTGTTGGAACATTCTGGCTGTCATATGGCTTTATATCAAAAGGATGTGAAAGGTATTTTTAGATTAGATTTATCATCATGCAGCCTCATATTTAGGATCAAAGATTCAGAGGAAAGTGCCAAGAAATGTGCCAAAAGAAAACAGCTGTTTGGGGAAAGTGCTGTGTAAGCTACTTAGATAAGTAAAGCTAATATACTTTCAGATGACTCCATAATATTTAGAAGTATCTTTTTTGCATATATATCTAGACAATTGATTGTGCAGTCAGAACATATATGTTACCATTAAAGAATAGCGATATAGTTTATATTAAAAGGTTACAATCAATCAGCTCTAGGATTTTAAAATGTAACCATATTATTCATGTTCAGTGAAAGTTTCTTGATGTATGGAAGAGCATAAAGGATCATTGAAATTGTAAGAAATATGGTGTTTGGGTAATTAGGAGGCATAAACCTAAACCCTTTTATGATATTCATTTCTATTGAATTAAAATAAGGAAGATTCAGATAATGATCTGAATAACAATGAGCGCTGGGTTAAGCTGGTGTTCCCAAGTAAGTCGAAGAGCTCTATGAACTGAATTCAAATATGTGGGATGTGGTATCTATTGATATTTAATCTTTTTCTTCTTCCTGGCTTTTGTAAAAGTTAGACATGAATAGATATAGAAAGTAATGGTTTGCTTTTTCCCTTGTGTCAGTAGGAAAAAAGAACTTTCCCATTTATCAAATAAATGTGTTTTAGGCCTTCTTTTTTATACATTCTAAATTACAACACTAAAAATAAAGTATTATAAACTGCTTAATATCTGAAACATCTGAAGCTGAGATGTATAGCAATACGCTGCTGCACATATTATCTCCTTTTCTCATGGTATCTTTCCCCACTCAGTAGCTCTGACTTTGGTTTTGTGCTTTTCCTTTCAGGTTTGGATATATTCTTCATAAGGACGAGCCCATGCTCCAGAAAATTGATCTAGAAACAATGTCGTACGTCAAGACAGTTAGTTTAAAGGATTATAATTGCATCCCTGAGTCACTGGCTTATACACATCTTGGAGGATATCTTTTTATCTGCTGCAAGCCTGACACCACTGGGGCTGTCCTGCCGCAGCTCATCGTGGACAGCGTTACCGATTCTGTGATCGGATACAACGGCGATGTGATGGGCACGCCGCACGTCTCTCCAGATGGACACTACCTTCTCAGCATTGATGATGCTAAAGGCCTCCTGAGGATCCAGTCCATAACAGTGAGAGGAGAAATACAGGATGCATTTGACATTCACACCAATTTGCACATATCTGATGTAGCTTTTCAGCCATCCTTCACTGAAGCTCATCAATACAATGTCTACTGCAGCTCCAGCACACAAACTGATGTTCTCTTCATGGAGCTCTCTTCTGGCAAGGTGAAGATGGTGAAGAGTCTGAAGGAACCCATGAAGGCAGGCGAATGGCCTTGGAACAGTAAGAACCGTCTCATAAAAGACAGTGGCCTTTTTGGTCAGTATCTCATGACCCCTTCCAAGGAATCTCTGTTTATCCTGGATGGACGGCTCAATAAGTTAAATTGTGAAATCACCGAAGTTGAGAGAGGCAACACAGTAGTTTGGGTTGGAGAAGCATAAGCATCTGTGTTAGATATTTACTGAGTTAATAGTTTTACAGTACATTGCACTTAAATTACACCATTCTTCAAATTTACACAATTTTAGTTTTAAATTGTTAGGCCCTTCTGTACCTGTTACTTCTTTGACATATACACAATTGAGTCAGCTTCCACATAAAGTGGCTGAAATGATCCCTATATGATAATGGTACTCCTTATTGATTATCAGCTGAGATTGTGTTTTTTGAAATAAGTGAATATTGAGATTGATGGTAAGTATAATAAATTAGTGTAAAAAAAGAAGAAAAAAAAACAACTAAAAATGCTTCAGGAAATTTAATATGATGCTTTGCATTTGTAAATGGAAGACTTAAATATTATTCAAATTGTGGGTTTTTTGGCTTCAGACACAAAACAAAAGCTGTTGTACAACAACCTTTGACTCCTTAAGCTGAAATGTTATGTCCTGTCCAGTCCACTCTTAAATCTTTTTGTGCCTTGAAGCGAAGGTCTCACAAGAAAGACAAACATAGAAATTATAACATTTATTTCCTGTGGCTACAGGATTGCTTGTCATTGGAAAGAAAGTTCTGCTATCAAATTCCAGGTGACAAGTTATGCAACATACATGGGCAGGAAAAAAAAAAAAGAAAAGAAAAATTGTATTTGCAGTGTTTTCTGATCACTGCATTTTGGAGTTTTATTTTATGGTGTCTTAGTTGAGAAAGCTGCTTGCAGAAGCTTTACCTTTTTTTAGAAGAAAAATAGATGCTAGGTTTTTCAGCTATCACAGGGTGTCGTCAGCAAGGAGTTTCAAGCCTACTGAAGAGAAATATTGCGCATCCTTTCAGAATATACCACATTACTAAAACCTTCCATCACAAAGCTTCACTTATATCGTTGAGGAAACTGTTAATTAAACATAAAGAAAATGCATTTTAAGAAAATGAGAATTCAAAGAACTGAAGTCTACGACCAGTAGATAACATTTTTGCTTATTCATTGTACCATTGATTCCTATTTGTTAAACCATTTGGTTAGCTCAACAGATTTTCTAGTTCTTGCATCCAACTGGATTAGTGCAAAAAAAAGACAAAAATGAAAAACAAACAACAAAAACTTTGTATTTTTTATAGTTTGTTTACTTAGTATTCTAATATAACACTGGTTAAACATATAAATGGGAAAAATAAGATTCCCAGAAGTAGAATAAGAAGTCAATAGAAAGCCAGCAGTGAACATCTATCCAGACTCAGAGCAATGACTTAGAAGTTTGAGAGTATTTTTATTTTTATTATGTTTTTTGCTAAAGAATGCTTATAAGCTCTTAAAATGACCTCCATTTACTGAAGGCAATCAGAAAAAAATATCTTTTTTTAAACAAAGTTTTACTGCAATTTAGATTGTGTAAAAGTGCTTTGAAATCTGGACTTTTCTAGCATTGTAGTCTTGTGTGCATTGAGCATTCTGCCCTGTGTTGTACAGTAGATCTCTCTTTAGCTTGAGCAAACCTCCTGGTAAGTAGCTTTAACTGAGATAAAAATTTGCTTACATTTCTAGCTACTGAATCTATTTTCCTTTTTAAGAACTCCTCTCCATTGTGAACAAACAATAATCATGTAAACTGTTACTCAATTGCAGTAGTCTGTCTCATGCAGTTTTTGTTCTGTAATTTATACCACGTGAATGTTCTGTATGTAGAAAATGCTTGACAAAAGGAGAATAAATCCCATAAATTTTAAACAGTCCTGACTTTGGTGAATCATCCAATCAACCACTGAGCTGGCAAGTAAAACTAACTATTCAAAGGCACCTATTATTTTAAATAGATGTATGAAAATAGATGTATTTATATATATATGCAAAATATGTTGTGTGGAAAGAAAATTATTTAGAAAAGCTTAAGTAAATGGAGATGTTTCCTTTGGCTGCTACAAAGGAAAGCTCATCTTATACCACGATCTCATTATTAGCACATCTAAAGCACAAGTACAGGCTGAGTGGGTAATGGGTTGAGGCAAGACTTCAGGAGAAAGGCTTGGGAGTGTTTTTGGATGAAAAGCCCAATATGACTCAGCAGTGTGTGTTTGCAACCCAAAAATCCAACTCCATCCTGATCTGCATCAAGTGAGACATGACCAGTAGGTTGAGTGACATGATTATTATTATTATTATTTGCCTTCAATAATTCTACTTCTTCTTTGACAATATTGTCCAGACTGTGTGTGTAAACAATGGCCACAACTTCTCACCGTTCTTTTTCAGTGAAGTTAAACAAATATTGGATCACCATGGTTGCTTTCACAGCTCTTATAGTTGAAGTTGAGCTTTGTGAAATACAGGGGGCCTGACTGAAAGCTTTAATCTGAATGAGGGGAAGAGCTGGAACCTGTTTCCATTTTTCCTAGCAGCTCTGTGAGGAAAGCTGATGTAAGGAGGCTTTTTCAACCCAGAGAGGCAACATCTCCAGGGAGGCCTAACAGCAGCCTGCCAGTACCCGTGAGAGGTTATAAAAGAGACAGTGTTAGATTCTTCACAGCTGTGCAAGACAGCAGCATAAATTAAATCAGGAGTTTCAGGCTGGATATTAGGAAAAGCTGTGATGACACTCAAGCATGGGAGCAGGTTGCTTAAAGAGACTATGCAGTCTCCATCCTAGGAGGTTATTAGCACCTGTCTGGATTATGCCCGTCTGACCTTTAGTGAACTGGCTGTGACTAGCAGAGTTGGACTAGAGACCTGCCAAGCACCCTTCAAACCTCAGTTGTCCTGTGATTCTATCATTACAACTTGGGGATGGAGACTTCATTTGTTTTAGTTGTGTAAGTTTCTGATTGAGTTTAACATAAAACCTGCAAGTGTTATGGTTGGGCTAAAGCAAAACTCAAAAAACAGTATCTTTTGTCACTTGAAATCTTTAGCTCGGAACATCTCACTTTAAATCAAGAATATTCTCATTTAAAATCTGGAACATGCTTCTTGGATTCCAGGAAATCCTAAGCTGATTGTAGAACTTGCAAAGGATGAAATATGCAGAGGTAAGTGCTCCTTTTGATGTATCTGAAAAATAGCTATGGCAGAGGGAAGGAGGACTTGAGAAAACCATTGTAGATAAGATCTGAGTTTCCAAATGTAAACACAACCACTTAAGTGTATCCTTAGTCAAGATTTTCTAGTAAATCTTTTCTAGGGATTTATACTGTGGTTCATTAGTGGAATAAAATTATCTGTTAAATTACTAATCAATCTGAGATAGGAGAGCTCATGTCATAACTGAGGTTGTGACATCAAAAGAATCACTATAACACAGGCAAAGTCCTGTTCACCTTTCATCAGTTTGTCCTTTGCATTTTGGTCTTCATCTTAAGCAGTTCCTAAAGAAACCTACTGAAAACTTTGTTTTGAGGTAGCAACTAAAATGTAGAACACGTAAGGATTTTTAAAAATGCATATTTAAGCATTATTTAGCTGTAATGACCCATAAGTATGAATTAATGTTTTTGTGAATATTGTTGTTAAATGAGAAAAAACATAGTACAACTTTGTGTCTAAAAATCCAAATTTCAGCCAAGTTCAGAAAGCGACAAGATAGAGCATATGAGGTGAGAGAGAGGAAAGTCATTCAGTACATACATACACTAATTAGAGAGATGTGAGATGGAGCCCAGCAGTTGAGAACCTTTGCACTTGCACCACACTGACACAGATTCACTGTGACCAATCTCCCCACAATGGAGGAAGGCTTGGAGGAGAAGGGCAAAAATAATGAGCACAGGGAAGAATGTCAAGAATGACCAATTATTGTAAAGAAAGATGCATTTTTTAGGAGGACTGAAAAGTAAACTTTGGCTTAGATACACAACTGTACCATGAGTCATCAGGTTGTATAAACAGCTTTTGCTGAGATAATTAGTGGGAGACTACTGTTCTGAGCTAGCCAGAGCAGCATGGGGGCAGAAAGTGTGTGTGTGGCTCAACCTAAGGTTGAGTTTGAAAACTGCCCAGCTACTAAAATGCACTTTGAAGAGAGTAATGGGCTTGACCTGGTTCATCCCTTGTACTCCTTTGTGGTGGCTTGACACACCCAGCACCACGGTGATGAGAATACAGGGACTGGTAATGGGAACCATGTTTGCATGGTGATGCAGTTGCCTATTGCAATAGCTACATTGTGCTTCTGGTGTGATTTCAGTGTGCTGCTGTAATACTCTAGGAAATCAAAATGTCATGAAACAACAATTTTATAAAGTAAATTTGGTATTAAACTTAAATCCTCCTAATGTGGAACCTCTTAAAGAACCTAGTCAGAGGGTGTCCAACTCCTACCTCCACATGCTATCAGTCCATTTTATGTAATACTGGAATTAAAAAAAAATAAAAATCAGCACTCTACAGTGCTTCGTGGTATCACAATAATTAAATTTGGAAGAAATGGGTGAAATCTTACTTATGCTGATGTTAGGAGCATTTCATTTTATAGTCAGTGAGTATGGCATTATGCAGGCCACAGTAATGGCAGCAAAAGCAGTGTGGTGAACTGTTTCCTTGTTATATTAAGGAAGGAAGAGATTCTGACAGGTTTGTAACCTAAGAGTTAAGAGATCATCATTTAACATACCTTTAAATTCCTTAGCACAGGTAATTCAACTTCCAGATTGTTCAAGAGGTTTTATGTTGGGGTGTTTTTGTTTGGATTTGAAGGGTGTTGATGGGTTTTTTTGGGGGGGAGTGGGACAGAGGTGTTTTTTTTTGTTTAAATAATAAGAAATTTTCAGAGAAAGTCCTAACAAGACTATGTATCAAAAATCTATTCAAGCTACTGATAAAAATTCATACACAGGAGTTAAAAATACTATTTCACTTGAATCTATCCTGTCTCACCTCTTAATGGGTTAAATGCCCTGCTGGTGTGCCACTACTTTAAAAATTATTTAAAACTGTCTTCAGTGAGCTATCTTTCACAAAGTATGACAAATTCAGTTACTGATAAAAGACTGAAAGATACTGAAATTGCTTTTTTCTATTTAGAACTAATGCATGAAAGATTGCTTCTTCTAGCTTATGAATATTAAACTTGTTCTTATTTTAATCTAATAGATGAAAAAATAGTTTCCTGTTATTAGTCATGATGGCAATGTTCTAATTTTTAATCTTCTCAAGGTACGTGTCCTTTACACACAGATAGATAATACTTCTCTCATTTTGCAATGCTTCTTTTTATATTTTTTCTCTAGCAATGAAAACTTAGGTATATGCTTTCCTTTTAATTGTCATTAAAATTATGACCAAAAAAAATGTACTTGCCTGGTAATTTTTTTCAGTACAGCCCTTCTATAAGATTCAAGAAAAAAGCAAATCACAATTCACCATACCCCAGTAACTTCCTGGAATTTTCCACAAGAAGATTCCCTTCTCCCCTCTGACCCTCATCTCAGTAGACCTGTGCTAAATAATTGCTAATGCTGCAGCCAATACTGCAAAGAAGTAGAAGTAACAGCGTAAGGAAAAATTATTGCATAAATGAGAAGGGAAGAGGAGCTAAGTCTCCAAGTTATGGAAAATTAGTTTTTAAGTATTCTAATTAAAATTGTAAATAAATATCAATTTTCTCTATGTTGACTGTAAAGATTAAGTAAGGGGATACACTTGTAAAGTGTACTTGTATGCTGTTTCCAAGTAAACTTTCTCTCTATATTTTGAGAGCAAAATGACATAATTTAATGCTGTTCAGGCTGGACCTCCATATCCTCTCCTCCACCATTCAGTGGCTCCTGGGTCCTTTGAATTTCCAGTTAGATAGACATCTGGGATGGTATTTGTGTTAACTTAGAACTATAGAATCATAGAATCAGTAAGGTTGGAAAAGACCTTCAAGATCGAGTCCAGATTTTGATGAACATCACCTTGTCAACAAGACCATAGCGCTGAGTGCCACGTTCAGTTGTTCCTTGAACACTGCTCTCTTCCTTGAGCAGCCCATTCCAATGTTTAACTACTTTCAGTGAAGAAATCCTTCCGAATGTCCAACCTGAACACCCTGGTGCAGGTTGAGGCTGTTTCCTCTTGTCCTGTCACTGGTTGTCTGGGAAAAGAGGCTGACCCCCACCTGGCTACATCCTCCTTTCAGGCAGATGTAGAGTGTCATGAGGTTACCCCCGAGCCTCCTCTTTTTCCAGATTTAACAACCCCAGCTCCCTCAAATGCTCCTTGTAGGACTTAGTCTCTAAGACCCTCCATTAGCTCCAGTGCTTGACATGTTCCAGCACATCAAAGTCTTCCTTGAAGTGATGGGCCAAGGACTGGAAGCAGTATTCAATGTGAGGCCTCACCAGTGCCAAATAGAGAAACAATCATTTTCCTGGTCCTGCTGGCATTGATCTGTTGTCCTCTTTTACCTTGTAAGCTTAAATGCAAGATTTAGCTGTGGGAGTGAGCCTCTTTCCCACAAGATCAGCATGACCTTTGGAGATGTATTTGATGCTCACATAAATTTTGGCTAAAATAATTAATCATTTTCATCTTAAAACATATTACATTTCCACAAAATATTTCTTTTACTTTACCTGTTTTGCTAAACTCTGTTTACCTTGGATGATCCCAGTCTTGTGATGAAGAGAGATTTTCCTCCTTCTGACTGTTTTTAAAAACCAAATAGAACACCTTTCATTTACTTCACTGAAGACAGCTGTTTGCCTAATTTTTCCAGGCAGGTGGAACATTATCTTCAGTTTAGTACAGGAATCTTCAGTGGTTTTGAGCTCAGAACGTGATGAATACAAGCCTTGGTTCCGCATTTCAAACTAAACTTGGCACACAGCTCTTGGGGTCTAGAGGAATTCCAGTCAATGCCATGGCACTACTGTTTTGGGCTAAGGCCAGAGAAGTTAAAATATTTTATTTTTCATCATAATTTTTAATACTAATTTTGGAATACATAACCTGTTGTTCTGTAACAGAAATCTTGCTACTTGTGCCACCTTCCCTTGTGCTGATAGCAGAAATAATTGTGTGTTCCCATTTTTCGTGCTTGCCCTCATTTTGTTTACTTGTGTAAATAAGTGTGCATGAGACACAGTAAAGCTATGCTGTTCTAAAACTAGAGGCCTCCTAAGAGGGGACAAACTGCTAGTTAACTACTTGGCATAATGGAGAAAAAACCAGAAATATTTGTACATAAATGAAGCCTTCTTCAAGAAGACCTAAACATCTGATGAGCTTTATCTTAAAAAATGAAGGACTTGCTTGACCATCACACATACATGAGAATGTCCAACACACTACCTGGTGTTCCCCAGAGTATTCTTCTGGTTTTCTAAACATTTTAAATATGCCAAGGACTAAATATTCTGAGTTCAACAAACGTGATTTTTCTTTAAGGCTTTCATTAATGCTATTATACTGCTATTGCTTTTTATTATTATTTTTACTAGAAAACTTATTTTTAACATCTGCTAGATCTATTTTATTTAGAGATTCAATTACAGACTGTAATTCAATATAAAATGGACCTACTAGATCTATTTTATTTAGAGATTCAATTACAGACTGTAGATTTTTATTCCTCGAGATTCATCATGATTTACACACCTTACAGAGACATGATAATTTAGTAATATAAAAATAAGATAATTAAATTTTTCATTGCTTCTCTAAATACACTTCCATTTGAATAACAAACTTTTGGGGAATCGAAGACATTGTATTCCCACTCTATTTTTTTCATATCAATATACTTCCAAATCATTCTTTTATTCTTCAAAAACCTTTTTGTCCCTGACGCATAGGCATATAATAGAAAGCAGGTAAATAGAAAACTCTTCTCCTGTTTTTATTCTAAGCTTCAGTAATTCTTAAGTATTTTTCTAAGTACTAGTTTATACAAGTGAACTACAGGTTGAAATTCAACAACTCTTCAGATAGTGTTGTATTGCCAACGTCTCCTCTTGTTGTTCAAGGCAATCTTTGTTTTAAATTGTGACCCTCACATTTGTATTTGAACCATTATATGAACCACTTAGCTTATAGAACGAGCATAATTTTGGAATATTCCTTTTCACACTGACCAGAAGTATGAAGTGTTTCTTTTAAATTAAAAAAAAATATTTTTTCGTCAGAGATTTTTTTAGTGTCTAAAGTCAGGATTTCACAGAGTCCAATTACACTTTACCTGTAACATGGCTTTCCCTTTCACTATCCATTGAGTAACAAACTACATTTACATTAAAATATTGTAGTACCAGACAGTGATTAGGGAGAATGATATTAATGATGTGATTAGTGATCACAAAAAATTCTTAACAAAGACTCTAAACTCAGAAAATAGTGAAATATTTTAGAATTTCAGCTACACTCAAGCCGTTGAATAAGAGTACCCATAGTATAGGAGGAAGCCAAAAGAAGAAAATATGCTTTTTTATCAACACTTTGCCTTCTAATTCAAAATGGTATCAGGTATTATTGATTTTAAATACTATAATTCTTCTGGCTTTTTCAAATACCCACAGTGTTAAAGATATCATAGATGACTAGAAAATTTCCATAAAGTGTTGTTAAGTAAGTGCATTTAATTTTCCTTTATAATTTTAAACTATATATTAAACTGCTTCTTAGAGGTTTCCCTTTTTAGTGTTACTTATCCCAGCATTTTACTTTGTGCATATAGTTTATTTTCTGTCTCCTCATAAACAGTGATTCCATCCAGAATATTTGTTTTAATCAGTTTTAAGGATCAAGTAGTACTTTTTGTCTGGGAAGAAATAATGCACTCTGCCTTGTTCCTGAAAGTTTAAAGTCATTTAGTTCAAAGTTCTATGAACTCCCTTTCTGTTTCTCATCTGAGTGAGATGTTGATAGTTTTCAGTTCAAGAAAGGTCATCCCTCTGTCAGGAAATTTTTGTCAGAAATTCTCAGAGGAATTGCTTTGGCATTGTATATCAAATCCTTAAAGCAAAGTATTTGATACACAAAATAGGATTTGTTTTCCTTCTGGACATTTGAAAGATATCATTATATAAGAAGATGCACAGAATCAGAATTTGGGAAGAGTGAAAACCTTAAAACACCTTTCTTTCCTTACTGGTGTTCATAAGGTCATGTTGACAGGAGAGTGGGGAAACAATTTAAATCTCTAAAGGAGTCTGAGCATTTTGGATCACAGAAAAGAGTTGGAGAACAATTTACCTTTATTTAACCTGGTTTTCCAGTGCATATAAACCAAGATAGACTTGTCACGCCCTTCAGGTGTTTGGTAACTAGGACAGGAAAACACCCATGGCACACTCCACTGGCAAATTCAGATCCTGAACAGACCTGAGAAGAAAACACAAAACCACAGAAAAATACAAGAAAATAAAAATGTATTTTGTTATTACAATACTTAGTCTGCTTTAATAATCACAAATGAGGTGCAGGCTTTTGCTTATTACCAAATAATATACAGTAATCTGCTTGGATTTTATTTTAGTACATTGTGATTTAATTAATTTTAATGAAGTTGGTTTTGTCTTCCAGTAGACTCAGTTTCAACTTACTGTTTCTGAAAGTGCTGAATGTCCAAGATTTGTGGAGAATGAAGCAAGTCTGTTGTAATTTGAGAAGAGGGCCACCAAGCCACACACTACAGAGTCACTACAGACCAGAAATACAATGGTTTAATCCAAAGTACATACAACATGAGAATGTCTGGGTTTTCTCTAAATGAATTGAAACATTTAATTGTATGTCCTAGACTGCTGAAGGGTAAAATTTATCATCAGACTTGTCATCTTGGTGCTTATATGTGCTTAATATTGTTTGAGGATTTCTGTAAAGAAACAAAAATGATGGAAAACTGGACTGAAAGAGAATTTGGCCTGAACTTTGGAGCTGGGAGTGGCATTCACACACACACAGATGAAAGCCCTGGGTCTTCCAATGCAGCATGGGGACAGCTGATGTCTCAGGAGCAGACTTAATAGAACCCATTGAGATGAATGGGCTTGCTTGTTTTACTCATTCCAGTGTAAATAAATTAGGTGGCAATATCCAGGCTTTTATATTTATATTGAGTATTGCAGATGGATTTTTAATAATTTGATCAGATTAATTATTAATAATTTATTAATTTGATCAGAATTATATCAAGGACAGGGTAAAAGCACCCTAAAGGATTAGACTCTATTATTTGTCAGAAGAGCATACTCTCTGCTGGCATGGGTCTGAAATAAATCCTCAAATTGCTCAGCATTGTGGGAATATAGTCAGATCTTGATATGCCCCAGAAACAGACCCTTTGTCTTCTGGAAAGAATGTCAAGGAAGCTGACATGCACAGGAGAATTTAGAGGCCCAAGTGAAGGAGGCAGCTAAGCACAGCTTCTATGGATCTAAATTTTGTATTCAGACATTTTAATGTTTCATAGGTCTAAAACTTAATCAGGAACCCAATGGAATTCACAACATGTGAATGGAAGTTTTGTGACAAAAGGTAAGTGTATTAAGCATCATAATACCTTGTGCCTCAGCAACCCTATTACAAATTACTTTTTCAAATAAAATGTGGACAAATTCTAACCAGCACAGTCCACATGTTACTACTACTATAAGCATAAAATAAGCAAATATTTCCTTCTAAGACATTGGTTCTGTGCCTGATCTCAAGGCAGGTCAAGCAAAACCCTGACCAATTCTGATCCATGAGGTTTAAAACACTGAATGAAAAAGTACTGGGACAAACAAAGAAATACTAGGAAAGTAGTTCAGTTTGTTTTTCCCTTTTAAGCAGTATAAGTGACAACATGAAAAAAGCTGAGCAAGCTTTGTGCTATTGCACTGCAATAGCTGCCATTTGGTTTCCACACTTTTGCAGATTATAAGCAAATGCCAGAATTTCTAAGAATTGCTCCTCTGCTGCACAAAGTAACTATTGTGGCTTTTCTCTTAACTCTGGAAATGCATGCAAACAAGACCCTGCAAGCAGGAAATCATGGGACTTCTTCAGTTTGTTACATTAATACTGTCAGACTCTGGTTAAAAATTCAGTATGACTGGGACAAACAAACTTTAATCGGCTTACTGGGAAGCCTCAGTCACAATAGTGCCACTGTTCTTGTTGTTAGCAGTCCTTTGTTTTAAAAAGTCTGAAAGGTTTTCTTTTTCTCCATAGTATACTCTCTTGCTAATACCTGAATTGGAGCAGTATGTGGCTGTGTGCCATATCTCATTTATATGCTGAGCATTGTGCAACATTCTGAGGCAAACACCTTTATCCTGGAACCCCACAAGTGCTCAGTGGGATCTGCTGGCTTACTCAGCACACAATGCCAAATTGTATTTGTCAGCAACTTTTGTCACAGACTCAGGCAAGATGTTGTCAGCAGGGTCTTTCCAGTTTCTCCTCTTTAGCGTTCCTTCTTAACATAGCTGAAAAAAACAGCAAGGGCAATTTTTTCTGGGAAGGAAAGATCTAGCAAACATTTAGACCTTCATTAGCCTGTTTACAGTTGGACTCAATTTTAAAAGTCTTTTCCAAACTAAGTGATTATTCCAGCAGTTTTGCACTTTTCCATATTGAAAGTAGAGATTAGAAATAAATTGAGATTTTGACATGACATTTCATTAATACCTTATCCAATGGCATTAGCATTTCATGTGTTGCTTGAAAATACCAAAAATTACTATATTCTAAGATGCCTTTTCTATAGCTCTCTCTTCACCATTGAATTGGGGCTAGGCTACATTCAACTAAGACTCCTTTCTGCCTTTCTAGTTTCATGCAAAGCCCTGAACCACTGCTATTGGGTTTCTAGGCACCACAGAAACTGTACACTGTCAAAATTCAACTGTTTCTGTTACTTCAGTCATTTCGCGGCCCATGGCTTTTCGTATAAACCTTTAATCAAGAGTTCTGCTGGATTCAGCTCTTCAGGGAAGATCTATGATTCAGCTTTTCAGGGAAGCTCTGCTTTCTTGACCCAGATCATGTTGTCATGAGTGAAATGTTGAAATCTCTTCATTTTTATCAAAGCTGAGTACCCTTGCAAAGAGCCAGAACTTGAACTTTTCATGATGGGGAAAGTCAAACTCAAATGCAGATTACCTGTTTCCACAGCTATGCTATATTTTAATTGGTGTTTCTAGGATTATGCTTTTAGACTTTACTAATATGCACTTTGTAAAAATGTTTGGGAGTTTTTAGGTCTTAAAGAATAAAATCTCATTTTTCTTCTGTGAGGTTTGATGAGGTAATTGGCAGCCAGGTCAGCAACAATGCAGTCAGTCTAAGTCTGGGTAGACTCTGTCTTAGTATCTTTGCTCTCTGGAGAGTTTTTCTGAAGGAACTGAATGGTGGTTTGACTTCTTTCCATCTTTACATTCTTGTGGCACTTTTTTGCGCTTTCAGATTTGTTAAACTTTGGTAACTGTCATTGCTGAAAGGAATTTCAATGAAATATATGCAAAGGGGATTTTCCTGTAACTGACATTTTACTTTTAACATTACTCTACAAACTTCACAACAGAGTTTGCTTGAATGACTGATTCCGGTACAATTGAAATTGTTTAAGACCAGCAAGTTGTGTTTCTTTAAATAATGTTTTTCCCCTTCCTTCGTCCCGTCTTCAGCCATTCATTTTGCCTGGAATGTGTTAGAAAAGCATGCTGATGATAAAAAAGCATATTCTAAGAATAAGAATTCACAACAACATATCAAGGACAAGTTGAACAGAGTTCTGAGCAACCTGATCAAGTACAAATTGTCACAGGCCAAGGCAGGGGGGTTAGAACTAGATGATCTTTAAGGTCCCTTTCAACCTAAAAAGCATTCTAGGATAAGAAACATGTTGTTCTGTGTACTAAATGTTAGAATAATTCCTCTAGGTCTGTATGGAGAATTAAAACAATTTCTGCTTTCACTGTGTACTCACATACAACTCTGCCTGTGATCAGCCCATGATTTCCTAATACAATTTGCTTTTTCATTGGACATATCAAATGAAATGCATTCAACAATATCTGAGCTTCCAAATTCATGTGCAGTCTACATAGAAATTCCTGACTTATCAGGAAGTCCAGTCTTTGGGGGTCTTTTTTTTCTTTCTTTCTTTTTTGATTTTTTTTTCCCCAGACATGCATTACCTCATTTTAGCCGTCAACACAGTGGTAAGTTGTCACTTTTCAGGGCTCAGAAACATCCCTGGAGAAGCCGTTCCCACAGTGAGCAACACCGCCATCTAGTGTGACATCGACCCGTCCTTCCCTTCCCTTCCCTTCCCTCCTGCGCTTGCAGCACCGCAGGATGCAGCCCTTGGGGCAGGATCTTGGATGTGACAATTTCCTCAACAAGCCCCACACCTAAGTTTCTTGTATAGAGATCCATATGTTCTGAGAAAATTCTTCTCAGTACTTTTAAAGCACAGAAATTTGACATTCAACTCGTGGTAATTTTTAAATGTGTGAGCTTGTGTAGGCTTTTGTTTGGGTTTGTGGGGTTTTTTTGCCAATATTACATTTTTTCCCCACCTACAGAGTGCATTAATTGCCATAATACATTTTTTTACCTAACTTTCTGACCTAACAATTTTAATATCTTATTCATATCCCTCCAGTTTTTGCTGCATGCTTGGCCTTGTTCAATGATTTTCCTCTTTTCAGTCTGTAATGACTGAACAGTCAAATTCTGTCATTGCATAATCTATCAAAGCAATTTTCTCTTTCAGTGACTTTTACCTGACCATTATTGCTGTATTTTCCCAGTAAGATGGTAAATATGACCTTTTCCATGACTAGTAAAAGGCTACAGATTTTGTGTTGACCTGATTGTGCAGTTCTTGGGACTTGTCTGGACTTGCCCTAGCCTGAGCTACTTTTATCACCTTTTTATTCCTCTCTGTTGGTCTAATTCCTAGCTTTAGTTACCCCTGTGAATAGAGTTGACTGTAAAGGTCTGACACACTAGGTTATTCACTCTCTGCCTAAAGACCAGTAGCCCCTTATGGCAAATAAAGTTGAGCGAGGCCAAGTTGCAGTCTTCAAACTTCAGTTGGGAATCAGTGGAAGAAGCAGACAGTGGTAAGAAAGCATGTAAAGATGGTCACAGCTGAATGCCAGCAGTGAGGCAGAAAGGATCCTGTACGCACACCTAAACGGAAACCCTGTTGGGAAAAAACTCAGGATGCTGATGGTCTGCCACCAGTTCCATGCTTGATGCAGATAATGAAAATTGACCCTGTGACACAACAGGTATGAACAGCAAACACAACACCAGAGAAAAAAGTAGTTGTTAGTTAAGTGTTGAATAAAAATCTTAGTGACATTAATTGTAAGGCTTTTCAGTATGAATTTGGACTATAACTTAATATTACTGTGGCAAGACCAATCAGTTGGTTCTATTATATTTAGACTGTTAGAACTATTATTAGATTAAAAATAAGTTCTAGGCTCTCTATGTACCTTTTTATGGGGTTTTTTTTGGCCATAACAGTTCTTTGAGTATAACATATCCATAACAGGATATATTCTTTGAGTATAACATATCCATAACAGGATACGTTCTTTGAGTATAACATATCCATTATCAACTCTCCTTGGAATTAAAACATCAACTTCATCTTTCATCTAATTTATTTACATTTCATCCTTTCACCATTCCTGAAAACACAGTTAGTCTGCAAGACCTGTCTATAGCAACTTCCTCCTACTGAATAGTTAAAATTGATCATGTAGCACATCAATACTAAAGGAGAAAACACTGGAAGAACACTTTGGACTGTAAAGTGCTTTTTAGTTTTAGTTTCAGAAAGCCCTGGAATAAAATCTATGAGATCTGTAGTGCCAAATCTATCTTATTTGATCTAATTTCTCATAATAGCATAATTTGCATCTTCTATTAGTTAGAGACATAAGTGGCAGCACTAAGAATCAAGTGCTGAGCTACCTGAATATATCTTATATCTTCCCCAACTATACCATTTGGGTTTTTAAAGGACAGTTATGATGTTAAACAATCTTTTTAAAAAAAATCATCCAAATATAATATTTATTATAAATTCTATAGATGTATACAAATGGTTTATTTTATTTTGTCTGCAGTTCTTTAGTTGTTCAAGCATTTGAAATTAAATATATTAATTAAAACAATATGTTAAAAAATGAAAGTCTATGCAGTTTTCATAAGGAAAAAATTAAGATAATAATTATTTTCAAGAACAAAGAAAAGATTTCAGGTATGAAACATAGTTCTATCCCTTTGTCATACACAAGTCAAAAAGCCAGTAGCTTTGAGAATGTGTAGCTCTTGAGAATACTAAGACGTTTTCTCAAAACTTTCTTAGTGTCTTAACATCTTCTAGATGCTTATTCTAGAAGATAATGATATATTCTAGAAAATATCTGCTGTTGTGTTCCTAAGGCTCTTGAGTGGAATGAATTCAATCACATATTTCAAGAAGGAGCCATTAACAAGAGGTTTGTCATACACTGTAAACTTCTGGAAGAACTTTACAAGAACTTTGCTTGGCATTTGCAATTACTGTCATGGTGAATGATGTATCATCTTCTTCCTTCTCCCCACTTTGCTGAAGAACTGTCCTAAAATTCTCAGCACTGTACCACAACTAGAAACAGTGTAGTAGTTCTCAAGAATTTTCAATGCAATAATTATTTACCTATACACCTACCTACCTTTTGGCCCTGCCTCTGAAATGAAAGATAGGCAGAGGGTAGGGATGGGATGCAAAGAGGGACAGACTGTTCAGGATCTTTTTATGAGATTCTGGATTTTCAATTCTTTGTAATTTATTACAATAAAAAAAATTAGTAACTACAAGTTTGCATGAGGAAGACAACTGTTTTCTGGAAAATAAAAGGTATTGCTCCTACAACAAAATACTTTTGTCCTCTAAATTTGCTTCACTCTTGCATTGAGGTAGAAATTTCTGCAAACCCTGACACTAATCCATAGCTAAAAATTATTTAGCCAGTGCCCCAGAATTCAGTCCAACTGAAGTCATATGCCTCACAAAGTTTTGGTTCCAGATAGCAAAAATAAAATTACTTTTATTAACTTTTTTTGAGTGAATAAAAACAACCAGACCAAAAAACCCCAATAAAACCAGACAGGATCTTTTGCAGAAATGCAGTTACACAGCAGAAAAGTTATCTCATAGATGAACTTTCAAAGGTCTCCTTTACCATGAGGAATTTAGGAACCAGGATGGTTCTCTTAATCTATTGTTGGTGAATTGAATTTTAGGTGATTTTTCTTCTTACTAATACAGTAGTGTTCAAACTTTATTTGGACAAGTGACAAGTGGGAAATCTGTTTAACAGAAGGTGCCTGAATTCTCAGAAACCCTTTAGAATTTGTGGAATATCAGAGAGAAGGGTTAAGTCAGGACATTCAGATATGAAGCATACTGCAGGTGCTAGCTGTAATAGCATCCTGCAAACGTGTCACTCAGATTATTCCTTTAAATAAAAGTAGATATATATATAGAGATATATATATATATATATAAATATTAGAGTGACACTTGTAATAACCTCTTTCTTGTTCACAATCATATATTTTAGTCTGTATGATACTAACTTCCTTCTCCAGCTGTCTCAGACTTCTGTTTCACCAGCAATTTTCCAGAGTACTGTCTTTAAAGAAAAATCCAAAAATGTCACAAATGGTGACTTGCCTAACATATTCTTGGTATTTTGAAAATATGGTTAATCCTAATTTCATGAAACTGATTCCAGATAATTTCAGAATCAGAAGACCTGTTGTGATAAATGCACAATTTTCCTTTCTGATCTTATTCATCTGTTTATATACTTCTTGATCAAAACTTTAGACCTGTTTTTCCAACAGGTATTAAAAATAATGCTATAGATCAGGTCTCTTGTTCAGAAAACCCCTAAATTGGAATCAGAAGATGGAAAATATTTCTCCACTTTCCCATTTCTTAACAATAACTATAATCTGCTATCAAAGCAGTACATGATAATGGATTTATCTTTGCTATGAGTCTGTAAGAGTTCTTACAAATACTAGAGCACAAGATAAACTGACTTCAGCCTTCTCTCATTAGTGTGGATAGCCTAAATATGATACCACATATGAACTTTGTGGCATCAAAAAAAAGACTATCATATCTTTACGCTACTAAAGTCATACTGTGTACAGCATTCTCAAATTTGAATTTTCACTAAGGAATTGGACTTTTTTAGCAAAGTATTTGCTAATCTTTGCTTACTGTCTTTCAACGGTGCGGTAGGGCGGGGGGGAAGTATCAGACCTACTTTCTCACAAAATCTTTCTGTTTCTTAGAAATTATTTCAAACATGTTGCAGCCTTATTCCAAAGTATGACCAAAATATCAAAAGAACCTTTGTCATTGACAACAAAAAAAATCCCCAAAGAAAATTTTTACTCTACCATAGTGACTCCTTTTATTTATAAAATGCTTTATTGTCCTGTTGGGATGCCAGTGAGATGCTTCATAAATGATCATTTACATAATGATTCCCCTACCCATCATTATGATTAGCAGTACCAGTTGGTTAGGGTATTTTATGGCTAATGCAAATGCTTTGCTCCTTAGGAGAAATTTGTTGATTACGTTTGTAGAGCAGGGAACAGCTAAAAAATATTTTTCCCCTCAGACAGTATTCAAGATTTGGGTTTTTTTTTTAGAAGACATGCAAAGAAATGTTTTATCAAAGCACTTCCAAATTCTCTCTAGTCCAGCCTCATATTTGCGCTTGCAGTTTGAGAGCAGGCACTGTGATCCTTCACTCAGGTGTGCAAGATGACCACCAAGGGAGGGAGTCCTTTCCTTTTGGCAGCTGAACATGGAATGGAGCAGATGCAAGGCAGTAAATGAGCAATTGCAACAGGGGCTGCTTGAGACAACAGCTCCTAGCTTTACTCAGAACTAAGAAAAAGCAAATATTTGGACTAAGGTCTTCTGCAGCTACGTGGAAATCCTTGCCTATTTCTTTTATCTTTGTTGAGTTTTCAACTACTATCAGGAACCAAGAAACATTTGTTCTGCTGAAACAAATGAATTTCCATTGAATGTTTGTCTGAAAAGATAGGACTTTATTTTATAGATTCGCATTTTTCTTAATTAAAAACATTTTCTAACAGCTATGGTATCTTTATATGTCTAAATAGTTCACTTGTTACTGACAAGCAGAATTAAATTTGTGTCCATTTTTTCTATTACACAAAGAATGAGGATTTGAAAATTAATCTGTTTAGGTTTTTTTCTCTCTGTAAATCAACAACTTTTGAAGAAAGTAAAGATGTAAGAGTATGCTGGGACTGCAAACTGGGTAGAACTTTGAGACTGATCTGCCTGAAGCTTAAAGTTTATTAAAGCTAAACTAGCATTCATTTAAACACTGGTAGCAATTAATTTCTTTCAACAAAATCATCATTCAACATATAGAGAAAAACAACAACAAAAAATTATTTTCATCCCAAAACTCCACTTTGCTCTCCCTTTCCCCATTGTGTATTAGTTCTGGTTCCTATTCCCAGCTCTTTTCAAATCTCCTTATCCACACCTGCCTTGTGTTTGTTTCATGGGTGTGTGCCTGCCCAGCTGAAGTTGTTCAAGTACATTGAGGAAGGAGGAGGACTCCTTTCTCTCTGGGAGAAGAGCTTGTTCCACAAATTTAGTTTAATCTCTAAGAACAGGCTGTACCACAAGTCTTGAAAGATTTCCTGCCTCCAGACTCAGTTTGAACGCTCTTTTTCTGATCGGCTGTCATACAGGAAACAAAGTGTACGGCTACCAATGAGTTACAAAAACCCTTTCTGTCACAGCGGGATGTTAAGGTAATTGCATGATGAATTTCGTGTCTTTTCTTTAGAGAGAAAAACTAATCATTTAGCTAGAACTAGAAACTTTAAGTGTGCTTAAAATGTGCAAAGAGGTCTGCAGTGATGGATGGACATCTATATGGGCTGCTGACTTTAATGACATGCGGTGCTTCTATTAGTTCTGGAAAGATGTTTAAGATGAGATATTATGGAATAGATGTTGGCAGTTTTTGCATTAACCTTATACCTTAAACTTTGTGCACCTCCTGGATGTTTGCAGATTGTTTATCTTGCTTTGCATAATTTAAAATGGAAAGTGGCAGTGATGAAATATGAACAAGTCGTTCTTAGAAGTCTTTCTGTTTCCGAATGCTTTCAAAGGGTGTGGAAAACTCTTTAAAATTATTGATAGCTTAGTGATTTAGAACAGAGTCTGTGAGTGTCCTTGGCAATCTGTCTTCAAGTAATGGGAGATTAAAAAAAAAAAGAGAGAGAGAGAAATACCAGTAATGAAATAATTTGTTGTATTGCTAATTGGGAAAAAAATGGATACTTTCAAAAAATGCATACTTTGGTGGTACTAGAAGTTATTTTTGTGTAGGAGTAAAGTCAGATAAATGCTTCATTGTGGATGAGAGAACATAATTATATGGCTTGTAATAGTGAAAGAGGTATCTGAGAAACCAAAAATACTGAAAAAGTTTCTTCTCTCTTGTGCTCTAAATGGTTGGTGATAAATTGTGTGTCCTGGTCAAATTCAGCTGTGATGAGGTTCCTTCTACTAGAAAACAAATTCTAACTGTTTGTTTGTTTTGATATGCAATGGTATATCAGACTGTTTGGTATATCAATAGTTCAGTCAACAGTACCTTGTAGGTGTGTAATGATGTCATGTAAAATGTTATTTTTCAACTAACAGTTATCAGTCGTGCACCTGGACACAATGTCCTATCTATTGTTCCCCAGAAAGATTTTTTTTTTGTGATCTAGTCATATGTCTTATGTTTTGTGGACATAAGGTCTATGCTTACCTTGTGTGAGCATATCCCAACTGGGAGCCTGCTGAAGATCCAGCCGTATCTGTGGTCAGATTAGAGGCACAAATAAGGCGCAAAAGAGTGAAATCTGCAAAGGTGATGATAGACTTGTTCACCTCTGAAGTGGCACATGGGAACACAGAGGGGGTCTTTGTAGGAAACTTTGGAACTCTGCAGTGTTCTGACAATATCTGCAATCAAATAAAAATAACAATTTATAATGGAAAGAATAAGCATGGTGGCTATGAATATATTCTTTGGGAAATGGAGGGGAGGAAAAAAGATTTTGTTAGTTTCTGTGTTTTAAAAGGATATAAATAAAGGAATAAAGAAAAAAATGCACAGAACTGCGTTAGAGAAGTTGTTAAAACCAAAATAAAGTGCATAAACTTTACCAAATGTAATGAAAATGAGGAAAAGCATAAAGCTGTTATATAATGTGGTCAAGAGCACAAGTAATCTGGATCAAATCCAAACAGTTGTTATTTTTGTTTTAACACAGTGATATGAAGAAAAGGAGCTTACTGGGAAACAAATTAGAAAGTTTGCTGTATGACTAGTTAGAAAAGACATTTCCATTAGGAAAAAATGCAGTCATAAGAATGTTGTGTAAAAGCTGATGAGATGTCTTTTGTGTACAACTTGAGAGTTGAACTCCAAGTTGAACCCTGAAGGAAGATATTAAGAATAATAATAAAATTGAATGCTTATATTGTGGTTTGAGAGAAAAATAACTTTTTGATGTTCTTAGTTTGGTATAAAAACAGTTGAAAGGGGATGTGTATTCTCCTAAGTTTCAAAAGTAGAAAGGTAATGGTGATTAGAGTAAAGAACATCTGTGATGGAAAAGTTAGCAGTTATATAGTTTGCACAAGGACATTCAGGCTGAACACTGGAAGTCTGTGGAGAAGGTGGTCAAATGGCTTTGCAGCTGGAGTTGTGAGGGAACACAGGCTAAACATTTCAAGTTGGGTGGGAACATTTTTTGAATTAATTATGACATTTGTTTGCCACATCTGGGTTGAAGGATCAGAGATATAACACTGGACAAATGCAAATGTTCTCTGTAGTGCTTTGGAGGCTGATCAGACTCCTTAAGATCTAAAGATAAACCAGTTTCCTAAGAATTGTGCCAATATTACCAATTTTCCACCAGTTTCCACAGGTTTTGAATTTGTTTGTGGAATTGTCGTCATCATATTTGTGAAATTGGTCCTTTCTTAAAGTAAGAAAGTGTCCATTTCCTCCTTTATCTTTTTTCCCTTTTCCGTCTGGAATCATCTGGATATAGCCATGGTCAAGGAATAAATGAACTGAATTCCTTTTATTGTGCTTTTTCCTTTGAAAATGTCTCGAGAGGACAGATATTTAAATACATCCTACTGAAAACACTTAGACTTCTGTACTGAGTGGTCTCTCCTTGCAGAATATTTATTTCTTTTCATGAGCAGAGGTTGCAGCATTTCTTGTTTCTAAAGAAAGTGTTTCAATTTCCCAGATGAAATGCATAAATCCAAGAGAATATATTCTGAGAATTCTTTAAAATTCCACTTAAAGATATGCCCCTTAACCACAGCAGGCCAAAGCTAGTCACGAATCTGCCTTTTAAATTACAAGGAGAAGAAAAAATTCAAATTGAAAACAAGTTCCAAGATCATTATATATATACTACTTTCTTTGCAGAAAAGTGCTCTAGCTCCTATGGAAGGAAAAAAGAGAGCCTTGGATGACAATACCACTTATGTAGAGCATGCAGCTTAATCTCTCATTAACCATCTTGAGGCAATGGCATGATAATGTTTCCTAGCATCCCATATTGTCTTCAAGTATTTGAAATATTTTTCAACCATAACTGGTAGTCAAGATTTGAATAAGACTGTATTTGTTTACAATTGCATAACATAAAATACATTTAAAATATTTTTAGAATGAAAGAAGGGAAGAGCTTGAATTTTCTGTGTTTTTTCTTTTTTTAATAAATCCTCTCATGGATAAGGATGTAGATTACAATAGTAGAGGAAAGTAAAAGGATAAAAGCATTCACTGGCAAAAAGTGAAATGAATAACAGGTCAAATTGTGTTATTTGACAGAGATTCCAGCCTATACATGTGTATGGGATGGTTGGATTTGGTTTTTTTTAACCTTTGCAATATCAAATAAGCAGTTAAGGTCTACTCCATAGGACCTAGAATGAGCTATTTTCCATAGTGGTGACCAATCAGCCTCATAGCTCTGCCCATTTAAATTCTATGATGGAAGTTCAGAAACCTGGCTCTAATGAAAATACCTGACTTAGGGTCAACCATCTCTTTTTCCAGAATGCATTGGGTTGTGCAAAAAAATATTGCTATTTGGGGAGAACAAATGTGCAAAGAGAGGAACATGATGAAGTCAGACTGTTAAAGCATTTATTTGGAAACAAGACTATGGTCCTTATTTTTTTTTTCTTTTTAGCCAGCATTTAGTTTTGGACTCTCAGGACACTAAATGGGTGCTCAAATTGGGCTGTAACTTTTTTAATATATTTTCCTCAGAAGTTCAAAGTTATCATATTTGCTCTGATGTGAGGTGAACACTTTGCTATTTCATCATGAAACTGTACTTCTGTCCTCCAGGCAGCCCTGGAGGACAGTGAAAGATTGGTATCTCAAAACTTTCAAAATAATCCATATTATTGCTGGCAGCTCTGACAAAAAGAATGCTATTAGTTGAGTCCCACAGGACATGTTAGTAGACCAACTAATCCCATAGTGTGAACATATTTATTATCCTCATTGGTTTTGAGATTATGAAATGGACAATTCCAGAGGGTGTTGGTTCTGTTTCTGCAAATAGAAGCTCCAACATGAAGGCCTTTCCCAGTGCACAACGGTAAGCATCCCTGTAATTTCTGAACAGTTGAGAAATGTGTTAAAGAAATGTAAAATATGTTAAAGAAGTGTGTTAAACCGTTAAAGAAACTTGGTCTAGCATAAATTAAAATAATTCTTCCAAACACTCAGCTCTTTGGATCCAGGTTTATGTTTTGATCACTTTTCAAAAAATAACAGTGCTCTCAGTTAATTAAAAAACCCTTGTATTACAACAATTTTATTACTTGTAAATTCTTTTAGCTATTAATAATTATTTCTTTGCTTGCTTTGATTAGAGGGTCAAATTCTGCTTAGCTAGGTTTTGCTTGATCAGAGCAAAGAATTTACTAATGAAATAAGGAAATAACACCCTTTAATTCTGATTATAACATACAGGAAAAAAATCTTCTGAGTAGCCAAAAGCTTTATCCCATAATGCTAGCTGGAAATGCCACACAAACTCATTAGATCAATGGCTTAGAAGAGATTAAAATGTTTATTTGTAGAATCTTATCACTTCTGATCTACTATTGAAACAAGGAATGGAAATTCAAGGCTATAAGGACATACTGTGGGGGAAAAAACCCAAACCAAACACAAACACTCAAAACACACCCCCTCTACAAGAAAACAAATAAGCCACCTTGAGTTATTCAAGTCTGTTATATCTAAGCAGAACATCATATACTCACAGAAATTTACTAAGGATTTATGAAAACATGTGGCTTTTCATTCTTACCTAGTTCTTAAAGCTCTAAAATATTGACAGATATTTTGCTTTTAGCACAGTACCTGAAGTTCTATCACATTTTTAGTACTAAAGTATGATGTAGCTGGAAAGGAAGGTCATGTACTGGCAATGCAGAAGTTATTACACATGCCATTCTTGGGCTATTTATAAACATTTTTCTCTATGGAAGTGTAGGTTTTCCTTTTGGCTTTCCTCTATTTTATATGACTAATTACTGTATCAGAAATGCTAGTGCATGTTTAACTCTTCTTAGACACTGGGGAGTTAGGCAATCTTTTCTTATGCACAGAAACACTTCTATAATACAGAAGATTTTTGAAATATATGGTTTGTACAAATGCCATTAAGGAAAGGAGAGTGTATGGAATTTCCTAAGAGCCTTTTTAGCTTTTTTCAAATATATTTGTGAAGTAATTATAGCCTGATTGCAGTTACTGAGCATATATCATAGTAAAATGTCATAGTATAATGGTACTGCATCATTTTAATGAACAAAACTCATAACATTGTAGACACTAATCAAATCTGAAGTTTAGCAAAGGAGACATCAGCTAGAGGATCATAAGTACCATTCAGTGTAAAAATGCTCCTCCACTCTGCTGTATTTTCATTATCTTTCCTTTGAATCCTGTCATCAGAACCGCCTTCTTTTCAGCTGAGTAAGAACTGATGCCTCTCCCATTGGAGTCTTTCTCTTACCCAGCCAGAAGGATCACTTTTAAGTTCCATGAGGCAAAAGGTAGTCTCTCTCCCTATGAAGTGAGCTGTCAGATGTAGCCCCTGCTGACTGAGGGGCAGAGAACTCAGATCACAACAGTACTTCTGACGTGCTTGGATGGCAGGAAGAGATTCATTAGAACTAAAATGCCATTCTTAAAAGCACAGCCTTCTGTGCAGCAGTAGCTCTTGTTCTCTGCTAGCCCTGTGCTTTCACTCCGTGGGATAGCTAGACCACATTTCCAACAGAAAAAGGACTTTAGCTTTCTATTGTAGACCAGGCAGACATTGTGAGGATAAATCATGAAAATTGATGGAACAATAAATCTGTATAATTTGCTCTGTCTAAGTGAGTTAGAATTAATGCACTGATACTCCTTGGTACTTTTGTCTTGGTGGCTTTTGATAGGTTTGATTGAGCAGAAGTGTTTCTTGCAGCTTTCAGAGTTTGCTAATAAAATTAGAGGAACAATGAAAACTTCTTCCTTCATTCTATTTCCTTTAAACTTTTCAAATATCTCACTAAAACCATAATCTTTTAATTAAAAGAACCTAATAGATCAGAGTATATCTGATGTATCTTAGGAGAATTTATAGATGCCATGTAAACTTCATTTTTACTATATTTTAATTTCTAGAGGGTTTATAGAAGCATAGATTTTCATTCTGAGACTTAATAAGGCTGTCTCTTCTTACTAAGTGCCAAAATAATGGAGCAACAGCACAGAAAAAAGCATATCTTAGTTTTGTACCCACAGGTTAATATGAAGTATTTTAAGCTGTTCTGGTTTTATCAATGGAGTTTTGAGGTGCATACTAATCCTCTTAAAAGTTACTAATTCCTCCTGTTTTTAAGGAATAGCCATTTAAGTCAGTTATGTATTTTCAGGACTCTAGTTTTCCATGTCTTACCTTATAAAATCAGGCAAATAGTCTTACAGACATGACATAGAGAGAAATCCATTGTTGATCATGAAGCTGTGCCAGCTTTGGAATGGGAGATTATTAGCATCTAAAATGGACTTATATGTTTTGTGGCAAAGACAAACTTTTCACTGGAGTTTTGAGTGACTTTCAAATGAGGGAAGTTTGAAGACTGCAGACAGTCACCTTGCTCCCGTACACTTGGGAATTGCTGATTAGGCTATACATGTAGTTGAGAAACAGCAATACATCAAACAACCTCATGAGTCTGCCTAAGCACAAAATCTTTTCTTTGTAGTGAAGGGGTGAAACAAGTTTGCAGCAGTTTTGGGGACACAGCATCTTGGGAAAAGCGGGAGTATGAGAAACTATTGTCAGGCTGAAATTGTTCAAACGCAGCTGTCTTTGCTGGAGTTCTGAAAGGGATGTTATGCCTGTGAATTGTAAAATTTGCTGCTGATGTTGCTATCAAGACACCTGCTCAGGCATACAAATAATTGTGAATAAATCAACCTTGGGAATTTAGTATTCTCTGCTGTAATCCAGTTATTTCCTTCACAATGAATTAATTACAGCACCTGGAATCAGTTCTTTTCCAGTCATAGGAAGTTACAGCAATATTTTCCTTCCCAGAGGTTTTGTACTATTATATTGTGTCTTGTTCAACATAGTTTTTATATTTATGCTTTTTAAATTTTTATGACTGTGGTTTCACTATTTGATGTACCGAAATTCTCCAAAAAAAAAAAACAGGATAGCCGGCCATGTGCTCCTTGTTACAAAAAAACTGTTCAACTTCTTGCAGCCGGAAGGAATGTGGTAAGAACCCTAGGAAGGAGAATCACCAGTTTAACAGTTTGAGAGCTTTTTGCTAGTTAATGTCAAACACTAACAGATTCTCTTCCTGTACTTATGTCTCACTCACAGCTTTTCTATTGCAGACAATCTAAAATGCTCCACAGAGGCAACTGCTTGATTTTATCACAGTAATCCTTTACTTTAGGGCTTACAACCAGGACAGACTTTTTTATTGCTTTTTTATCTGGAAGACACTGGATGTCATAGTACTATGAGAACAAACTGTTGTAGACATCAGAGTTCTTCCCTTAGGCTGATACCACTTGGGATATTTGTGAATATTGGCGGGTTTTATTTACATTCTGATTTTACATAGCTATTTTTAGAAAACTTCTAGAATTTTCTGTAGACATGATAAAACTTAGCTTCAGTATGATTTCTTTTAATTTGCACTTACTCCGGTGCTCATTTGAAACACAGACCCTATCTGAGTGACTTTTTTAAGACTGATAACTTTTCATGTTGTCAATTCAGACCTATAACAGGGTAAGCAAGCAGAGTTAAATTACAGCTCAGTATGGCAGGGCCTTTTCTGCTCTTGAACAAAAAGCTGTTAAATTCAGGAGTTAGTAATCTCAGAGCCTTTTTCTAACCTGTTGATTCCTGTTTGCTTAAACTAAAGTAACTACATCTTCGTGCTGAGAATTGCCTCTAAGTAAGAAGTGGAGCGAGAATTCTGAAAGTGATTTCTTTATCAAATATGTTGTTAGGTTTCAGATAATGCTGAGTACCTGTCTTCCAGAAATCATGCTCAGATTGGAAATCCAAAATCACTAGTAGTGAAATTGTAGGCAGGTTAAAAGGATATTTACTTTCATTCAGGTCTGAACGCTATCAGGAGCTAGTCACTGTGACATTCACTTGCTGCTGTTTTCCACAATTCTGATAAATGCCTTCAGAAATTATATTCAATGACGACCGTTATCTAAAGAGGTGCAATTGGCCTGATTTAAAGGTCTTATGCATAGCACAGGACCTTATTGATGTCCTGCGTCATTGCTGCAGGAAATTATATTGTATTAGCCTTCTAATAAAACAATTAAATTCTATTTTTAGATAACTCTGGAAGACTCTCCAGAGTTCTTTGTGGCTAAATAATTCTTCTCCTAGATCTACAAAATTGTGGTGTGTTAAACCTGGCTGACTGTCAGATCTGCAACCAGAGTGCCCTCTTGCTCTCTCTCCTCAGCGAGACAAGATAAGAAAATAAGGTCAAAAAGCTCAGGGTCAGAATAAAGACAAGGAAATCACCTGCTAATTACCATTATGGGCAAAATAAAGTCGACTAAGAAAGATTAATGGCCAATTAAAAATAGAATAGGAGAGTGAGAAAGACAAAAGTAAACCCACTTTGCCCTCATCCTTCCTTCTTAGGATCAAATTCACTCATGGTGCGTTTGCATCCTCTCCCACCAAGCATCAGTGTGGATATCTGCTCTGTGTTCCCGTCCATGGGTTGCAGTTGGATAAGCGCCTCCATGCCGTCTACATGGGCTGCAGGATGATCTCTGTTCTGGTGCCTGGAGAACCCCCTCCCACTCTTACACTGACATTGGTGTCTGCAGGGCTTTTTTGCTCACTTTTTTTCACTCTTCATCTCATAACTGGCATGCAGCACTTTTTGCCCTTTCTTAAATACATTATCACAAGGATAATGTGTTTAAGAAATACATTAACCCTTGATAATGTATTGTTGATGGGCTCAGCTCTGAACAGCAATGAAGCCGGCTGGGAGTGGTTCTATCTGTGGGGGTGGATCCTGTTCCCTTGTCACACAAGGCATCCTGGCAGGTCCCCACAATCACAAACTTGTCACCTAATCCATTGATAACTTCTACTGAGTAGTATAAGGCTTTTCTTTATCTGCTTTCTGCTGTGACACTTTCCCTGCGGAGCAGTAAAAGTGAACTGGCAAATACCTGTGTGACCTGATGTTTGATATTAACACTTAAAGCAGAAAACTTTTCAAAGGATATTTTTCTTGCGTTTTCCCAGTCCATGAAGCAACTGTTTAGTACTTTCTGTAAATGAGATTTAAGTGTCACTGAAGAATATGTGAAGAAAGAGTACTGTAGGGATTAAACACAATATCTCCTGTAACCTTGCTAAAATATTCCCAGGTAAACTAAAGTTAGAGGCTTTCCTTTGGTTATAATAAGGCACTTTTAGAAAATGTGACTCTGCTCAACTTAGGTTTGATGGAAGAGCTTATAACAATTAAATTTCCTCATTTGGTATTGTAATTATACATACATATATATACACATAACAGCATCTTGCCACATGAATTTTCTTCCAATTTATGGATTTCATTGAATAAATTAATTTTACAGCTAAGACACTGAAAATGGTTGAAATTATATTGTGTTTATTAAAAATGTTCTATAGCAGTAGAAGAAATTACTTGTAGTTTATAAATGTTAATAAAGTAAACCAACTCTGAAATTTTTAAAATTACTATATCACTTCCTGTTAAAAACAGAGTAATTTAAATCAAAGAGTGTGTTCTTAATATTGCAATTACACATAAGCACCCATTAGAATGACCACACATTATTACTGATTCTCATAAAAAATTGAAGTTTTAACAAAACTTTTAGGTATGGTAGTAGAAAGTTTCATCAACTATGACAGTTATGGATTGCTAAAAATACTTGCGCAGTGAAAACTGAAGGTCATACCAGTGATTCCAGTGGTAGTTCTAAGGCATTAAATAGACCTCCTTCTATAAAATAATGTTTTTATAGGATATGCCTCACTTCTTTCTCCATTTAGGAGTGATAACCTTTATTTGATTAGTTGCGTCTGCTAAAGTAGATGTACTATTTCACTGAATATTGGCATGGAATGCCCATGCAGCTGCACTGTTGCATGAAGCAACAGTGCTGCAGAAAACTCATACCATGACACTCTGCATGTTCTCCCTTTTGCTGATTAGTCCTATTTCATGGTATTTATTTCAGCCCTACAATGAGTTTGCTGAGCAGTAATTTATAAATCTCTTGAGTGCATCCTGACGGGAGGGAATTGAAAAAAGAAGTGAACTGAAGAGAATATCATAGACTATCCTGAGTTGGAAGGGTCTGACTAGGATCATAGGTTCCAATTCCTGGCTCTGCACAGAACACCCCAAGTGTCACACCACGTGCCTGAGAGCATTGTCCAAATGGTTTTTAAACTCTCTCAGGCTTGGCACTGTGACCACTTCCCTGGGGAGTCTGTTCCAGTGCTCAATCATCCTCTGTGTGAAAGATTCCTTATACCTAACCTAAACCTCCCCTGAGACAGCTTTGTGCTTTTCCCTTGGATATGGCATCATATCTTGTACTTACTAGAGATTTTCCGTATCTATTATGGAAGACATGGTAACATCTTATTACTTCATGAAACCACCTCTTTATTTTCACTTTATGCATGCAAAACCTTGAAGTCTCCTTTGTATAAATCACCACAGGATCTCTATGATACAAAGCCTTATGTTTTTCTATGTCTCTCTGAGAAACCCTGATGTGAGGAACAGCTTTGAGCTGTGGAGCAAAATAAATGCTTCCTATTTTCATTTCATCCCTTTTTTGTATAAATATTTCCATGAATGTTTTTGCACTTTATGCACTGATTTATGCATCATGCAACTTCTGTTTGACCAAGGGATAAACAATAGGAATGGCTTTTACACTGGGGTCTGCTCTGTCACCAAGTGAGGGTTACAAGTAACAGCACTTAAGTGCTTACAAAGAAAGCCAGTCATCCTTTTATTATTTTGACTAAGAATGAGTTAATGAAGTATTTCATTTGACTTTATAGACAAAACAAGCATTTAAACCAAAGCTCTTTATTGGCCAAGAATTCTGATTTTCTTGAAGTGTGTAGAGGACCCTAAAAGAGATGCTTGTTGGCTTGCGTTTTAGATGTGACTGACAAACAAAACATTTTCAGGCCTCTGAATGGTTCCACTCTACAGGCTATATCCTCTTCTGGTGACAGCATTGAGTAAACAACTACATTTAATTGCTGTTATGGGATCTCTGTAAATCTCAGTGATGAATGACAGTAAACATATTCTCCACAGAACTTCTAAGCATACCATAACTTATCATCAATGATGACAGCAACAACAAAAGAATCAAGACTAATTGAAATTAAGATTTCCCAGAACTCAATAGCACTTACTTTATACCAGCTTTCCATGAGAAGGAAAATGTACTACTTATTCTATCTTTTTAATCAGAGTTCTCCCCATATTTTAAATGAAAACTCCACTTCTTTTAGTGTTCAGATGGGCTAAAGAGACAACATTCTTAGGAATTTTATCCTGTCCTGGAGATAAGCATGCAGAACAGAATTTACATGTAAAAATGAAGCTAGGAACTTGAGAAATAAATACAGACTAGCTAAGCCAGATATACTAATTATTCATCTTATGTCACTGGTGTCAGGTACCACACCTCACTGATTCCTTACATATTGGTAGTTTTGCTGTTGCTGGGCAGAAGAGCATCAGCAATGGGCACATACCTCTGCCTTAGGTGGCTTTAGTAACCCATCCATGGAATTTGCCAGTTACTGAGATAAGAACTTTATGAAAGACATATATCTACATGAATGTAAGATGTTTTTTTAACTGTACAAAGGCAACATCTTCAGATACTTTTCACACCTCCACAAAGCCAGTATACTTGAAATGAAAATGTATTCTTCCTCAATATAAGGAGAATTCAACTTGGGAAAAATGTCACTCTTTGAAGCTATGAGATTCTTTATGAAACACTGTATTTAATGACTAAGACATAGCAAAACATAGTTTTCAAGAAGCAGCTATATAAAAAAATCCTCCCCATCAGATGTCACAATGTAATGTAAGCTTTGGAAAACTGCTTTTCCTAGTTTTAAAGTGTGACTGATCAAATAAATTCTCAGGTTTGCACGTTTTGCAGGTTTGATTGTAGTTGCTGCTGTGTAATCCAAATTCTCCCAGAGTGGTTGCAGAGGTTACTGTACCTAGAATGGCAGAAGAAACTTATAGTTAATACACTGCATAATACTCCATTCTAGTAAGCTTTTCCTTTTCTCCATAGTTCCTTTCATGTTCAACAAAACATCTTACAGACTTTTTTCTGTTTGAAAAGTCTTTATAGTTCTCAATACTTTGTAAATACTGAGATGCGCGTGTGACTTGTGCTCTGACTGCAGGTCATATTCTAGGATTGTTTGTTTGGGCTTTTATTCAGCAAATGTGTACAAGAACTTGTTAGTTTACCAGAATAGAGAATAAAACTGTAGTATATACCTAGTGGAAAGCTAAGAAGCTTTTAGGCGTTTCCAAGCTACACGCCAAACTGCTCAGTACACTTCTTAGTGTAAAATGCTGGATACCATGTGCCCGAGACTCCTTATTAGTGTTCATTCCTTTAGCCCACAACACTCTAGCTCTACATTTTACAGCATCTACCTCAAGTTAAGTGTTTCTCTTCAAATAATCAAGGGGTTCTATTACTTTTGAATGCATAGAGTAATTTTGGAGATCAAGAAGCATTCTGTTCCTTTTAACAATTTCTGCAACATCAAAGTAGGAAGCACAGTTGAGCAACGACAGATCTGCTGGGTAAATTACTTTGACTAGTAAAGTAGCAAAAAATTATTAAAAGAGAAATAATTCTATCCTACTTTGAAATACATTTAAAAGGACTGATCCATGTGATTTTTTAAATTCAACTGAAAGTATTTTTGAGAATATTTAGCAATGTGACAAATTTAATACCAGAAATAAAGCTTTTCTGCACATTTCTTCAGAAGAAAAGCCTT
>NW_005054297.1:26511750-26516209 GCF_000277835.1 Geospiza fortis
CAAGGCATTAAGGTAATCAATACCAGGTACAATACAGAAAATGCATCTTTTTAACTCTTGTGAAGGAATAAAATGTTGCTCTTATGGGTTTTTCTGCTGACCCCTGTGTAAGCAGAGCTCAGGGGGTGTATGTAAACTTCAGTGCTCATAGAAAGATTTTTATTACACTGTGTTGAAAGAGACTTTCTTCTTTACCAACCTATTTGTTTTGGTGTGGATGTTAATTCTGTGGTTACTGAGAAATCATTCCACATAACTGGCTTCTATTTTGTCCTGAAAACAGCTGACATTTGGCCATGGATTTTTCTGAGCACCTAATTTATACTTCTTTAGCTTCTAAGTTTTTAAGAGTTGTATTTGGATCTAAATAATTTCACTATGTGCTTTGTTAAGCACAACAGTTTTCCTAACAATTACAAAGTGTATTTTGACTGTTATTACACTTTAAACTGTCCTTTTTAGTTGTTTTTTTCTTTGTTTTTATTTTCCTTAGAATTATCTATTGTAGCCTCAGATTTTGCCTTCTTTTAATACAGGTAGTCTCTTTAACTATCTGTAGGTGCTGGAATTATTTTTGGTGGTTACTTTTATCACTTCATCTTAAAGTTCATTTGCCAATTTATAGTCCTGTAAGTTTCTTGAAATCTATTTCAAACAAAGTAGTTTCATAAACAACCTTTTTCACTTCATTCTTTTTTTCTCTTTAACGCGTAGTTTATATGTTTGTAGCGTAGATTAGCGTGTAACCCAGCAGATGTTGAGACCCTCAACACATTATGTGTCCACTATGAAAATTCTCCTTATCCAATCTTTCAACAAATTGTTCAGGACCATCCTTTTATGCCATGGCTACTTAGCTTTGGCAGTTAATCTTCTTGAAAGCGTTGTAGTACTGGCCAGATATTCCTTATCCATGAACTTAATTGTTTTAAATGCCAATTCGCAAGTCTAATAGTGCTCCTTTATTTTTGAGGAGCCATTCTGACTTTATCCAGTATCATACGAAGCAATGTTTCTTTTTAGATATGTTTTGTGATGGGTGTTGCATTTTTCCCCCCTCTTCTATTGGTTTCTGCTGCTTTTCCCATTGCAGATGGCAAGCTTAGATGAATTTGTTTTACAAATTAATGCATTTTTTTTCCTGTGACACCTTTTGTTATGTCTATCTGGCTACCTGGGTACTATCAAACAGTGCTGTTTTGGTAGCATGTAGCTCAGCAGTTGAGCGGTGGTGGTACTGGGGTAAGTACTGATACAGTTACTGAGATACAGAAATCACCTTTGTGCTTTTGAAATTGAGTGAGCTCTGGTTGCAGCTTCACATCATAGAGAAAAAATACCTGAGAGCTTCCCTGAAGAGATTTGAACCTCACTTTCAACTCTGTAGAGAACTATTTTAGCTTCTGAGGGACTTTAGTTGGAACCAGAGCAACAAAGGAGTTGTTCTTTCAGTAGTAAGCACCAGTTCAAAATGTTGATTTTTTTTTTATTATTTGTTTGTTTACATGGTACACTTTGTGGGTTGAGATCTTAGATTTCTTTACAAGTGGGAATATGCTTTTAACCTTTGAAGAGTATTATGAACATACACTTAAAATCCCCATTTCGTGTATAAAAGGACGTTACATAGATGCCAAATAAGGATTATTCAGATATTTTTTTGGTTGGTATTTCATCAAACAAAATGCAGAACATGCTCATATGAAGTATGCTAGATATTTTTTCCTCCTATTTGGTGGTCATAGCCGGTTTCTCAGTAGCCTCAATGGAAATTATTTATGCTGTGAGTCTTCATTTGGATGGCAAAGCAGAGATCTAGGGAAGCTGAGAAGAAAGGCTCAAAACACATCTAGAGAAGGGCACTGAGCTGATGAAAGATCTGGAGCACAAGTCTGATGAGGAGCAGCTGAGGGAGCTGGGGTTGTTTAGCCTGGATCTAGGGAAGCTGAGAAGAAAGGCTCAAAACACATCTAGAGAAGGGCACTGAGCTGATGAAAGATCTGGAGCACAAGTCTGATGAGGAGCAGCTGAGGGAGCTGGGGTTGTTTAGCCTGGAGAAAAGGAGGCTCAGGGGGGAAACTTATTGCTCTCTACAACCCCCTGAAAGGAGGGTGTAGCCGGGCGAGGGTCAGTCTCGTCAACCAGACAACGTCTTGTCCTGTCCAAAGTAACAGGACAAGAAAACACAGCCTCAAGTTGCACCAGGGGAAGTTTGGGTTGAATATTAGGAAAAGATTCTTCACTGTAAGGGTGAACAGGCCTTGGAACTGGCTGTCTGGAGAAGTGCTGGAATCACCATCCTTGGAAGTTTTCAAATATATGTGTGACACTAGAAGACATGGCATAGTCCTAAATGTAGCAGTGCTCAGTTAATAATTGGACTCAACAATCTTAGGGGACTTTTCCAACCCTAAAAATCCCATGGGCTGTCAGTGGACAAAATATAGTTATGTGAAGTACCACATACTGTTTTGAATGTCAGTGTGGAAGAAATTGACCTTTATATTTTATTCATGAGACAGAATGCCCTTAGAAAATACAGCGAAACAATTGGATTTTCTTCCAAATAAATGGAAAAACTTGGTGAAGATGCTAAACAGAGTCAAAATTTTGTATAAGCTGATTATCAGTAAAGTTATCTTCTTCACTTCTTTTCACACTGAGAGACAATGTAATACTTTGCTTTATCGTGCTATCTTGGGCCAGTGAAAATACAAGTTTTGTTGACTGGGACCTTTTACAATCCAAAGGCTTAAAAAAAGCAATCCAAAAATAAAGGTATAACCACCAGCATGGTCACCATGAAAAGTTTTATCTTCTGAAATAAGTGAACAAAAAATTGGCTTTGTGCTTATTCCACAGACCAAAGATCTTTCTAAGGTGTGATGCGTGTTATGCGTGGGATTTCATCCATCAAGACTTTTGGGACTGGAAATTCAAACATGGCTTTACCTTAGGACAAATTCAATGCTTGGCTAAAATTGTAGAATCAGGTTTTGGCTGCTACTTTTAAATAGAGTTAGTGAAGTTCAAGTGTCATTAGCAAACCTCCTGGCGTTTAATGCACCATGTGAGCATCTGTGCTAGTAGCTTATAGTGTCACCATCTCCCTTGCTCTTCATTTATGACTGAAATGAAAGCATTATGACATGAGGAGTTATCTGTGGAGTTTGAATGTTTTCAAGTAGAGAAGAAAAATGAAATAGCATCTTGGCTTTAATTATCTTTCTGTTTATCAGCTGAAAGACCTATCTCATTTTTTTTCCGGGAAGCTTTTTTGAAAAGAAAACTTTTTAAAAGAAGGGATTCAGGGATGTAATCCCCAACTAAATAACCAACCTTAAGAAGCCTAGGCACTAGAGCAAAATAAAATTTAAGACTCCTCTTTCCATTTAAGACTCCTCTTTCCTGAAGAGCTGTTTCAGCCTTTTCAATAATGTAAGCCATATCTGAAACTCACTGGCCTAAGGATAAAGAGAAAATAATTTATTTATTTCAGGGACATTGAGGGAGAACAATTTCTGCAGCAGAAGTGGTTTTGGGGTTGCTAATACGTATGGTTCTGAGATGAGTCAGAGGAAGTTGGAAAGGAGCTTCAAAGTTACTCTAAGTTGTTTGAGGAGACTGAAAATCTTTAATGCTCTGTTGAGAGTATTAGATCCCTCTGTATTCCACCACCTCCTCAGCTCTGCCAAATCCTTCACCCATCACTCTACAGTTCCTCTCCCACAAACCTACCAAGTTCACGCTACTGTAAGAAGCTCTTCTGCCACAGGAAAGGAATAAGTGTTTTGGGAGGAGACTGAATTTTGTTGTTACAGTCAGCAGGGCTGAATCACTAACGTCACTTGCAGAGCCACAAAGGAAATATAAGCTTGAGCCACAAACTAATTTTAAACATGCTACTGCCCCTACATTTCCTGGAGAAACTGGTAAACAAATTCTAAAAATTAAAATAAATGTGTTTTGGTTTTTTTTGGTATGCATCAGGCAAGTGAAGTATCTACATTTGTCAGCACTCTGTCTTCTGTAATTGGGCTGTTTGTTTTGGGTTTTGTTTTACAGTGGTTTTTCCCTAAGCAAAAGAGAACCTATATTTCACTTTATGCTGGGAGCCAATATAAAAATTATTCAACTGGTGAGCAGGCTGACTGTTGAAAATCCCTTTCTAAGTGCCAAGTACTTGGTGGGATGACAATTTCATCGGTAACACACCACAAACACCATAAAACACAGGCAGACTTCAACAGCAGAACCCTGAGCACAGGGGCTTAACTGCAGCATTAGCTGACTGCTGAATGATACACTTGTACCTCTGTGCTGGAATTTATACATATCCAGTCTTCTTATACCATGGTTTACTGCACTGATTTTTTTACTTTTTTTTTTTTCTTTTTTTTTTTCTTTAATTCCCATGAGAAATAAAGATGTAGGGATTGACAGAGAAGGACTTGTAAAA
>NW_005054297.1:26516223-26546168 GCF_000277835.1 Geospiza fortis
AGGAATCCATCAGAGAATCACTGTGTAGAACTGATTATAAGACTACCTTCCTGAAGATCACATCCCTGGCTGGCTGGAGTTGCACATATGTGGTGTGTCAGCCCTTCAGAACTGTTGAGGAGAATCCAAAACAAGTGTCTGTTTTGAACAAGTCTGTGCTGCCTTTGATTTATCAGCTCCATGCAGTAGAACTCCTCTGCTCTGAGTGCACATCACAGGAGGTGGTGTCTGAGTGGATTAATTATGAGGTTAAGGCAGGCAGTGACAAAAACTGTAAAGAGGAGGAAACAAAGAAAACAGTGCAAGTAGAATCTTCTAAGCAGCATATAACTCAATTTAGGTCCTTGGTTAAAATATTTGTGGCTGTATCGTCACTTGAGCTAAGAAACTTTTAGACTTTTTGTGAGTCATCTCTGATCTTGTATCCAAAGAGATAAAAAGTACACTATGAATAATCTCTGCAGTTTCTGCATTGGTTAAAACCAAGAGATGAATTAAAGACACAGTGATCTCGATTTCAGAGCTTAAAAATCTATAAATATGTATTAGCTGTTGTGTTACAGAAATAGTGGATAAGTAAAGAATTTTTTATGCTGAGAGCTTATTCACTTAGAATAAAGATATGAAAGTGCATCAAGGTGGAAAAAAGGTCTAAAATTTGAAGCTCGTAGAAGAACAAGGTTTACCTAACCAACTTTCTTTTTTTATTTAAATGAGAGTATTGGGGAAGAGGTATATCACTCTGCTATGGAGTCAGCATAGTCTGTACTTAGAACTAGAACAGGTCAGTATCTCCTCTGGGAAGAAAATGCAGTTTTAACATGGTAAAGTGGACATCTTAGGCTGAATATTTTAATAGTAGCAATATGGCTAGGGTTTTTTTCTTAACTTCAAGTTGCTAATATTGTACTTTCTTTTACTGCAGCTCAGCTCTTGTACCTTTCTTTGTCAATGATTTTCAGTGATTTTTGACTTGTAATATGCCTTCCTTATATCTTATTACTCACTCTACTACCCATTGATCTCAGGCAGCAGTTCTAGTCCAGCAGTAAATACCAAAGCTAAACTCAGGAAATTTGGGATTCGGATTTTATTTAAGCAATAATTCAATTTAGTGAAGAGCAGTATTGATTCTATTTTTATATATACTTTGCATGAGGTAAAGATAGACTCATGATCACACCTCTTGTGGATATACTGCCACAATTTAAGCAACTTGAGGAAAAAAATGTAGAGGGTATGGTTTGCAGCTTTAAGAATCTGCTCTGTGTGCAGAGTCTTGAAAAACTTAGTGCAAATACTTATGTTGTAGGGAAATAAGATATAAATGGGCTGGAGATTTTTCTGTCAACAGGATTATTTCTAGTCCTAGTAGAGAATTCTCTACTACAATATACTTTTTCTTGAGAGAAGTGCCATTAGTGAGTAATATATCCCTTTCTGCCTCGGTCCAAAAATAGTGTACATCAGTGTCTGGAGTGGAGTGTTTTGGGGGAAAACACTCAAGGTTTTTCTTCTTCATATTTGCATTAGTTACCAAGCTACCAAGCAGAAAAACGTATTTCAAGTTAAGGTTCAATAACCTTAAACAGAATATAAACTTGATGGTGTCTGAAGTGCAAACAAATTTTAAAATTTCATTAATTTCATATGATTTTAAAGAATTTTTTAAACATTAATTAATTCAACGATTATACTAGAAGTTGTCTATAAGATATAGAAATATTTGACGCCTTGATGATCTTGTAGACAGACCTCATCCAAACCATTTGAACATATACACATCCAGAATTTTGGTCACACATGTTCTAATTTCTCTGGCAGCAGACTTAATTTTATTATATTTTTATATTTGCAACTCCAGTTGATCAAACTATTGTGGTTTTGACTATTTTTTCATTTGTTTTAAACTGTGGTCATGGACAGTGATGTTAACATGCTGAAAAATCTGGAGTGAAGGTTTTTGTCTCTCTGCATCAAATAGGACTTGAAATACCTTCTTAGATCATTAAATGTAATTCCATACTGACACCAAGCATGTTCTCTTTTATTTATCTCTAAATTATCATTTTGTCCTCTGTGAGGTAAGATTTCTCTTGTATGTAGTGATAAAAAACACTCTGGACCTCTACCATCTTTCAGTGTTTGACAGACTTCCATTCCCTGAGGAGACTTTGTGAACTTTTATAGGTGATCATATGGAGATATTCAGAGTAAAAACAGGGATTCAGCAATGCTGCTTTGTTCAGCCTGTGATGCAAACACAAAGCTATTAAGGATAAGATATCTCAAAAGAATTTTATCACTAGAATGTTGAAGAATGCTTGGCAGATCAAAACACATTATACACTTTCCAATTAAACAGTCCTGCTTAAGTTATGTGATAAGTAGTGCATGCACTCTTGAGTATTTCTGCTCAATAGTGCTTTGAGAATCCTGGTTTTTTTTCTTCTATTGAGACACTTTATCATATCACATTAACCACCTGGGGAAATTCAAGACCAAAACTAGAATTTTAATAGAACTTTGGTTTTGGTATTGCACTTAATTAAAATACTCAGATGAAGCCCAAGAGTTGTTCTATATGAAGGCATTTCCATGCTTCAGTGGAATAAGTCTTCCTTAGAAATGTGGTGTAGCTACTTATGTGCTCTGGGGGTTGTAATGCTGCTCTACTACTCTGCAAAATGCTTGGAGGTCAAAGAAAATGCCTACATCATAACAGCCTCAGGCAACACTAACAATATCTCACTTGAAAAGGCACCTTGCATCCAAAGGACTTCAGCTACAAAGATTATAGGAGCAATTATATGCAAGTTGTAGGGAGAAAAGTTGGGAGGAGGAAACTTTTACATTTTTTCTATAATTTGAAAAGCGCTTTGTTAGCAGAGAACAAAGGCTGAAGAAATTTGAGGGAGGTAACTGAACTGATTAAAAGACTGTTTTGTATTTTGATTTATAAAAAGCTGCTTAAGTATCGATTTCAAGTATGACAACTTGAGTAAGACAATTTGTCCTTCAATGTCTTAATTTTCTCACCTGATGAATTCAGTAAATTAAGTTTCCTTTCATTTTGAAGCATGCTATATTTTAGTGCTGGAAAGTACTTGTATTGCTTATACATATTAATATCAGGAAAAATTTTCAATTTTAAAAGAACATCAAGCCAAAACCTGATTCTACATTAAGTCCAACACTTTTTTAAACAATTTCAAAAACTTATATGCCAAAAAAAAATTCAAACTAATAAGAGGAATGTTAATCCATCAAACATCTGGAGGATGAAAGAGAGAAAGAATGAAGAAACAAATGTAGAATTTAAAGAAACTGAGAAAAATCGCATGAGATAGACAAATCTGTCAGAAAGGGCCCAAAGATGGGCCCAATGTTTAGAAACATACTATCATATTACAGCAGCATTCTCTGTTTCTCTATTTACTGCTTGCCTCAGTTGCACCAAAATTTAGGCTCGGTATAAAGATACTTGAGTCCCCTGTCAGGCTTTAACTTTCAAGAAAACCTTTGGGTAAATATCTTATTCTACCTAATTTTGAAAGTAATGTGTTTAAAAAAAATAAATCACCCTGAAACAGTGTTTTTATGGAGAAAATAATTTACTAATAACAACAGAGTCTAGAACTATAGATTATATATTGTCACTTGATATAACACTAAAAACACATTGTACCCAATGGGTCTCCTGATGGTCCTGGTTGTCTATAAAAAATGTCTCTTTATAACCTGAAAATTGAAAGTCATCAAATACTTCCTAACATCACATAAAAGATTTCAAGGGCTTTTATTTTTTCCTACTGAAGGCCTTAAGTCACAAATAAAGAGGAAGATAATTTTTTGGATGATTTTATTTGCAACTAAAGCTCGTGTGTGTGCTTACATTTATAAGCAATATTACATAATTAAGCAATATTACATAATAAGCAATAAATAATTAATATTACATAATTAGGCAATAAGAGCAATGTTACATAATTTTTCTTTTATATCACTTGACCTATGACTACATCAGCTTGATGTTTAATAATTTTATGTGAGTTTTTTTAAAACTATAAAAGAAGCAACTTATAATTTAACATATTTATTTATATTAATGAAACATGGAGATATTGTCATGTTCTTTACTATGTGTCACTGTGCTTTCTTCAGATGGGTCTTGTGATTCACATTTGGTGAAGGTTTGGGTCTGAATCTTTTATTTATTTATTTTTTACTTTTTAAACTGAATCTTACTCTATGGGATTATTTTTCCATCTCTTTTCAGTTGCTGGTCTATATACAAAAACCTATAAAGGCTTTAGTTGTTTTCAGAATCCTGTAATTAATTCTTTGGTAAGCAAATCTCAGGCACAGATGAATCCTTGAATCCTTACCTCTAAATAGTGTGAAATGATTATTTTTTACTTTATTTTTCTTATGTAATCTGATTGTAACAAGTGAACTAGTAGGAAAATGACTTAACAATTTACTGTGAATTATTATTATTTTACAATAGCTTTACACTAAAAATATTATTTCTAATGTTTAATGGAAAATATAGGTCACCATTAACATAGGCTAAAAGGGACAGGGACTATATATGGAAACTAAAAGAAATGCCCTGTAAAGTAATGCCAGATTATGTTTCTGTTCTGCTCTTACTAGCGACAAAAGAAATATAAAATTTAAATTATAGAACAGAACCAGATTATGTCTGAATATCTGTTTGTTAAAATTTCTATACTAAGTAGTCATAGAATAGAATGAATAGAATAAATTCTAGTAATATAACAATGTATTCGTAGAAAGTATGCCTTAATGCACATAATGCACAACTAATAAGATAAATGCAATACATCTTGTATGAAATGTAAAATACATTTAATAGCTCAATTCTGTTTTTAATTGCTCAGTTAAGCAGACAAAAGATTTTTTTCTGTATCTGTTAACACTAAATATGAAAGTTTTATTAGCTCAGTTTTTTACATTAAATACAAAAGAAACACCCCATTTTTATGCATTGCATTACAATCCCGGCTAGAGCTGATAATTTCCCGGATTTTCATTTCATCACATATGAATTCAAAGTCATCTTGCAAGAAGTTATACTCTTTTACGGTGCTGAAGTGATCAGGACTGAGGAAGGTAAAATACAACATGCTACCTTTACCTTCTTCCTCTAAATTAATACACAAGCATGTGTAGAAATCTTCAAGTTACCTTCAGAAGTCAAAAAGATATAAAAAAATATCAGTAATAAAAATAACCTTTACAATGTTAAGTATAGATTACTTATTTCTTAGTTGCCGAATTTGTTCCTGGAGTTGGCTAACTTGTTCTTGAAGGTCTGTACCAGACAAGTGAACTATAAACCCTTGGCTCAGCTGACTCCTGTGGAATTCACTTCAGTCACTGCCTCAAGGAACAGACTACTGAAGCGAAGAACTACTCGTAACGCCTAAGAGTGTTTCAGAAATTACAATAAAATTTGGAAATTTAAAGAGGGGTACTGTTTCATTTCACCTATATCATTGCAAAGTAAAAAGCAGCACAATCACCCCTAGCAAAGCTTGATAAATATCTTGAGCAGGGACTTATTATTATCATTCTCATTTTTTTGACCTAGTCCCTCACCTTTTTTAAAGCCTAAAAGACTGGGTTATCTAATCCATGTTGTACACCTTTAATTATTATCTGGATTTTGTTTTAGAGGCTCCATTTTTTACTTGCAGTCAGCAAGCTTCTTTGGATAAACACAGTATTATAATTATTTCAGACTATTTTATATCTTGCCCGTGTAATGAAAAAATAATTTTGCTTAGATATTGTGCAGTTTCTTTACACCTAAATCATCTTATCTAATGCCAGTTCACCATTTGAGTTGTTGCCAAAATTTTGATATAGATGCTCTACCCATCAGTATCTGATAAAATTGTGAGTGTGGGGAGGGGGGAATAAAACTTTTAAATACAATGAAATCAGTTGAAACTGAAGGATTTTGGACAAGCAAGAGCAAAATGTAGTAGTTCCGCTTAAGAACAGGAACTGCCTCTATTTTAAAGAAATAATTTCCATGTGTTTGATTGTTTGATACTATTTCTTTAACAACTTGTATAAATTTAAAAAGATAATCATAATAGCATATAGATAGATAATATATGAGAAAAAGTAACATAAGTATTTACCCAAGTTTCCTTAACCACTCCAAGCAGCTCATCCTTGTGCTGTTGTCTGTTCTGTAGTGTTCCCTTTGCTGCTGTAACCATAGGTGTTTTGTTTCTGAATACAGCCCTCACTGGTTGGCAAACCACATGCAGTTGCTGCTCCAAAGGGATTACCACTGACACATAAAATAAAAAAAGCTGTTGACAGCCAGATCAGAGGGAAGCGATGACCTACCTTATTAAATATCATAGCCCTCTGTGAGTGTGAGCGACCTATCAGTGTGCATTCAGCCAAGTAAATATTTCAATAAAAATACAGTCTTAAAATTCTTCTTTAACCCCTGTGATGTATAATGCAAGTCCATCCCTATAACATCTTCCAGAACCAAACAGGCCCGTTAGAATCATCTAGGTGTAATTCTGGTCTTTTCCTAGTGAGATTTAAATACAGTAATGACCATGCCTTGTGCAACTCCCTGCGAAAAGCACTGATTTTAAAAATAATGAAGTTAGCATTGCATGGGTTTTTCTCTACAAACCTGGAAGTGTTACTTGGAAAAAACTATGCTGTTTGTCACCGACATGTTCCTTACTGAAGTTATTTTGGGTAGGCGGGTGGGCACAAAACCCCTTCTGTGGTTACAAAGATGTTATCCTGCGTGTATCCATAAGAAGCACGAGGATATGGCTTTCTGTGCTCAAAAACACTGATTCAGAAATATCTCCGGATGTTAAACAGCTGTGCGTTGGTGGGGAGTTTTTCTTCTGTGGGGGTGTTTTTTAAAGCACCTAGAAAAGGGGAACGGCATTCTGCCATTAACACTGATATCAGCATTACATTGCACATAGTTCTGAATTCAGTGAGAATGCATTTCTAAAGGAAGTAAAGCTGCAATTTTCCTTAAAAGGAGAACAAACTGTTGTGATATCTTTCAGAAAGAAAATACATGCTGAAATAAAATCTTTCCATATCTCTGGTGAGAAATAGATAGATGCACTTAAGCAGTGCTCCTGTGACATGTGTCAGCTATGGAAAGAAAATTTGTGACTTTTCTAGAAGCTTCAACAGGATTCGCTACTGTTAAATAACCAGTAGAAAAATACAGGCTTATATCTACTTGATTCTGTTGCAGTACAGCAGATTTAAAGGAAGAAATACAGTATAGTACAACTCCTTTGTGCAGCTGGGTGTTAACACTCTAATACCATGAAATTGCAAGCTCTGTGGAAATGATAAATTTCAAAAAAATGACCCCATAAATATACGATACTCCAAAAAATCTAAAATGAGAAGCAGGTTTTATTGCCACTATATATTACCTTTTGTAATCCAGGGCTATTCCACAGATGAGACCAAAAACCAGTACTTTAACAACAAAAATCTGAGATGATGCTTAATAATGAAATCTTGGTAGGTTTTACAGATAAAATATTTATTTGTTCCTACAGTATTTTCTAACATTAGTGGTCAAACTATGGGTGTATATAGCCAGCCGTACAAAAAGACAAACATCATACTGAATCTTTATTTTGTCCAGCTAATGAAATTAGTATCTCCATTCACCAGTAATAAAGTTAATCAGTTTGAATTGCAAGAGAAAATGATAAATAAAAGTTCAATAACCCCTTCATCTAATAAGGGAGATTTAAGGAATTGGTTACTGTTATTACATATATCTTGAAGTCCCTTTAAGTTTTCAAGATAGCGTGACAAGACGGTGGTGCAACGAAGTTATGAACTATATGTTGCAGCATGATGTAATGAACATTTATAGATTAAAATTAGTTAGAATTTAAATAATCTCAACCATATGTAAATGAATTGCCATTTTGGACTATATTGCATCAACAGAATGTTTAAATTTTGTGTAAAATATTGTTTCCTTAATTCCTGCATATTTAATTGTCAAAGTCAGTTTACATGCTTGATGCATGGGTTTTAATGTTTGGCTTTATGTTTTCAATATGATGAATTTAGTGATGTAAAAGTTACCAAATGCATTAAGGATCTTTGGTGCATAGATAATAAGATATACTGTAGTTTTGAATAAGAAAAATTAAGGAGTTTCTCTTGTTCTTTGAGGAATTTGATCAAAGGACAATAGAAGAGTTATGTGAAATTTTAGAGAGTAATTTATTTTGTTTTTCTAAGAAAAAAAAAGTAGAATCCTTTTCTTTCTACATTTAGAATCTTGAAAAGTGAGAATAATTTAAAAGTGACGTAATGGGACTACATAAAAAGTGCCAATAGAAAGGAATTGATTCCAAAGATTTAAAAAAGTTTGAAAGAAATAAGTATCTGTAACAAATCTTGTTGTTCAGAACTTTGAGGTTTTAATTGTCTTCCTCTGTGCCATCAAAAACATTTCTCAAAATTATTAAAAATGTGTAGCAGATAACTTCCTTTTGATCTCTCATATCATCATTTTCTAATTATGTATGCAAATTTCACTACTTGTGGTTGAAATAGTAAAAAAGAAACCACAAAAATTGATTATGTATTCTGATACTGAGGGTTACAAATATTTAAGGTTAACTAAACTTCCATAACTTTCTTGTGGCAATCTGTCTTCTTGACATTGGTTTGAGAGGAGAAAATTTTTCAGATGGCTGTTGAAAATGTGGAAACAAGTGTTTTGGTGCATGTGGTGGGGGATTACTTGTAGTACTTGTAATTTTTTGTGGTGTTTTGTTTTAGAAAACTGCTTGTGTGGTCCTTGTATGATCCTGTATTTGAAGAAAAAAATGCTTATTTATGGTGTAAAATATATAGATAGTTTAAAAAGCAGGAAGGGCACAAAAAAGACACAATGCTCACCGCTCTGAGAGAAATAGTATTAACTAATATTTCTATGAGTTGGTTGAGCTGTTTCCTGTTCCACCACTGGTGGTTTACAGGTTTTTCTGTATGCTATGCTGGGAAACTGTCGGGAATAAAAAACCTTCTGTCTTCCTGATGAGCAGTTCATTGATGCCTGGAGAATATTATTGGTTCAAATCCTCCATGTAGTCAATGACAAAGGGCCCTCATTGTGGGGAGATGCAAATTTGCTTCCTGATGCAAAGATTGATGCCACTTCAATGGCAGTGGCTGAGATTTTAGTGTTAATCTGCAGTGGACTTCCTGGCACAATCTCCTTTACTTTCATTTTGCAGTGGAAATGATTTTCTTTTCCCCTTCAAATGATGGCTCAAATATAATGGAATTGCTTTCTCCAGTAATTTTGTATAATATACTCACTTTCCTGTCTTGGTTGATGGAAAGGGTGTGGATAACTGGTGGCTCCACAGGAGCAGGTTAGTGCTGATCTTTCCCTTTAAGTTTTACTGGTGCTCTGCCTGGTGTCCCTTCATCCTATTTTGTCACTGGGATAGCCACAGCAGCACAGGGTTCAGCTAATGGCATATAGCACTCTTGGACAAGGAGATAACGAGAAGTACAATCATGGGAAGTTTTACAGCGCTTAATTATACCAGCAAAAAATTAGATTAAAAGGAGCAGGTAAGGTGCAGGTCCCTTTAGTAAGTCTGTTCCAGGCTGTTCCAGGAGTCAAAACCCAACTACCACATGAACAAATCCCTCCATGGAGGACCAAAATTTTGCAGTGATTAAGATTCAGCAGTTTTAAGTTTGTCATATAGCTACAACTACCAAAAAAAAATCTGTAAAACTTGAAATTTAAACTTTGGCTAAGAGTTTGGTAAACACTGTTGAGAGAGGGGAGAAAGGAGTTTTGTTGTTCTTTCATGTGGCATGAAAACACCCAAAATGCATTACTAACATGCAGAAATGTTTTAGTTAGTAGCCATTTCCTTTGAATTTTATGAATCAATACATTCAATGTTTTGCGATTTTTTAAAATAAATATCTGAGCAACATGTTTCTACCTCTCCAGGAGGATATTTTGAATGTCAAAAACTTCTTACTTTTGTTTTTTTAAAATGAATTATTACTTTTAACTGGATTTATTTTTCAATCATTTTTAGTAATTTTTTCAATTTATCTTTTAAAATTTATTTAATTTTGGAGTTTTTTATTTTGATCATAAAATTAGTTAGCTTGTTTCTCTCAAAATGGCCTTTCAAGCATATTATGGTAACTGGATAAACTATTGAAGTTATTAAGAAAAAGTAATTTTTTAAACAAAAGCAACAAATTATTTTTCTTCTGTCTCTTCGAGTTAGTGATTAGATCTCATCGCTCCTGTGAAGAAAAAAAAATCTATCTCAGATTGCACAGAATGCTAGAGAGGACCCTGGTGTGATGCAAATTGACCAAAAAGCAGCTGAATGTTGAATTCTGACAATAGTTTAAACACCTCCTTTCTTCTTGGATATTAATATTAAAAACTGCAAGAAGGACTTTACAGGACTTGACTACTAAGAATTTTAGGCAATTTGAGATTACTTAGAGTTACTGAATAGATTGCAATATTTTAAAGGCATATACTGAAAAATTTTAACAGTTCTCAGAATAATACAAGATTATTGTGATGTTCGTCATTAGGGGACAGGGAAAGGAGAATTTAAATACCTAAGTAGTATGGGGGTTTTTCCTCATAATTTCTCAGAAACAGTAAAAGTTGACAATTTTATCATTGAGATTAATTTAGCCTATTAATGTATTTACATTGATGCTTGTATGAGTAGATAAACTAATACTAAATGCTTAAAAATACCTGAAGCTTGCACAGCAGTGTAATGTAGCATGCAGTTCCTAATAACTGGTTACTGTAAGGTCTTCTCTGCCTTATTCAGACATTCAGGGTGGCAGTAAGGGGAAGGGTTATGTAAAGGTACATAACATACAGGGGTTTCTTTTTTTTGTATTTTATAGAGTGTTATATAAAATGTTGAACATTCCTGTTTTCAGTGAGTGAAAATGAACTCTGTGTCACCTTAAGAGTTAAAATGCTGTTCTAATAACAGAATAAGTTGTGGAAAAGGTACACATGTTTCACATATTGCAAGTACTAACTCTGAGATATAATGAATATTTGCTTCACCTTGGCTGTCAACATAGGGCAAGGTAAAAGTATGCTTCAGATTAAAATTAATATAGAAATTTTCAACTAAAAATATTCTCAGGATTGAAAACTATGTAGTACATCAAAAAGACCCAGGCATGCTATGATAGATTTTCCAACAATTTGGCTTTGGAAGCTTCTACAATTTTGTTTGTTTGTACATTTAAATCTAGCTGTTTCATTGCAAATATCTCATATTAAAAGAAAGATTCTGAAAGATTTGGTTTAAACAATTAAATTTAGGAAAAAATTCAAAGTTTTTCAAAATAGGGAGGAATCTAATTTAAATTTATTTTCTGACACACCACTTGTAAATCTCTGTATGCAATGACTGAGCTGAAAAACATCTGTCAAATGTTAAACATCATTAAGAATTGAATGAAGTATACTCTAAAGTGATCATAAACCCTCTTCTTTCAATTAATTCCGTAAACAGCAATGAATAGGGAGTTTATAAGAGTGTCTGCTAGCTCTTGCTGTTGATTCTTTGTGAATTGATTTTTTATAAAAGATTTCAAACAAAGTTGAGGGGCAAAGCAAAGGTGTTTATAAGGAACTTTTCCTGGGTTGAAAAACAAATTATCAATGTATTTGATACAGTCCTCAGTGGCAGGGAAAATGTTACTTGTCTAATGGAAAAACAGTGATGCAGAAATTTATGAAACATAATACTTGGACGTTTAAAGCGTTTTTTTTAAAACCATATCTAATCAATTCTTTCTAATCAATATTTATGTTGGCTCTCCAGTTATTCATGCTCATAGTTGTCTGAAATTAAATGCTGATGGCTTTAATTGACATTTTCCTGATAAAGAAGCATAAAATTATACCTGGCTATTAAGGAAATCCTCTGTTCCCGTATTGAGTTTGCATGGTCAAGGCTGGGTGGCTGGAGGGATACACGGGTGGCTTCTGTCAGAAGCTGCCAGAAAACTTTCTCATGTCCAGTAATGTCAATGCCAGCTGGCCCAAGATAGACCTGCCACTGGCCAAGGCCAAGCCAGCCAGAGGAGATGGTAGCAGGAAAAAAACTGCTGCAGAATAGCAGCTGGAAAGAGTAGAGAGAATGGGACCAAAACAGCCCTGCAAACACAAAGGTCAGTGCAGAAGTAGGGGCAGGAGATAGTCTAGGCACTGGAGCTGAGATTCCCCTGCAGACTGTGGTGAAAGACATGGTGAGGCAGGATGTGCCCCTGCAGCCCAAGGAGAACCACTGTGGAGCAAATACCCACCTCCAGCTCATGGAGGACCTCATGTTGGAGCAGGTAGATGCCCACAGTTGGCTGTGACCCTGTCAGAAGCCCAAGATGGAGCAGGCTTCTGGTAGGGACCTGCAACCCAATGGAGAGAGGAGCTCACCCTGGAGCTGGCTTGCTGAAAACACTTGTGATCCCATTGGGGAAACCACACTGGAGCAGTCTGTTCCTGAAGGACTTTAGATTTTAGAAGAGACCCGTGCTGGAGCAGGGTGTGAGGGACTAAAGCTCATAGGGAGGATGCGCATTGGAGAAGTTCCTGGACTACTGTCTCATATCAGGGGAAGAGTGTGAGGAACCCTTCCCCTCAGGAGGAAGGAGCAGCAGAAGCAGTGCTTTATGAACTGACCATAATCCCCATTCCCCATCCCCCCTCATTGCTATTGGGGGGAGGGAGAGAAAATAGGGCATGAAGTTAAGCCTGCGAAGAACAGAGGGATAAGGGGAAGGTGATCTAAGATTTAGTTTTATTTCTCGTTATCCTACCCTGATTAAATGAATTTCCCTTGAGTCAAGTCTGTTTTGCCTATGATGGCAACTGCTGAGTGATCTCTCCTTGTCCTTATCCCAACCCACAAGCCTTGAATTTTATTTTCTCCCATTTCCATCTCAAGAGGGTAGGAATAGAACAGCTTTTGTGGGCACCTGGTGTCCAGGCAGGGTCAACCCCCTAGAGCTCCCAAGGGAAGTGTGAACATTTTAAATGTCTGTTTTCATTAGAAGAAATTTGTGCTTAAATTACTTGAAATTCATCTGGGGATAAAACTTTAATAGTAAATGATCTTTGATAGCTTAGTTACACTTGAAGATTGAAATCCTCTGTTAAGGTCAAATATTTACTCTTTCTAGTTATGTACACCTACATTATTAGTCTAATTATCTGGAAAGAATATAAGCAACCATCTAGATGCTGAAAAAAATTTTCACTAATGGGCAGTGACTTGAGTCTTCAGAGGGTTTCTCAGAATTTCCCTGCGTGATCAAGTAGTTAGGACATATCTAATGTGACTTGCAGTTTCCTGAACATAAATACTGTTACCACAATATTTTGTCATAAATAGTGTCTGGTGTTATTTGTTTCTTGCAAGGTATTTGTTTTTTTCTTGCAAGCTAGGGAAGCAAAGAGACAGACACTTTCCTTTAAGTGACAATTCCAACCGTGCCAAGTATTATTCTATCCAAGTAAACCTCAAGTTGTCTTAAGGCTTCCATTAAACATCTGTAGTGGATGGATGCCAGACACCCACAAAAGCCATTCTGTCACCCCCCCCCTTAGAGCTGAACAGGGGAGAGAAAATATAAAAAAGGTTTATTTATTGAGAAAATACAACAAACATTCATGAGTCCAGAAGATATCACTCAGCAACTACTGTCATGGGCAAAACAGATTCAGATTGGAGATATTAATTGAATTAATTACTGGCAAAATCAGGATTATGAAAAGTAAAATAAGACCTTAAAAACACCTTCCCCCCACCTTTCCCATCTTCCTACCTCTACCTCCTCTCCTTAGTGGCTCAGGGAGGAAGGGAATGGGGATTATGGTCAGTTCATCACACATTGTTTCTCCCACTGCTCAGGGGGAGGAGTTGTTCCCCTGTTCCAGCACAGGGTCCCTCCCATGGAAAGAGCTCTCCATGAACTGCTCCAGTGTGACATTGCATGGACAACAGTCCTACATAAACTGCTGTAAAACAGGTCACTCTTCCTCAGGGTGCAGTCCTTCAGGCACAGCCAGACCCAGCATGGGTCCCCCATGGGGTCACAAGTCCCACCAGGAAACCTGCTTCAGCATGGCCTCCTCTCTCCATGGGTCTGCAAGGTCCCTGTCAGGAGCCTACCCCAGCACAGGCCGCCCATGGGGTCACAGCCTCTTCTCAGGCATCCACCTGCTCCAGTGTGGGTCTCCCCAGCAGGCTGCGGGTGGATCTCTGCATCTCTGTGTCCTCAGTGGGTTGCAGGACAGCTGCCTCAGTCATGGTCTGCACAGCAGTCTGCAGGAGAAACTCAGTTCTGGCATCTGGAGCACCTCAGGCCCCTCCTTCTCCACTCACCTCTGGTGTCTGCAGAGTTCTTCTGCTCACATATTCTCACTCTGCTCTTCCCTGGTCTTAATCACATCTGTGCAATATCTTATTTTCCCCTTCTTCTTAAATATGTTATTGCTCAGGCGTTATCACCATTTCTAATTGGCCAGTGGCATTGGCTCTGCCAGTCATGGGAAAGCTTCTGGCGGCTTCTCACAAAAGCAACCCCTGTAGCTCCCACAGCTACCAAAGCTTGACCATTCAAACCCAGTACATCTTTCACAGACCAATTGTAAAACCCAGTTGTTTACTAATGATGTCTTTTAGGGTAATATATTTAAGAACAGTACCATCTGTTTGTTTGGTTTTTTTTTAATGGTCTGAGTTTCTTTGCTTTGAATTCTGCCAATCTCCTGTCCCATTCCTCTCTTGTGATGCATCAGACATGTGCATGCACAAAACCAGTCAGATAAATGACTATAAAACTCAGTCAAACATAGCATTAACAACAATACAAAAAAAATCCAAACAAAACAAGAAAGATGTTATTAATTGAAATGAGTTGGAAATTTTAATTCATGAACAGTTTATACCTTAAGGTACTGTTTATTTGCATTTTAATTCTTTGTATGTATTGGTGTAGGATTTAATTTCTGCATAATTTGCTTTGCTAGTGACATGTAAATACTTGAGATTCTGTCTTTCACACAAGCACATAGGAGCTGGGTCTAAAGCACAGTGAAATCACTTTGCTGACCTCACAGGAATTTAAATGAATGTCTAAAAACATTGAGATAGATTTCATCATATTCAAACTGAAAATAAATTTCCCATCAGTTATTTTTAATTGACTTTGGTAAGACATAAAGAAAAAGTGCTTGAAATTTCCACTTTGTTTTGTTTGGCTTCACACAGCTTTGCAGGTTATACACAAGGACTGACTGGATTACAAAATTTGGGGTTTTTTTACTTCTGATTTGGTTTTTTGGTTTGGTTTAGGTTGTTTGTTGTTTTGAGGGAAAGGGGGATTTGTAGATCTCATAAGCAACTGCTTTTTCCCAGAGGAACGATAAGCACCATTTTGTTTCCTAGTTCATCAGCTGAAAAACAGTTAAAGCACAGAGCTGAATTTTTCTTATTCCATACAGACCCTAGGTTAGGCAGAATGGCAACTAAAGCTTCATACATGTATTTCAGTGCTTTCATAAAATGAAAGAAGTTGTTCTCTATGAAGAGAGTAGTTGCAATCATTACTTGACTGCAAATGCTTTTTCTCTGCCTGGAGCATTCTAGTGTCCACTAGCGGAGTCCTTTCATCCTCCAGCTTGCTGACTTTCTCTAAAATTCCCAGAGCTAAAAACTATTTCTGTATTAGATTATCTGAGGATTCTTCATTTTCTACATATATCCTGGTTAGTGAAGTAGCTGTAATGCCCTTCAGCTATCTAGTTCACATTGTGACATACAAAAATACCTACCATCCTTCCCTTTCTTCACCCCTTTTGAAAGCTGATCTTTGAATGACTAGCGAGTCAAAACCATTCTGAACTTCTTGTTTGATGTTGCTGTTTCTTCAGCAAATGCAGTTTCTATCAGAACAGCACATTTTTCTTTCACTTGTGTATTTAAACACCTGCACATTACCCACTGACATGGTGTTTGATGTTATGCAAACTGAAGTATGAAAAGTGGTGGTCTGGGTGACAGGAAGGGTCATAATGTTTGTTTCCTATTTCTTACCACAGGCAATTTATTGTGAAGCTACATAGGGAGAAAATTAGGACAATCAAAGCCCTATTAGAATTTAGTCTGGCTACTGCCATAAAAGACAACAAAAGATTGTTCTATAAATACATCAGAAATAAAAGGAGATGTAAGGAAACTCTTCATTTTGTATCAGCCATCCTGGCTGACCTGGGACGATCCAGTTGACTGAAAGTCATCAAATGTGATTCCCACCTACAAGAGAGACTGGAAGAAGGATCTAGTGGACTACAAGTCTGTCAGTCTGATCTCTGTGGCAGGGAAGGTCATGGAAGAGATCATCTTGAGGGCTATGACAACCCAGGGATCAGGCTCAGACAGCTGTGGTTTATGAAACGGAGGTCCTGCTTGACCAACCCAATCTCCTTCTATGACAAGGTGACCTGTTCAGTTGATGAGAAAAAAACTGTGGCTACCTGGACTTTGTTAAAGCCTCTGATACAGTTATGATCTTCTGGAAGGTAGGAAGGCTCTACAGAGGGATCTAGATAGGCTGGACTAAGGGTCTGAGGCCAATTTCATGAGGCTCAATAAGGCCATATTCTGGGCCCTTCCCTTGGGTCACAACAGCCCCATGCTGTGCTACAGGATGGGGGAAGAATGGCTGGAAAGCTGCCTGGTGACAAGGGTTGTGGGACTGCTGGTTGACAGCCAGCTGAGCATCAGCCAGCGTGTACCCAGGAGGCCAAGGAGGCCAATGGCACCTGTCTTGGATCAGCAATAGTGTGGCCAGCAGGAGAAGGGCACTGGTGGTCCTCTCGTGCTTGGCACTGGTGAGGCTGCACTTTACCCCTGTGCTCAGTTCTGGGCCCCTCACCACAAGAAGGATATTAAAGTGCTGGAGAGAGTCCAGATAAAGGCAATGGAGCTGGGGAAGGGTCTGGAGCACAAGTCCTGTGAGGAACAGCTGAGGGAGCCAGGGGTGTTTAGCCCAGAGAAAGGAGGCTCAGGCTGATCTTGTTGCTCTCCACAACTGCCTGAAAGGAGAGTGTAGCCAGGTGGGGAGCAGACTCTTCTCCCAGATATCAAAGGATGGAGTAGGAGGAATGGGCCTCAGGCTGCACCCAGGGGAAGTTTGGACTGGATATTTTGAAAAACATGATTCACTGAAAAGGCTGTCAAGCCTCAGAAAATGTTGTCCAGGGAAGTGCTGAAATCACCATTCCTGGAAATGTTAAAAAAGATGGGGATATGGCATCTCAGGACATGGTTAGTAGTGGGCTTGGCAGTGCTGAGTTGGACTCAATAATCTTAAAAGTTTCTTCCAGCCTTGTTTTCTATGATTCTGTGGCACCATGGCAACCTTTATATTGTTTCAACATATCCCAGATGCAGGAAGTGCAATCAATGTCAACAGAATATACAAAAAATTCAGATGGAAAGATGATATATTTTTGAATTTTAACACAAAGTCTAAACAAACGTCTTTTAGCAATTTCCTGCAAGTTACTTAGTAGTGGTGGCCTCTCTCTGATATTAGCTTTGCTGAACATAGCAAACTGTGAGGGAGCAGAGGTCATCAGGGATGTGGAGTTTGATTAATTATAATGGTCAGTCTTGGTCTTGACATCCTTTGCAGTCCAGATCACTTGTTATAATTTTTTACTGTGTACAAGCAGAGAATACAAGCAGTTTCTAAACAACAGACTTACAAAGCACTTGGTTTTTGGCAAATGTGCACAGCTGATGAGACTAAGCTAGCTACTGCCTAAGCATTAATATATTTGTAATTCCTGTGATATCACAAGGGTCTTTGCTGCCTAGGATTTCATTGGTCATGTGCAGAAGGGTCAGTCTCTAGTCATCCTTGGATGAATTATATGACTTTGCATATTTGTGTTTTCCTCTTTATAGTCATTAATTTTCCTTTAATGTCTGAGCTTAGCTTTGACAGAAATTTTGTCTTTCCCATATAGTTTTGCTCTAGTCTATGTGTTTTCTCACAGTTTATCCTAGTTTTGACAACATGAAAAACATTGCCTAGCTGTATTCCCTCAAAATTAGATCTTGTACTAGAGAGAACTGAGCGCTGGAAGGGAGGGTCACACAGGCATTTCACTTGCAGCTCTTGTGGAGGGATGGGGAGGAAGACAGCAGATGAAGATTTTCTGCTATTTCATAATGTTTGCAGAAGTAGAAGCATGAGGTTCAGTAGTGTTGGTATGGAGTTGTAATGAATCTGCTGGCAAGCAAATAAACATATCACCACCCCCTGCTATTTCCATCTCAGAAAAGAATAGGAATGCCACTTCCCAGTTTTGCTAAATTATGAGATAATGCAGACAGTAAAGGCAAAAAATGCTGAAGCGGGAACAGAAAAGAGAAGATTGGGATGGAGAAAAGCAAGAGAGGAGAAGTATTTGTTAAATGCATATATGGATACAACTGTTGGTAAACTTACATGCATTAGTATGAGTAGCTTAACCTTAGGATCAGTAAGCAGAATTCAAAGACTTGAGTATGGAGTAAAGATAAGGGAGACAGAGAAACTAACATTTTCATTTTTGGTGTATAAGAAAACAAAGGCAATTAAACAGATGAAATTTAGACAGCAAAAAGATGAACTCAGTACAGAAGTGTTCTGAAGACAAAGGAGGGAAATGGAATAAGAACCTGGTAAAAGTGAGGCTGTACAAGGATTAGCAACCTATTATATAGAATAAATAACTTGGTTTCTCCATATTTCTCCATTAGAAAAATTTTGATACTTAATGTAAGTATACGGGTCTATTGGTGAAAGAAATGTGCTGATTTCCTTGGCCTAAAAAAAATACCTGGATCAAGCTTTAAAAACTTAATAAATAAGGGAGTTTTCTCTGTTTTCCACCTATTTAAGTAAGTACCTTTTGTCAGTCATTGCTGCCCAATTGTCTCTCTTATGTTGCAATATCTCTCTATCATACAAATCATGGGACTGTGATATTGCCTGGTTAGCATCATATGTAGCTAAAGGGGCACAGCAATTCTTACAACTACATAAACAGAGGAGGACAAAATGTTTTCAAATAGATGTTAAAATCGGCTTCCACTTGTTATCAGGAAGCTAAGTACATTTCAGAAGAAATGTTAGCACGTGTCATGGCTGATTGTCCTTTTAGTCATGATACTGTTGTAGGCCACTTGAATGTGTGGTATGTATTTATGGCTACACACAGGATGCCACAGAAGTGCTGTCTAAATGTTATCATGGCAGAACAGATTTGTAACTTCTTCATCCAGAAAATCACACTAAAATGAACACAAAACATAGCAAACTTCCACAAAGAAGGCTTTTCATGGCCAAATGTTAGGAGTATACCTTCAAGTAAGTTTCTACATGTTATCATCTGTATCATGGATATTTCTGTCTTTGTTGATTGAATACACATTATATTTCTTCTAAGTTCCTCAGTATTAAGACCAGCTGCCCAAAAATTATAGAGGTAAGAAATGGAAAATGTCCAACAGCAATAAACAGACTGCAGGATTTGGCATTGAGCAATGAATGCTCTCTATGAAAGAGGAATTCTGAACATAAGCATTTGAATAAAAGTCCTTTAGAATGATTAATGTTATTGGAGGGTTTATCTAAAAGGCAGCAGCACCAGTAATCTATTTGTCATTCATTTTCCTACAATTTATAAAATTATTACCTTCTTGGACTATTACCTACTTCTCCATGTCATCATAAAAATTTATGATATAAACCTTTCAATTGCTTGTGTAGGAAAAAATACTTAGTAACAATAAAATATAATAAAATATGGGTTGTGAAGAGAGTAGGAGCTATATCCTTATTTTTAAAGATCTTTTTGTTTTCAATTAATGTTTTGTCATATTGAGTAAATTGTTTGCTTCAGTTTAACAATATGAAGTCTGTCATGTAGCTCTATTCTTGTCTGCTTAATGAATGAAGCACAACCACTATACCATCTAAATATATACTGTATCATAACAAGGTCTTTCAAGCCCTATGAATTCCATAGATGTGAATTTTGTAACTTCAATTAAAAAAATCTACTTGGTTTTGGGTTTTTATTTTTGTTTTTGTTGGGGTGGTGTTTTTTGTGTATGATTTCTGGTTTGATTTTTTTGCTTTTGGTTTTGGGGTTTTTGGGGAGGCAGGAAGGGGTATTTTGGTTTCTTTGGTTGATTTGTTTTTTGTGGAAATACTGTATCTACATGTTTGCTGACAACCTGTACAAAGCTAGTATTTTATAAGAAGAAAAATGCAGAATATAGCAGTATCTTTCTCATGTTAACTTGTCCTTGAAGTGTTTTGGACTGGGAGGAAAGACAAATGAAAGTAATAAAATATGCATGGTGTTAATGGACCTTTACTGAATACAGGTGGATAATATAATAGAAGCACTCAACATGTTTTTGAGATAACTTGCCCAAAGGTACTCTTGGAAAAAACTCATCAGAAATTTTTGTATCCCATGAAATTATTTTAGTTTCAAAATCAGAAAAAATGGATTAACATTCAAGTGTTAAGCTAATTCTCTCTGGTTCTCAGTTTAGTTTTTATTTTCCAGTCCTACATAGCCAAATTTTCTGCAGCCTTTAAATGGTGAATTAATTAAAACAATATCTTGTTTTACTGCATGAATTTCCAGAGTGGTGGTGTACAAATATTTTTTTTATCAATAAAATTGCTGATACTACTATCTGTTGGAAAATATATTGGTATTCTTGTGCTGTTTTCTGTATCGTTGTATAGTGAAACTTCCTTTAAACCCAAGAAAAATACTGAAATAAATTTCCTACCAGAGATGATAGACTATTATCTTAGCAACAAAACTTATTGATACAGTCCTTTAGAACAGTATGGGAGTGGAGAATAGTCCTGCATATAACTCTGCTCCCAGCTTCTTGTGTAGATGTTTCATATAATCTCTAATGTGTGATCCTAAATTACTTCTTCAGATGTAGCTACAAAAACACAACTATGTTTGCAGTGAAATACTTTTAACATAATTTCTTGAAAAATTAAGGTAAGAAACAAACTTTAAATTTCACAGAGTAGGATTAAGAAAGACAGTATCAGTATAGGGGTCAAATGGAGATTATGACCTTTAGACACCCTGTGCATATTTTTATTCTCTTACGTATGAGTATTTAAGAAAGGGACAATGTGCAAAAATAAGTGGGAACTTTGCTTTTGTATTTCTAGCAGATCTTTCATAGAGAAGGCATACTTTGACCAAGGAGTGCTTAAAAATTTCTATCTAGCAAAGACCTTACAATGGTCAAAAAGAAAATGAAACCAAAAAAAGTCAGGATGGGGGCTATGCTGGACTCAGATATCTGGTGTCTGCAACAACTAGGATTTATCATTTCTGGCTAAAGTACAAACACAGTGATTCAGAAATTTTGTGTACCTTCGGTGGTTCAGCAGTCTCAAACTGGACTGCATTGATGACTTTAATAAATCTCAGTGCTCAGGAATAACTTTGCAAAATCAGGTAATAACAATGATTTTCCCCCCTCAGGATGCTTCTTGCAGCCTGCTAAGAGAAAGAAAATCATTGGGGGTGGTGTAAAGGACACAAGGTGCCCACAAACTGTGTGAGCTTGTGTGTTGCTGCTATGAAAGGATCCAAAAATAGAAATATTCAAAACTAGAAAGACCCATAAAGCGAAGCATGTGACAACTTCAAATCTTCTATACAGATCATTTAGCAGACTTCACTGATATTCCAATAGCTTTCAACCTCAGCAATCATCTCTTCAGCCGTGACTTGTAAAATAAATGAGTGTTTGTCATGAGGGACCTGTGTGAATAGACTGACATCTCTAGAAAGTATTGGTTTATCTTTTCCAGTAAGTAAGTGAAAAAAAACCAAAAAATTCAAAGCCCTAGGCTCTCTTAGGACCCAGTCCAGTGTAGAACTCTTTCTTCACACTTTTTTTTATGAGCTCTACCTTTTTTACTATACATAATGGACTATTTCCATTTGGATAAATTAGCTAGATACGCATGAGTGATAACTGAAACTGCCATTTGGGATGTGTGACATGTTCATTAGTACCTTCAAAATAATGTTAATTAAATTAATATTTCCATTAGCAATTAAATATTAAGTGTTTCATTATAAAAATTCAAAGTTTTTGCCATGAGAGATTTTAATTGTTCTAGAGCAAGAATTTCTTTTTAATTTTTCAATTTTGATTTCTGAAGAAAGTTGAAGATAATGAGATTTGTTGGTATTACTCATTTCTTTGTCTAGCTAACTGATGATAGCTCTAATTTGTGGGGATTGTATTGTTAAGAACTGAAAAAACAACTGTAAAAATGTTAAGCTTTTAATTTCAAAGATAAAATTGAATTTTGGATTTCATGCTGCTAATAGAAACGCTTTTAATTTTTCTTAAGCTTTCTGTTTTGTCATCAATACTTTCTTGGAAAGAAGATTGCATAGAAGGTTGACAAAATCTGAAATCTTTTTTAACATGTGTTGCAAAAAATTTGGTATTTACAAACAAGATAATAATGTAGTGCATTGAAAGCTCTTTATAAATTAATTCTGTGTGCTTCTATAGTAGTGGAAACAAGTAACTGAATTTATGTGTCTCAGAGATCATAAATACAGAAGGACTCAGTATCTGTGGGAGCTTTGGTTTTCTCCCTGTCCTGCCTTGTGCACTGTATCCTCCACCATCAGCACACAGAGCGACCACTGCAGCTACAAGCTCTCCTCCCTATGCCCCAAAAATCCCTCCGCTATTCTCCCACTGCAGCCTTTATAAATGAAGAAAAAATGTCATTTCCTATACATATGCACCTCCCTACCTACTATTTCTTGATGGCTCTCTTCCTCCCAGCTCTAGGCCACTGGGGTTTATAATCTGGTCTAGTAATATAAAAATAAAAAAGAGCTACTGTGGTCAAGGGTCCAGTTCAGTTTGTAATATGGGTATCTATCAGCTATTACAGAAAAGTAAATAACTTATTGTAAGAGATCAGTCTGACTTCCAAACTGCAGAAAGAAATCTAGGAGGAAAATGGGAAAAGGATGGAAAAATGAATTTGTTGTAAATCACCAGATTTACAGCAAATTTACTGAAAAACTATTAGGTAAATAATTTCCTCTTTAAAAGTCGTTGTGAGACAAAGTAATCGGCAGCTTAAAGTTGAATCACAGCTTCACACCCTTGCCATTTAAATGAAGTCCTTTTATTTCACCTTCTCACAGCTATTTAAATCACAAATGGTGAGAGGAAACATATCTGGAACAGGGGAACATAGTAAGGAACTACCCATACTGGTGCTGCAGCACTCTAGAATGGAAGGCAAAGCAGTGTGTTTTCCTACCTGTGGAAGAGTTAGTTGAATTTTAGTGAATCATTTGGGAGTTGGTTCCCTTTCATGTAACACAGGGAAGGGAAGAATAAAGGAAATACCAGAAACTGCTTTCAGTCTATCATACAAGTGGTTCCTGTATATTAAAACATTCAGAATTTCACTTTCTTAAACTATAAAATAATGTAGCACTTTAACTCCCATGATCTTCCTAATTTTGTTTCATATTAACTTTACTTAATCAGCTTGTGGTTTATGTTTCTTTTCACTTATTTCTATTATTGTAATTTTGAATTGAATTTATTTTGGAGCAACCTCTTGTGGAGCACTCTTCCTTAAATTGAAGTAACGGGGTTTTTTTGTTAATGGTTGCAGTCAGATCAGTATGTCTGTAAGGAATTTGCCGAAGATGAGTTTATCTATATACTGAATATTAGCCTTGCTTGAGGTAACAACCATCGCTCTTTTTCCCATGCAAGGAGTGCAGTCAATTATTTGTTCTCACAGCCAGGTTTTGTTTACATGAGAAAGGTCTTTCTTTGTTCCCTAATTGCCTTGAATGTTTTGTTTTATACAAATCTGTTTTCTGAAGTTGGCATTGTAACAAAACAAGTATTTATTCAAGTGGGGATAGGAGTGATATAATTCACTGTGAAGATTATTCTAAACAATGAATAACAACTTCAATGTGCTTTGAGTCACCAACAAAGAATTTAATTGTATTACTGAAAACATAAGTTGACAGTGTACCTTGACCACTTATGCTGTTTACATTCCAAATATCTTAACCAGAGAAAATTTAAGCATTTTCTTGTAATAATTTATGCAAAACAACATATATTCCGAGCAAATAGATTTTCTAGTTGAGATCTGCTTAGTTAATAATATAAATAAAAATTTTGGAATGACCATCAGTTTTTCTTCACTGCGGATGCAGATCCAGTTACTCTTATTTCTAGACAAGATGCTTTTATAGGTCAATATTGAGGTGCAGCGGTGCAGCACAAGGCAGAGTTAACAGAATAATAAAAGGTTTTTGTCTCTGGAATTTCATTAGAAAGAAAAGGATTATTATGGAATTCTTGAAGTCTCAGCATCAAATGTAGATGTAAATGGAGAAATAAGGAATTCAAACAAAATGCTTTCTAGCAACTATTTAGTATGTAAGGAACTAATTTTCCTAGGCTTTGACTGTTTATGTCTCAAAACTGCAGGGACTGGCTCATCTACAGGTTCCAATGTCTCATATGATTATCACATTTCAGCTGAAGGTCTGAACTTTTCTGGTGTGGTTTCTTAATTTTTTATTATTTGCCTTTTTTAGGAGAAAAATAGTATTTTTTTTATTTATATACTCTGATTTTTCTGGTGCTTTTAAGTCATTAAACTCATTTTTAGATAATGTTAAAGCTAAGTTGTGGTCATAATGATAGCACAATGATAAAACCCCCCAGCTATTGATTCTGGTGATATTTGTACTTATCTTTTGTTCACTGCACTGTTTGAAAATGATTCATTATTGCCTCAGGCTACAGTTAGTAAAGTAAAAGGTCTCAGTTAAATGAAAACTGATGGGCAAAGGTTGGACGAGTTTTGGCTGAGAGGAAGTTTCAGTTTCACCCCTGTAAAACTTGTCTTCTATAGACCAAAATGTTTCTTCAGCTGTGAGTGAAAGGAGAGAGAGACATAGATAACAATAAGTGAAATACTGTAAATACTTGGTGGAAGCCAGATCTAGGACTTGGTTGAATCCAAGTTGAGATCTGGATGTTCTTTCTCCTCATTTCCCTCAGATAACAAAACAGAAATGCTACATTTCCCAGAGCAAAAATTAAATCCCTGAAACTAGAAAATTATCAACGGCAGAAAATGTAAATCTTTGTACACCTGTTATTTTCACTGGAAACTGCTATTTGCAGAGCACAAGGGAAAGGGAATATAAAAAAAAGTGAAATAAATGATAACATCACGACTAATACCTTCAAATACTACAATGGATTATATTCAGGAAACAGGAGAGATTTCTGAGGCTTCATGTTTCAAAAAGGTTGTTGCTCCCTGGCAGATAGTGGAACTGCTCCTTCAGGATATCTTCTTGTGGTTGAAATTTCTTAGTATTTCTGGGGTCTGGGGCTTTACTTGCTGATGTGGTTCAGAAAAAAAAAAAACAACATTGCAGCTGTCTGTTAACTATTGAAGCTGAGTGAATATAAGGCACAAAATACAGGAAATACTATTTGACTTCAAATAATAAGGGTAAAATTTAAAAAAGGCTTAAGGGGCTTGTAGTTGCAGAGTTGAAAACACAGGCAATTACTTAGTATAATTGAAAAGTGGCAAGTTCTGATTAGGTTACTCCAGAAGTTTTCCGTTTCTGAAGGCCCCATGAGCAAATAGTTTCAGATTACTTAAGGCTTTGATTCCACTTTATCAAGAGAAGAGAGATTTATAGAGGATCCGGGTGATTTACCTAGAGAATCTAGAGGCAATTAATAAAAGATGAGACACCTAGCTGAAGCTTTTTTTTTTTTGCATTTCCTAAATGAGCTATGATTAAAATTAATAACTGAAATCTAGTGATATGTTTTGCCTAAGCTTGTGCATGTGAAATTTAGGTACCTAGATTAGGCTTGTCATGTAAATCTCTATAAGCAGTTGTGAGAATGAGGTCCAAGCCAGAAGCAATCCATCCCATCTAAGTAAGTTCAGTGACAGTAATTTTCTTCTGAAAGTGAGGTTTAGGCTTCTCTAGTCTGGTGCAGTTATCTTTTAATCAGCTGAATCCCTCCTAAGTGACTATTTTGCAGCACTAAGCTGCTGACTATTTAAGAGGATTATAATGTATTTGTGGTAGTTGTCATTTAAGTGTTCTTATAGTTGATTTTTCTGAAGTGATTTAGAATGAATTACTTCTGATCAGTTGTAAAATATGTTGACAGGTTTACAAAGACTCGCATGTTGAAAATTTACATGTAATGAAGAACGTTAGTACAATTGATTAAAAATTTGACACTTTGAAAAATTGATAATGGAGTACCTTTTTTTTGAAAATAGGAAAGACATGGGAAGGGTGCAAGTAGATAAAAAAAAAAACAACCCTCCATTTTTTCTCTCATTACTATAATAAAGAGCAACTAGATACACCAGTGATCAGCAAATTTAGGTTGTGAATTCCTTATACGTATAAATTAGAAAGAGTTGTTAGTGCTCAATGCTGTGTCTTGCAACAAAATGTGTTAGCTAAAATGCCTGGTCATATATCTCAAATTCTTAGCTGCAATGTAAGCTGACCAAATCAGTCTTCAGTTATGCTACACAGTCAGTAAAATTTTGGTTTTGGAATTTATCTGTTTTCTGGTACCCAGGTTTGAGACTAAATGCAGTTGCAATCAACAAAATTAAATTAGTGTTTTGTTCAAATTTGAGTATGTTAATATCTGTTTCATTTATAATCTAATTTGCACAAATGCCACAGCTATGATCCCAGAATAATAATTTTAAAATACAAAGGTACTTTAAAGACTTGCTTTATTGGAAACATACAACACTACCTTTTTAATTTTTTCTGTAATTTAGTAGGGGGGAAATATCTTATACACAGCTCCTTTTCCCTCTAGTTTTTCTTTTAAAAAGGATGTATTCATGTGTTGTTTTCACTCAGTTTCACTCTAGATAAATTTAATCAGTTGAGTCAAAGTAGGCTAAGAAAAGGGGGAGAAGAGTGCAATGGCATTTTTACTATATTCTTTAATATGATGCTTGAAACAGATGCCTGTTCATTTAAAGTTCCAGCCCGAGTTTGTTGCACAGCATTTTGGACTAAAACAAGGGATAGAATTATTCTTTTCTTTTTGGGGGTGTGGAGGCAAGGTGCACAGAAGAAAACCCAACAAACCAAAGAAACCGGTGAAATTTGAATTCCCTATAGTGACAGCCACTAAGAACCTTCCCTTCTCCTGTCTCATGAGTGGAAGAAACAATAGCTTGAACTTATGTTCTTCTTTGCTGCGGTATTTTAAAGTTCCCACATGTTGAGACCCTTGAAAAGAAAAGAAAGCAATCCAGACATATATTTTAAATGTTCAAACTGTAGAAATTGTTTCCTGTTTTCAAACTTTTTGTTTTCCTGAACTTGCATTCTTCCTCCTTGTATTTGGGGCAGAAATCACAGCTTATATCTCAAGCGGCATTATGGTCATTCCCAAGGCTTCAGTTTCGCTATACATTATCATTTTATGGTTGTCACAAAAACTTTACCAGTAACAAAGAATGAACACGTGGAAATAGTAGGTAAAGGTGATTTAGGTTCTTTTTTTTTTCCTAGTTTACTTTTAGATTGAAATGGATGACTTGTATTTCTTTTTGTGACAAGCTAGGTGATATACTCTAATAGCTCTTTCTGAGAGCTGTGCTAGGCATGAATAGAATTAAATAAATCCAGGAGCTGTAACGAAGCCTGATGGGAACAATATATTATTACATTTCTAGTATGCTGTTTCTAGGCTTAGCCTTTGGCTTATATTTGTCTGCTTTAAGTGACACTTTATTAGATGTTTTTCATGTTATAGGAGTCAGTTTGGTTATTATGAAATAACACCAATGTCCATAGGTATCTTATTAATTTTGTTATTTATTATCAGTTTGACCAAAAAACACCCAATGAAAAATAGGTGGCTAAAGAATGCAAACTGTGAAGTAATCTTTTTTCCTTCAACAGAAGTTCTTCATATACTGTAATATTTCTATGCATTTCATATCTTTTGGGAAGAAGGAAACAAATAAAATATTTTTTAAGACAACCATGAATTCAGAAGGCACTAAAATTAGGAAACACTCAATTTGCTTATAGCATGAAGATGGGAAAATATTTTGAAATGGTATCACATGAAAAATAAACATCAACACTGGGTCAGAATAATTAAAATTAATTTTAAGAATCTAATGCAAAATATAAAATAATGTTTGCATCTATGTAGCATAGGTTTTGGCCAATCTGTATGTAAATAGACCATTTCTTTTTTGGTGAAAATACTTAAAATTGAGAAGGGAAATCTGATGATACAGACATAATTTTTGAGGCTATGTTGATGTTAACATGGCTTTGAAAACTTAGAGGTAGGAGATAATCAGACTGCTAGAGGTTTAGCTGACACATAGGAGTTGTTTGCTTGTGTGTGTAAGGTGGGGTTTTTTCTTGTGTGAAGAGCCTAAGAAATGTTAATGCCTAATTATCAAAAACACAGTGTAGTTTAACAAGAATACATGTCATTAAAAAAGAGTCAAAATTTGTAGTTTTAAGATACTCTACTGATTAAAAAGTAAATTAATATAATATCTGCTTTTTTATACATTTGCTTGGGTAACATCATAATTGGTGTAGCAGAACTCAAAACTTGGATTCTACATCACTGACTACAGGAAATTGTTTCCTTCCCAGCACTGTCTTATATTTTCACTCAGGTTCCAGATGTAAAAGGGAAGGACATCACTTAAATGAGTGAAAGCTCAAACCAAGTACCTCTATTGAGGTTGTGAGTTTTATTCAGTTTGGGGTTTTTCTAAGTGCAACAGAAGATTTTACCCTCTCAGTTGCCCCATGCATTGGACTCTCGGACCACTTTCTTCATTACAACCATGCTTTAATCCCTCCTCACCATTGTCCACAAATTTCTTCCCTTGCAATCATCCCAGGTCTTTCCTTGTCGCATGTCGGTGGTCGCATTTGCCTTTACTGTAAATTTGTGCTGTGATATCGGTTGCCTTGTGTTAGACATGTGACACATGTAGAGGTTGCTCTTTGGAATTCTGCAATTTCAGAAATCATATATAAAATATAGGAAGAAGGAAATAAAAAAGTAGCATTCTTCTTTTACTGAAGAGTAGGTGGCTCCATGTGGATGTTGAAGTACTGGCGCTGGTCAGGTATTGCATCCTTAACTTCAGAGAATAATGCTGAAATAATTCTCTCTTGGCTCTCAATGTCATAAGGACTTTGGATCTCACATGTTTTCTTGGTATCACTTTTGTATTGTCTTTGTACCTGACCATTTCAAATTCATTGGATATATTCTTGTTCTCATTTATAGCCTGTAAATCAACTTCCACACAGCAGTGAAGACTGCATTTCTTTAATCACCAGTAACTAATCTCCTAGGGTTGTGCTTTTACTCAGAGAGGTCTGTTAGCATCCTGACCTTCTATTATTAGGGATTTCTGCTGAACTAGAATTATTCTTGTCATTCTGAAGACCCAGTAAATAGAATCCCGTGTTTGCTTTCAGTAGGATTAACACCATGTCCTTTTTATCCTTTCATTACCCTCTCGCTTCCCGTTCCCTCCCCTCTCCTTTTTTGCCCCCATTATCAAATGTTTTTGAAGTAATTTTGGCAATAAGAATTCATATTAAGGATCTCTCCAGAAAGGGTTTT
>NW_005054297.1:26546182-26606597 GCF_000277835.1 Geospiza fortis
TGTCATTGAACACAACATGTGACATATGGATACACTGCTTCACTTAAGTGTTAGGAGAATAAGACACCTTTAGACAAAATAGGAATATGGTCTGTTCATGACTTAGAGGTTTTACTTTATTCTTTAGGTTTAATGTATTCTTTAGTCATTTCCACAGATAAGCAATACAGAAACTTGATTATTAAAAGCAATGGTCTCCTTTATTATTTTGTTATAATTTATTGAACAGTTTTCAGCAGCATTTAATGAGAGAAGGCAAACAATGGCTCTCAGAAAACTTGAAATTTAGTTATACTAGGCTCCTTTTACAGCCATTTAGTTTTGATGTATGATAAATTCCATGACAAGCAGCAAAATGCATTTGCAGAATTGAATCTCCATATAAGCATAACCATAACAATGACTGCAGAAGCATAGCCACAAAGTGTTAGCAGTATCCAGGGTTATTTTTTCCCTCTCCACTGAATATATGTGTTAAAGGTAGTTGCATTATTATAGAGGAAAGTAATTGCTTACACTTTGCTCTCTATGATGTTCTGCACGAACACTAATCAGTCTCAGGGAAGCTCACTGTGCTCTGCCTGATCTGAAGCAGAGAGAATGAAATACTCATTAGATGTGCGTTATCTACATTGTTCAATACAATAACTGTTGGGAAGCAGGCAAAGAGGAAGCAATGGTGTTTTCCTACAGTTCTTTATACAGTTGCAATAGCTTAAAATGGAAATACAAAAGATATAGTTTCTAAGAAAGCCTTGGATTTTATCTTCGCTGCAGTGCTGTACTGCTTGAATTCCTGATTCTGATGACACTGCAATTATGTGGTTTTAAAAGCAATTCCTTGTCATGATAAACAATGTAATGCAACATCGATAAGCTATGCTGCCATTTTGTTATTCTTTAAAATTAGTCTTACATAATTCTTTAATTTATTAGGTTAGCTGCTACATGGATTAGCCATGTGGTTGAGCAAGTGACTAATAGCAGGAACAGATTTTCAGAGCCTCCTGTTTTCTTGTGGTCATCAACATAAATGCTTGTGTAATTTGACATGTTGATAGTCTGTAGGTGGATGTCACTGTCATGTCTAACAATCCACAGTTTGCTTTTTCCTTACTGTATAAACCAGAGTTTGGGAAAACTGGCTGTGTTTCTTCCCTTTGGCTCCGATGTGTCTGCTCTCAAGGCAGACCTCTGTGAGCTGCTTGGAGATGTCTCTTGCTTCATCAGGACTGCTCTGGATAAATTACTGGGGCTGTGGTTTTGGGGTTTTTTTCCCTCTCTAGGAGCCTTAGTCCAATATCTTCCAACTATTTTCAGAAAATGGTCACTGACATGCAGGGGATGTGACATTATCAGTTAACACCACACGACCAGGTCACTGTGCAGGACATTGTGCTGTCAGCTACATTAAACTAGGGTAAAATCTCCTCCAAATTTTACTCAGGACCAGTGGAAATTATAAATTTTTTTCCTGCCCTTATGGTGATGGTGCAATAGACAGTTAATATGATGTATTTGAGCTTTATAGGTCCTGTTGACTCCAAGTAGTGGAATATAATGTGAACACTGGGAACTTAGCATCCTGAATATTAAGAGTTTTCATGTATAGGAAGAATAAAGAAATAACACGTCCATGGGAAAGTGTGACATCTTCACAAGTAGGAAAACAAAATCAAAATAAAACCCTTTACATAAAAGATGTTCTTGGGGAGGATGAGACTATTGACAAATGACTGCCTTTGTTTATGACACTAAAAAGAAGAGTTAGTAGGATCTTCTTTGGCATGAATAATAGCTCTGACATTGGCAAAGAAACATAATCATGTCATAGTGGACATGTTGATTTAGATTGCTTCTTTATATAAAATCTATAGAATTTATACTGTGAAAAGTGCAGCAGGGTTGATAAATGATTCTCTTTTGTACCTTTCATCTTTAATAATTTAAAATGTGAAATTCTCAGTAAATTAAGTTAGTGATTACTAGAATATGTTCTAGTTGAGTGAATTTAATTAACAGTTGTTATTGCAGTAACGTAATGTCAGAAGTCTGTGGAACATCATGATAAGGAATTTGCATCAGTTGTCTGTTTCAATCACTCAGCAACAATATAAAAGTGGTAATGTTTTCAAAATCTCAGAAATGCTTAATCCTGGTTTTCAAGATGTTTTATCTGCAAAGGGGTTTGCTGCTGCTCTCAGCACCTGTACTGAAATGCCTTCAGTTGCAAACTTCTGTGGGCAAGGCTGAAATATTCTATGAATTTCACCCTTCCCATCATTTTCACAGAAAGCCTCTATATATCTGTTATTTTAACCATTGCATTGACAAGTTTCTTACTGAAAGCAGCAATGTGATAGTTTATTTATGCACCATGCAGTTTCCTGAAACATTCCTGGGTGAAGAAGTACCTATTTAATGGTAATTTGGAAGGTTGGTTTCGAATACTTGTCTGTTTGGGCCATATTAGGAAAGTCAGTTTTTTGCCTGATAAAGGTTTGGTTTCCTCTTTAAAAAATTGATAAAAGTCCAGAACTATATATTTTAAATATTCTGTTGCCTTATGTGTGTGCGGACAGCTCCACCTCCCATCTCTGGGTAAGAGGGGATAATATTTAAAAAGATAAGGTGAGGTCTTCCATGAGACTAAATTTTCTTGGTCATCTTTGCCTGCTATATATCTCCATAAATCAAGCAGAACAGTAGAAAATTATGTAACCATTCTGCTTATAGAAACTGAGACAAACAAATCTTGACCTTTTATTTTCATAGATTTCAGTGATTCCAATATCTAATTGAAACACAGTAACATGAAATGAATGCTCCAATTACACTGGAGCAGATGATACAGGCCTAGGGGCTGTGGTGTCTGAATGAGCTGTTTTAGGATTTCAGCACGTGAGATTTCTGTAAAATAGAGTTCAGTTTTCTTAGTTACAACATAATGCAAAACTTGGCCAAAATCTTCAGACAGGGAGAAAAGAAAATGCACTATTCCTATCAGTGAAAAAATAAAAGTAGTGACATAGAGATATCTTTTACCTATGTCAAATAATATTTGCTCTGGGATATGCCATAACAGAAAGCTGGATACTGCCAGCTTTCAAACTGTGGAGATGACCTCCTTTCTGAGTGCCAGGATTCTGCTCAAATGTTCCAAGCAGTCTTGGCTTGTCAGCACCCTGGAGACGTAACACAGCCTCAGGCTTTCCCAGAAATCTCTCTCAAATCAGCCTTCAGACTGAGTACGCAGCACTGAGCTGCCAGGTTAACTAACTTACTGTGACTTCTCCCAAGTTCCAGTAACACCATGTGAATGGTCTTCTCAAAGTTCAGACGATTGCAGAAGAAGTAAAAAAATAAACAAAACAAAAAAACCCCAGCAAAAACAAAAGCCAAAAAACTTTAAGAAAACCCAAAACCAAACAAAAACAAAGCTTCAAATAAAATAAGCCAACGTGTTCTGGATAGTTGATGAAATGTTACAACCACATACCTATTATTTTGAAATCATTCTCAGCACAAGGAAGAAAGGGAGCTGGAAGGAGTTCCAGAAAGCTGTATTAAAAGACTATGTTTATTTGCACAGATGCATCTTCATATACCTTATTCCATATGCTTATGTGGATGTATTTTGTTGTTGTGCTTACATATCTTCCTTCTGAAATAGGTCCTTGTCTGTTAATGTGGTTAAAGAATGGCCTGGGATGGGTGATTCTGTCTCAGGGTGCAGCAGGAAGACCCTAAGCTCTCCCAGGAAGGCAGTGCAGCCATAGGAGCTGGGAAGTGTGGGCTGGGGGCTACTGCAGGGACTTGCAGTGTGTCAGGGTGGGACTGGCCTTTGTGGGGTACCCAGCAGGGGAGGGAGAGTGAAGGAGCCTTTCCTCCCATTTGTTTTGTGAAAGCCTTTGTGCTAGTGAGGGTGGTGTTGCTTTACTGCCATTGTCTCACTTCACTGTGATGGAACATTGCTTTGTTTGTGCTCCAGTGTTACCTGTGTTCAATACACACAGTATATGCTAAAAGGAAGGAAGGCTACAGTTAGATATAGGAGTGCATATAGATGGCTAGGTGACTCATGAGTGCATTTTTCTTCTTTACATTCAGAAGAGCTTTTTGAGTAGCGGCATAAACCTGTTGTGATTACAGCTGAGTTCATGACAACTTTCGTTACAGTTCATGTAACTTTCCGTAATACAACTTAAAATTTCAAAATTATGAAGATTGCACCTTTAAAAGCTTAAGGCCACTGATCTCATCTTTTGAGAAAGAGAACTGTTTGCTGAAAACTCAGGCTGGAGGGCAATAAATCCTGCAGGAGACAGGAAATTCTTGGTGCTAGGAATAAAACTGAGGGTCTCATTTAGAATAAGTAGCAATAGGGGTGTGCTTTCACCTGCAGGAAGATTAGATCCTTTAAATCAACTTCCATTCTTAAGGGGTTTTTTCGTGTTTGCTAAGGAGCAGAATTCATTCTAGACCATATGAAAACCCTTCCTGTTGTTTTGATGTAAAGCCTTTTGGAGCTTATAAATCACAAATAACTTCGCTGTTTCACTTCATAGCTCCCACTTTCACAGTTCCATGTATTCAGTATGTCATTCAAGGTGGATAGAGTTTCATCAATCTTCAAAATGTGCAATGGGATAAATTCCCAATGTTTAATTTTTCACTGACCTCAAAACTTCAGTAAAAAAGAAGAAAAGCAAGCCCAAAAGCCAGATGATTATTGGAGAATATAAAGATTTTTACTCATATCTAAAAAAAGCAAAATTTTAACTAATAACAGAGTGTGAATTGCTCCTGTGGTTCATCTCAGCTCAGGGTTTTAAGAAAAATTTTTGGTTTATTAAAAAAAAAAGACAAAGAGCAAACTAGTGCCAAATAACAAAGCATTTGCTGAATAACAAAGCATTTGCTGTGAAGCTTCTTGTATCTCCTTTTGGAAAGAAGATGTTGTTTGAATTTTATTTTCTTTTGTTTACTATAACAAATTTTTTTAATAATTTAAATACCCTTCACATTTTAGAGATAGAGGTTCTGATCAATGATAGAATAAAATTTTGAGTTAAATACTGAATTTACAGCTGTTAAAAATTGAGTAAACTGGACACTGATCTGCATCACAGAAAATCCTTTCAAGTTTCCAGAGAAATAGGTATTTCATTGTCTTTGCAACTGGAAATAAATTATGTCTTTCAGGGCCTGTTTCTTAGTGAAGTAGTGCACTTTTGCTAATAAAAGAACTATGTCTAATTATATTTAGATATGTTATCAAAATGGCCTGTGTCTGTCACAAGCTACCACACTATTCAATCCTCTGTGTAATTTAGAGCTTATTTTATTCTTCGTTATGTGACAGAGTAGCATTCGTTTTGCCATTATCCTCACACTTTATATACATACTGTGTATATAGTAGTGTAATTTACTGCTAGCAAATAAGTGTTGTCTGTTGAGCTTTAATCTTACACATAAAACCAGTGTTGGCAATTTAGTCTTTCTACAAGTACCTTTTTACTTAATTCTTAATATCCCTTTAACTATGATGTCAGGAAATGTATCATGGATTTTTTTAGGAAAAAACCCAACCATCAATAGTAAAAATAAATTAAGTAACCCCCCTGAAGTTATAAGACCTGTACTATGGGGAGGAAGCAAAACACAAAGGTTGCTATGGGCTTTGCAAAAGGCATATGGTTTTAAAATTCAATGTGTCAGCCAGGGAAAAGTAAGAGAAAAAAATATAATTAAGAAAAATACAGGATAAAAGAGACTGCACTTGCAAGAGACAGAAATTTATTCTCATCTGTTTTAGGACAAGTGGCTGATGTGATTACTTGCACAACTTCTGTAGGTCATGATTTCATCCAATGACCACGGTTTATACTGCTCTTGAGGAATTACTGTGCGCTGGTAGCACACTTGCATTAAGCTGAGAAAAAAGTGCAAAATTTACCCTGTTTCAGGAATATCTAAGAAAATAGTGTCTAGATTTTTTTTTTTAATTTATAAGCTCTCCCAGACTCTGTCTCAAGCTCCAGAGATTAAAAAAAAAACCCTTTTAAAAAAGCTTCTACAAAATATTTTCATAAACTTCTATTATATCCGTGTTATGATTTTTGTCCTAAAGGTCCATTCTGTACTCCTGTTTGAGGTCTCCTTGTATGCTTAGTAGAAAGAAAATAAGCCATTAATCAAAACAGTTAATAACCACTTAACCATTATTTATCTTTGCACAAACAGTGCAATAACAGCACAAAAGGGTGACTGCCAAATCTTGCAGTGGCACAAATGGAAAAAATATGATCTATCCTCCCTTCTCTTTGCACATAGAGTTGCTGATACCAGTTATTAAAGTTAGAAAATTCATTTTTTCTTCTGAAGGAAGCCACAGAACAAAGTGATTGTACTGTCTCTATAAAGTTCTGCAACTATTTATAGTATTAATTCAGCTTTTCTATTTATTTCTACCAAAAGTATAATCTCATAAATGACTATACTACTTAGCTATGTTGATATCTTAGTGTTTAATCAAAAATATGAATGTAGTATATGATTAGAATTTGTATTATTTAGGAACTGTCCAAAAACGTATTTACACTCTTTGTCATACACTCCATCATGAGGAATTATTATTTTGTTCAGACACTCAAGATTTCAGATACAATGCAGCAACAGTTGGTGGTATAATCCATTTTCCCTATTAATCTTCATGACAGCAAACATGACAGCAAAATTCTCATTAAGGCATGATATCATCCATTTACTTTCTTACCTGCAAATATTAAAAATGATTGTAAAAAGTGAGATCTCATTACAAAGATCAGAGCAGGTTTTAAACACAGATTGATACCAACTAAAAAAAACCCACTAAACCAAAAACCTTCTCTCAAATTCCTCAAACTAAACACAAAGAGATTTCAATTTTGAAGGGATGGGAAGGAGGAAATACTAAGCACCATTCTGCTGCTACAATTTCTTGCTGCTAGAGGACTAGAACGGGTATAAAATGTGTTCTTTAAGCACTCAGGTCTGTTTTTGAGTCATAGGAGCAAGCACACAGAAAGAAATCCCAGCTGCTAGCAGCTCTAGGACTGCTTTGTTTCTGCAGCAGAGTTTTGGATTACTTGCTTCCAGATTTTATTTTTTACTTTGATATTAGTATATCAAAGAAATTCAACCTGGACACTAAAAGGGATGGTTTGGGGTTTTATGAACTTACTTTCTGTGAAGTACTTTATTAATGTATTTTTAGTAATGCATTTCATATGCATAGGTTATGTGTATAAAATTTATGAAAAAGTTGCTATTATCCTGTAGGGAGAAAAACCCTTGTGTTAAATGTTCTCTGGAACTTGTGGGATAAGGAATTAGTATTATAGCATTGCTGCCATTCATATCTGGTTTTAGTTTGAACTCATTTTTAGTTTTGTAAAATCAATTGATTTTTTTTCCAGCTGGAGACAAATACTTCCTGACAGGTGATAAAAAATGTAGTAGTCTATGGTACAGATAAATAACCTTAATTATTGTTCTATTTTCAATATACTGCTTTTGTTGCTATGACATCAGTTTGGCTTGTTTGAAATGTAAAAAATTAAAAAGTAAAGCTAAAACCAACTTACAATAACTGCCAGCAAATAAATATTTTCTTGGATTTCTGTCTTCCTTTTGGAAAAAAAATCTAAAAAGAAAAAGCCCAACTCCAAGAAGAACAAACCCTAACCAAACTCCACACAAAATATTGTATAAGCACACTTTTCTAAAGTTTAAGGTCAGAAGATATTATTGGATTGTCAAGTCTGTGTTTGTGTGTCAGAAACCAGTGTCTGTTTTCCTGTAGTGTCAAATATCTTATCAATATTTAAACAGAAACACAGGATCATACAGCTTTCTGTAAATTACTCTTTGCATCATAATTTCCATAAGGTTGCCCAAGACTTCAAAGGATGACTAATCCAATACTTTTCTAATAAATTGCTCTAATCATGAGCCAACTTTGATTCCTGCATTCTCACTGAGCTAGAATTTTGAATTTGATACAATTTCTTCATTTTGGGCAATTTTTTATATAAGAGGAAAAATACCCTTGAGTCCGAAAATTAGCCTTCCCCTCAGAGACAATCAGGGTTCATTTGGAGACTTAAAATTCCTACATGTCAGTGTCTGTGATCGTTGTAACCTTTTCCAGAAGTTTTCCTGATCACTTGGGAATAAGATGTTACCAGTGAAGCTCAGCTAGGGGTAACAGTGATACCATAACACAGATAAATATTTATTCCCCTACTTGAAAATCTGTTTAAAGTTACGTACTTGCAAGCAGGCATCTGGTTAATCTTGACATTTATCTGGAAGCTGTCATAAATGAGTGCAATGTGAAGGGGAGCGTAGTGTGCTTTGTGCTTGAAAATGGGCATTCTGAAATGATTATGAAATACGTGGTCTTGTTACTAATACATTGAAATTATATCCTTCTGAGACTACTTCTCCCAAGGGGAAGTTCCTGCTGCCACCAGAGCTCTGAGATCTGTGCCTTGCCTGGAACATGTATCACTCTAGCAGAGCTTGCTCTGGGCATGGGCTTTGGTCTCCTTGGAGAGCCAAAGGTGTCACTTTTCTGCTTGTGTTGATCAGCACAGCCCATCACATCCTGGATACACTGCTACATAACAACTTTATCAGTGACAGTGCTCAGTGGTAGCTCCTGCCTACTTTACTCTGCCCAGAGAATTAGGTAACATTTGTCCTGCAAATCTGGCCTGCCTGCAGTGTTGGCAGTCTTCGCCAACCAGCACTGACCCTCCGACCTATTACTCCTTTACTGATATTTTTGAACTAAAAAAAATAAGGTCTTTAATGTTTATTAAGACAGGATCACTATTCTATCTGGTTTTGGAAAACCACTGACATTTTGGAGCCAGTAACTACACAGATGCAGGTGTAATTTTTCAGGAGAAAATGGCTTTTATGAGAATTAGGATTCTAGGGGTCTCCCTTTGCACATACTAAACTGTCTGGTGTGAGCCAAAGCAGAGAGGTGCTGCAAAAGTGAGCTGGAGAAAATGTGCCCTCTGTCAGAAAGGGATAAACAGATTATATGCTTAGAGAAATTACAAGTCAGAAGTGAGAGACCCTTCCACTCACCCCAATTTTAGAGAGCAGCCTGAGTGCCACGAAGGAATATCAAGCATAATGCTGTGCAGCATAACCCAGGCCTTGGAAGTTACTCCATGGCTAGGTGGCATTGCAAATATCAGAATTCATGCAATATAATTTAAAAAAAACAAATCAAAATTTGTTTAGATTCAGAAATATCTGCTTTGCCAGGATACATGAATATATATGATTTTGCTGTTATGTAATCTTTAATATAGGCCAAAATTCTGTCCCCAAAATGTCTTAAAAGTAAGTAAATTTTAATTTTTTTAAAAGTTAAAAATAGTCAAGGGAAAACTACATTTGATTTAATCCTGGACTGCTTTGCTTTATGCATGATCACGTAAATACTCAAGATGAACTCTGAAAACGGAGACCCTGAGCATCTTTTTTCGATGCTGCTTTGCCATAAACTTGTTTGAGTTGAGTTGCTTGGCTAACAATGATGCAGTGCACTGGCGGATAGCCTTGACTCACTTCTCCCAAAGAATGTATGGGTGTTTATCTGCAGGAATACCGTGAACCTCAGGATGCCCTGGCTGTGCCTGTCCTCAGCTCTTGCTGGGATAGGAGGTGGTGTCTTTGCTGCTCCTTAACTTTAGTTTTCAGTAACGAGAAAAGTTCAAGAAGAAAATGAGGAGGACTCTCCAGGCAGGGTGATGGTAAGTTCATGTAATGGAGCATATTCCAGTTTTTTTACCTGCAGACCATAATGAGAACTAAAAGAAACTTTATTGTAAAATTTATTAGACATACTGGGCATATTTTCTGGTAAGCAAGCTGAAAATATATTTTAAAAAAATCCTCCCAGAATAGGTTCTTTTTCAGAATTCTTGATGATTAGACATAAGTATATAGGTTGTCAATAAAGACAATGTTTTTTCCTTTTTCCTTCAATGTTTTTTCCTCCTGACATGTCGAATCTTTGTTGTTTTGATCAGTGATATAAATAATGAAACATAGTTTCTGTTCCCTGGATAGCTGAACATATCTTAGGAACCAAATAATGTCTCAGGTGTTAATCACTATAAAAGTGAGATTCATTTATCATAAGTATTCTGCAAAATTAATTTAAAATTCCCTTTTCTCAATAAATTTCCTCTCCTTTAGGAGAGTCAGTCCTTCAAATGTCCTCTATATAAAAAACCCCCAAACACCTTTAAACCAAATTGAACATTGTACTAATAAAATTACAAAAACTCTTTATTAAAGATTTGAACTTTTAATGTTAAAGACTCAATTGATCTATTTTTTTTCCAAGAAATAATTACAAATAGAGAACTTTGGTACTTTTCCACATGGTGAACTTGACTTACTTTATTATCAGTTTTGGGCAGGAAAAAATTGAAGTGTGGTAAATAACACTAGAACATATTTGCTAAATAATTATTTTTTTACATAATATCAAAAATTGGACCTGATTGCACATTATGGGCTACATTTTATATTTTTATTAAAATAGAAGTATTTTTAAATATGAAGTTAACAAGCTAGGCAATGGTAGCAGACATCTGAAGTATTTCAGAATTCTTTTTCTTGTTGTTAAAACTAAAGTGACAATTTCTAAAGTGTAGTAATTTAAAAGTATATATTTTAAGGGTGCCTTTCCTTTCTTATAAGGTGGAGATAAACAAAAAGCAATTGACTCTTTCAATTCTGTCATGGATTTTTGAGAAAAGGTTAACTATGTGTTTCACTAATTTTATTGATGACAGGATTTATGTGAAATACAAATAATGTAAAAAAAATATAATTGAAGTAAATAAGATCATATAAGACTAAAGTTAAATAGTTATAGTACAACTGGTATTGTCTAGTAGAATTGAAAGCGTAATGACTTTAAAAATATATCCCTTATATCTGTGGATGATGTTATGGAACTAAGAGATCAGCTGTAGAAGAAATTATAGGAAGGGAAAAGAGCCAGTCAGTGAATTGGATCTAATATCCATTTGAGAGTTGATTAGACAAGTTATAGAGTGGTGGTTGCAAATCAGATTGCTGTGGTTAACACACAGCCTTAAAAGGAAGTGTTGTTTGTATGAGGGCAATTTTATGTTTTCCTTGTGCACTGGAAAAAGCAGCTGTGCATGTCATGCCCAATATTCACAGGCTGGGGTAGGGCACTAAACAGAATAAGAGTGGAGAAGGATCATTTGTATTTAATTCTTTCACTTACCACATGCTAAAGCAACTAAACAAACAAAACAAAACCAAAAACCTCCCCAAACACCCCTCACAAACACATTTCTGCAGTCTCCTCAGCCTGTGATGACAAAATGTATTTAAAAAAAAAAGGAGCAGATCCAATTTTTTTTTAATAGTAATGGTTATTTAGGAAAGACAAGCATGAGCATTTGCTGTGACTTGGGAGTCATCTGAGTACATTTTGTAATTGGAATGCACTTACCTGACATAAGCTCTACCTAGGTGCTACTAACTTTTACAGTTTGTTTCTTTCTTCATTCTCAGTTTTAATTTATTTGACAGCAAATGAAATTTGCTTGTGTGAACCAGATACAATAATTTACAAAGACAAATCTTGGCAATGTTAGAACACGTTGCAATTTTGAATCTAATTTTTTTTCTCTTAACACACGCAAACAAGAACAGGAAGAAAATTTGTAACTAAGATAAGGTAGAAGTTGCATCCCTACATTTTTCATGTTTGTTTTTCATGTGGAAGTAAAGTGGCATGTAGAGTTCTTCCATCTTTGGAGAGTTTCATGCAATGGGCTGGTTCTGGAATGTCCCCATAGAGCCTTTGGTTCAGAAACTGTGCAGCTGAGGGAATTAGGCTGTCCCGTGTAAGCTGGAAAGAATCTGAGGATTTAAGGAAATACCATGTCTAGAAGCAAACAGCCTGGATACCTTGAGATCTTTTCTTAGTCTGGACATGTCCTCTCTTTTCTATTCCATAAAAATGGGGACACTGAAAACTACAGGTCTTGAAACTAGAATCTTGGCTTGAAAGATGGTTCCCTGTCTGCTGGGGCTCCCTGATGCAGAGCTAGAACACACACAGCTCCTCATCTCTGCTGCAGGATGCTTCTCTTGCCTTTACTTCTCTAAATTTATTTAACAGCAGGGGACTGATACCTGCTGATCCAGAATGCTCACCTCAGTTATCCTGTATATAGCTGAGGTTCAACATAATGAAATAGTGCACTTAATTTCATTTGAAGCTCATGCCAGTGTTGCAGCCAGATTTAAAACATTTTTGTTGGTTTGTAAATAAACACAGCTGAATTGTTCAAAGCCCTGCTCCTCTGAAGATTCATGTTTGTGCATAACCTCAGACAATTTATAGTCTTGCTGAAATCAATGGGACTGCTGACTTTCATCCTGGCTCCTCTGAAAACAATTTCAAATTTCCCACTGACTTCAGTAAGGCCAGGCTGTTCTCAAAGTATTTTAAGTGCTGCATGCTGGGTAATAATACAAAGTGATGCAAGCCTTGTGAAGCTAGATGGGCTTTATATTGTGAAAGTGTGTTTTGGTTTGGTTTCATTTTCTTAAGATATGGTGATATTGTATAGCATTCAAATAAACATACAGAGAGGAAGGCTTTGGTCCAACTTCCATATTTTTGATTTTTTTCACCTGTACTACACCTTGACTGTTGTTTCCTTTTAACACTTCAGCTCTTCATCTTTTGTATAGGGATTTGTTTTCTGGTGTCTCTTTAGTAAAAGATGTGCTCCTCACAAAGGAAAATTGCTCTGATACCACATTATGGACAAAACAATAACTCAGATTCCTCAATACACAGTCCCCCTTCTGGTTTCTACCACTGTTAATACTATTTATTCTCATTTTACGTTGTCTTCTTTAAGCCAGCCTTGGATATCAGACTTTGTCCAGACTTTTCTAGATTTGAGTTATGCCTCATTTGTTGAGGTGCCCTTTTTGCTTCATCTCTGGAGCATTACATCTGTGCTACAAATGGTACATATCACCTCTGAAATATGCCTTTTACAGTCTGGACTGGGGACCTGGTGTCATGTTTAAAACTCCTGAGATAAATAAAATTATACTTCCAATCTATCTTACAAGTACACTTTCCAGGAATAAGACTTATTTTTAAGAGCCTGTGGCAAGTCACCTTATTCAGTGATTTATTTGGTATCTTCAAGTCCTCTGTCAGACACACATCTTTACTGTCATATGCTGATCATTTATTCTTTGCACATAAATATACTGTAAAGTACATTCTGTTTGAACCATCTTCTAGGACTCTTGCCCACTTTATCAGCCTCAGCTTACCATGTGGAAATTATTGCAGACTTTTGATCAACTAAGAAGTTTTGTGATGAAGTGGCTTGCAATATAGCTCCAAATATAATTTTGGTCTGAAGGTGAAAGCTAGGTTTTTCACTTCCAAAATCTGTGCATCAAATTGTACATTTTTACCTGATCATAATCACCATCTATCTCTGTCCTGTCTCTAGTAATCACTACAAAGATATGTTGGCTATGCACTAGCATTTATCCTCATGCTGCTTTATAAAATGACTGCATGGGCAGTACATTATTTTAGTGTTCAGGAATGGGAGTTCTGTTTATGGTTTTCTTCATCAAACACTTCAGCACATGAGCCCACAAGCTTCTGTATGTACCTACTTCAAAAAGATAGTTGATTATGCCCATAAATAATTTCTTTCATGCTTTAATCAGAATAATTTGATTTTCCTTTCATCTGTCCTCCTGCAAAACCTAAATAGCAACTTGTTAATAATTTTGTGAGTACAGCTTTACTTTAGAGTTGTCACACTAGATTGCACATGCACTCGAAGCAGTCTCAGGTGCTATGATGATTCAGACTCTCTGTTTGGAGACAGAATTCTGCTTTTGATTCCCCAATGAATTACACAAGGGAAAATGTTTCTAGCTCAAACTAGCTTCCTACATATTTAGTTTCTTAAAGTATATTTTGATAAATATTAAACTATATCCTTGAGGATTTTCTCCCTGCTCTTTCACTTGGTGATAATTGTGCTCAAAAGCCACAACACTCATTCTAATGCTTCTTAGAAGCACAGGATCCTGTGTTAACTAAATTTCAACTACTCCTTGTTTTATGGTGTTCTTGATTATAGTAGGCATTAATAAATAGACATTAAAATTGTCCACCTTCCTGATATTCCCAATCTAGATAGAATGTTGTCTACTAGCATAGGTGAAATAAGGTAGTCAAACACGTAGCAGTGACTGTCCTTTTTCTGCAGTGCAAAGCTTTGTCTATTTACAAACCACACAATAAAGTTCAGAGATTTGATTTGAATTTAGTTTTCTTCTTTTACTGGAGAAGTTATGGAATCAGAAGATAACTTTCTCCTATCATTTTTTTGATGGTCGTGGGACATTCTTTTTGCCTTTCTATTTTCTATCTTATATGTGGAAATATCACAAGTCCTGAAGCTGATTTGTCTTTTCTTCTTTCTTGAGTCCTGGTAAATTTAAGCTTAAATCTGTGAATTCATCTATACCAGTGGATGTCAGAATATCAAACCTGTACCTGAACAGTCACACTTGCCTTGCTAATTAGAGCCATCTTTTGGTGTTAACTCTGAAAACCTGATGTAGTACAACCCTCAGCACCTGTCTTCCATTAAAGAATTTTTAATGTTTCAGACACTGGGTGTTAGAGACAATGTTGCTTGACACTTGGTTTCATTTATAAAAGTAAATTAATAATCCTTGTTACCTCTTTAGACCACTTTATTCAAAATTGAAGTTAAGCCTTTTAATCATTATTATAGTGCTTCAAGCAACTTCTACATAAGGAATTTCTGGTTGATTTCTAATTAGGGTTAAACAATATAATAGCTCTCCTTTTTCTCCCCCACCTTTTTCTTACCTTTTTTTTTTCCTTCAGTCTCACTGACAGCTCTTATTGTTGGTTGAAGCTTGATTCTACATCTGTCACAAAATATTTTGTTCTAAAAATTACACAGCCCTGCACAGTACTATGGTCAAGTTTTCTAGGGTTTTTTTTCCCTGCTAAACATATGGCAGTAGTTGTAGTCACTGCCCTGATGGAAGATATTAGGCTACATGAATCTTTCAGTGAGTGAAAACATGAAAAGGCTGCTTATAATATTGCATGATTCTTTTAACAATGCCTATGCTCCCAGGAAGGAGTGCTTGAAGTGCAGCTAGCATTCTGACCATGTGCATACATGTTCCTTTCCAGGTGCCTCTTCTCCATCTGCATTTCTATTGCATTGAAAATGCTCTCAGGGCATGGTGTGATTTTTGGGTTGACCCTGCGCAGAGCCAGGAGCTGTACTTTGATGATCTTTTTGGGTCCCTTCCAAGTCAGCATACCATATGATGCTATGATTTTCTGTAGTGGAAAGAAGCTGTAAGGCTTTTGCAGAATTAGATCTTAATAAGAGTTCTTATTTAGGTACAAGTAGCAGTGTTTAAGAAAAATAAGAGACAAAAAGAGAGACAGTGGAAAAAAATTCTAAACCAAGTACATTAGTTCTAATACTCTCATTTAATATCCATATAGGTAGTGAGGTATAAATATTAGGGTAGTAGGTATATTAAAATGCTCTTAATAGACACAAACAAGTTTCTTTTAATTATGAATTAACATTTTATCTCTTTAATTTCCCAAATTTTCATGAAGATTTAGGAGTGCTATTGTTTCCTGTTCCTTACAGAATAAGTGCTATAATAGGTTCTAAGGGAAAACCTCCCCCAGAAAATAGGAGATGTTTCCAGTCCCTATACTGAAATTCAGTTTGAGTTTGCAGGATGATGCAGTTCCTCAAACAGCACTAAGATCTTTAAATCTTTAAAAGTTGTACATATATGTGATAGGTATATGCCATTTGATTTCTATCCATTGACTCTGGGGAAATGAGCTGCAGGTCTATTGCCTTCACCTAGTTTCTTTTCTGTCATAAAATGTTCTGTGGTTAAAATCAAACTGGAATTATTTTAGCAAATCAAAAGATTGTGGTCTTAATTAAGAGATGGCAAACTGGATGATGATGAGTAAAAATAAGTAGCAAAAATTATCAATATTTACAAGAAGAATTCATCTTGGCTGCCCTGTTATGTCTCATCCAATGCTATTGAGATCTGGCTTAGATAAACTTTTAAACTTGGGGATATTTACTGCCTTTCAATAGTGAGCCCTGAGGTTTTGCTGTGCAATTGTTAAGAAGCTCCCTTTGAGACTGAGTTTGTCTGCCTGGGGTTCTGTCTCATGGATTCTGGGTTATGTCTCCCCACTTCTTCAAAGAGGGGTTTTTGGGTCTTTCAATTTTAAACTTTTCATCTGTTATATTCAGTTCCTAGGAATGCAGTTCTTGTGGTTCCATTTTTCTTGTTAGGTTTGTTTCCTCTCAGCAACAATAGTGCATTGACAGGGGTGGTAGCTGAGCACTTCTCCCTTAACAGAAACAGAGAATTCAATACTTATCTCAGTAATTTTACTTTGTTAGAATGATTTTAATACATGAATAATACCATATGTACATGGTTAACACGCCATATATAACAAAATGGATAAAATCCACAACCTTTCCAGGCCATTAATTTTCAGCATGGCCTTAGCTCAAAATGCACTAGTTCAAAATTTATTCCAAGAAGCTGATTGTTGCAGATGGCTGTAGTGGGCAGCAATAATGTATCTAGGATTTTTAGAGTGTCTTTCCATGATTACAAACATTAACAAGCAGATTAATTTCTGGCTTAATTGTAAAAGGTTACCCAAATAGCATGGCCTTCAGAGCTGTCTTTTCAAGTACAGCCTGCTACAGAACAATTATTTTGGCCAGCACACAGGAAGAACTGGAAACATCCTCTCATTTGTTATGCTGGGATCAGCCTGTGATGATCCTACAACCCTTGCTTAATTAATCCAATTTTGGCTTTAGATTTCTATCTCTGTTTGGCACAACAAATACAGCTGTGCTGTGAATTTTACTAGAAGCAAACATAACTGTGCTATGCTCTCAGAAGGTTTTCATGCTGAATATTTATTCTTTCGACTCATTTCATAGTTAATATGTGCAGGCACTTGCGACAGGTTGCTACTTGCTGACTGATTGGCACAATTAATTTCTGTGTTCCAGTTGAGCTACAATCCTGAAACACAGTTTGCTCATTCATTATGGGCTATTGCAGAGAAATGGGAAAAAAAATCTCTCAATTGAAAACTGACCTTTCCATCAGAGACTGTCAGGCCTCTGGCTGAGATTTTTAAATATTCAGGGGCCCTTCTACATTAATTGGGTAGCAATTTTGAGAAGCATATCCATTTCTTCAGGAGGAGCAAAGCACAAAATAAAATTCAGATTAGTGAATTTGGAGATCCAGTTTTTTAATATACAGAGAATTCCAGACTGTTCTGCTTTTTTGGTATTTTGCCATCTTCTCTAGAGCATTCCACTTCTGTTAAGAATAAAAGAGTAGTTGTCATGACTCTGTTCTGAGAGAAACAGAGGCTCCAATATAGAATTTAAACAAACCCATGCAGAAGACTGCTGCTTCTTTGGGATCTGGGCAGCTTATTCTGTGACAGAAACAGCCTCAAAACTGTAACAGCTGCAGAAAAAAAAAAAGTTCTAAATGATGCCTTAGTCACTGAAACTGATTTTATATGTACTATTATGCTTTACATAGTATACATACTGAGAAGCTTTCCTTTTAATCACTTAGAAGAGTTAATCTCCTTATTACTTAATTGATAAAAAACCTTGAATATTTTAATTCACATTTCTGCTACTAATATCATTAAAGAGAAAATGTAATACAGTGACACAGAACATGTAAAGGTAATGTAAACAGAAAATTATACCCATCACATGAAACCTAGTCAAGATCAAGCAAAGCATTTGGCAGTGTCATTGTTTAAACAAAAAATATATTTGTAATGTAGCACAAATGAAATTTCTGCATTGCAGCATGACATACTGGGGTAAGGGTTAGTGTTGTAGTTCTTATTACTGGCCATTAGAGATGATAGAGGTATCTCTTTGTTGGTAAGAGTAGCACCTAAAAGAAGAAAGTCAGTTTGACTGAGTATGTCTTGGTGCTAGTAGGGAGATGGTGCTTTTCTCATCAGCTGTTTTTCTTGGTAGTTCACAACAGAAGCTTGCCTTGACTATTGCAAAAGTTGTGCATTAAATGTAAAGTTATCAAGGAGAAGAAAGGCTAACAATGAGTTAGAAGAGGATGGAAAACTAAAATTGAGGGGTACTGAAAAGCATGAAGTATTGATCTCCATCTCTTGACAGTTCTCTCCAGAGAAATCTGGAAACAAGGAAACATGCAGTGTTAGAAACTATTGTTAAAGTTAGTGGAAGAGCAAAGTGTATAATCTGGGGACTCAACATCCTTCATCTGTTGTAGATATCATGTGGGCTGAATTTATAAAACAAACCAGTAGCATCGACCTGCTATTTTTTCCAAAAGATCTTCCACTTAGGAAAGATCCAATGCACGTGTTTTACAATCAGTAACCGTGATTTTTTTTCCAGTGTCTGGGAGCAGCAAATATCAGAGCTGATAATTATAAGGTAATCCACGGGTCTAACCCAAGTGCAGGGTATCCTGAAGGCTAATTGATCCTATTCCAATGATGTCACATAATTAGCAGAATTAATTAGAATATTTAAATCTGTATATGATCATAATAATTAGAAAAATTGATAAGTGTATTGTGGCAAGGAACAGGTGAGAATTTTTTCTTTTTAAGTCTCTGCCATGAATGGGGTGGAATTTACTTTTTGCTATCTTGCATTGTGGGCTGCAATCAACTAAAAAGTAGAAAGTGGATTAAGAAATCCCTTTCCATGTTGCCAGAGGTTATGCATGGTTTCTGCCCATCTTCTCATTAAGACCACTAATTTAGGGTTATAACTGACATTAAAATGATATTCTGTATTATTGCAGAGTGCCTAAAATTTAATTTTGGAGATTATAGCAGTGTTAATTTATTAAAATTCCATTCACCTTAAAGGATCAATCTCAGGTCATCTCAGATCTTAACAGAACATTGAGTAATTTTTTAGTAGCTTCTTATGGAGTAGTGATGGTATGTCCCTCTTCCTTGCAAGCGTGTTTCATCCTATTAGGCAGGTTGAGTAGCAGCACCAAAAATGATTCAACCTTGGAGTAACAGCCAAGTGGACAGGATTTCCCTCCTTTTAGATAAGTGTAGCTACAATTACTCTTCTACTGACTTGAGAAATAAATTTTCATGGTGTAAAAGAATCATTTAAGGAATTATTTAAAGTATTATTCACATCCTTCACTCACTACAACTACATCCCTTTTTCTTGTGACTGCAGGGGAGACAGTACATTGTATAGAACCACTAAGGCTGGTTGTGTTCTTCAATTGCCAGACTTTTCTGTTGGTTTCCTTGCAGTCCCATTCTCTAAGTTTTTTCTCATTTTCGAGAAAGATGGTGAAACTTTTTTCTGTCTAATGCTCATCAGTGCAGATAATATGTGGACTTGCTAAAAATATGTAATCTCATTTCCTGGGTTCTTTTATCTCTGAATTTTCATTTATCATGTTCCCATTTTTTTTTTTAATTACATGTATGAATTTTCTGCCTACTCCCTTGACTTTTAAAAATATATCTCTGCTTTTCTCTGTCCATTTTTCCCTATATTCTTTCTACATTTCTATTTAGCACTATTGTTTTCCTGCATAACATATCTTACTGTAAAGACCACAAAAAATCCTCAAAATGCTTATGATATCATTTTGAAATCTGTTTAGAATCAGCAATTCTTGTACTGCTTTGGATTATGCACATTTGCTGACTAAGCATTTAATTTATGCAAATTTATGTGATGAGCCACATTTCTGAAGGTTAGTAGGAGATTTTTTTAATTTGGACAAAGCCAAAAGCATGAATGAAATCGCAAAATTTGCAACTAGTTTGATAGCAACTGCCCCCAAAACAGAAATAGTTTTTCAAAAATTCTTGACAAGCTTTTTTTATAGAAAAAGAAGAAATGTGAAATCTGTCAGCCTCTGGTGGTCTGAGCAATGTGTCTTTGTAGCCACTAACACAAAGTCATGACCGGTGGGAGGGTTCTTTGAAAATATTTACTGTATCCTGAAAAAAGGCATCTCATTCCTTGCATTTTGATTGGTTGTTTTTGATGTGACTTGGAATTTTGTGTGATCTCACTTCTGGCTGCAATCTAATGGATGACTTCTCTCAAGAACAAAAGCCACTTTACAATTCTGTGGTAATAGAACAACAGTGCTGAAGTTAAGAAAAAACAACCAACCAACCAAAACAACCTCAAAACTGCCACCAAAATTGTTTATTGGTAGGGATATTTTTAATTATAGTGAATAGACTACCTGGCAATATTTTAAGGTTTTACATATTAGCCCATATGATCTTTTCTATACTGAAATATAGTAGGTTTTTTCTGCCTTGGAGGCTTTATTTATTTATTTATTTTATTGTGGGAGCAGGATGAGACAGGCATATTTTTTCCCTTTTCTCTGGTTTATATGATAATCTTTGGTGGTAACTAGGCAATAAAAGAACTAAACACATATAAAATATGCAATAACTAAAGCAAAACAGTGAGCAGCAGCAACAAATTGATCTAAGGCCGGTTAGCTTCCTCTTGGTATTTATTAAACATTGTATTCTCTGTTGTGGCTTTTCCATCCTTTTAATTGAAGAAAAAAAAAGGAGAAATAAATAGGATTTATAAAAGGACATATTTTGGTAATATTTTATAAATTGAAATGGGTAGTTGTGCATTGTATATGATATTGCTGAATGCTGTAGATGTTACTCAAAGGGTGAATTTCTGTCCTCCACAAACAAAGCTCTAGTAAATAAACCTGGGAGACATTTCCTTGTAAGGTTTAATTGAGCTTGCTTGCATAAACCAATTTTAATTTAAATACTCTAATTGAATAACAGAGGATTGAAACAGGGCTAACAAGGGCGTGTTTCTTTTGTTATAAAGAGAAAGAATTTAATCCTTTGCATGATTAAGACACAGAGTTCACAGCTGAGACCAAACTCTGAATTGCAATCATAGCTACATCGTCTAGCTCAACTGTATTCTTATTTGATTCATACACCTGCAGTTCTGCAAAAAGCAATTAAATAAAATAAACAATGACCACCATCTATGGCTAGGCCCAAATATGGCTCCTAATACCTCTTCACTTTAAAAAAGACTATTTGAAAGGCTATTAGAAGTAGGACATCAAAATCCAGTATTTAGAAGCTTTTCCTTCTCTGGATTTCTTAAGAAAATATTTTATTATCTTGCTTTTTCAGAACAATACAAGGAGAGTTCTGCCATCTTTCAGAAAAATTGACTGACTTCAGGTCATTTTCCTGTATGGTACAGGACATTTGCCTCTGAGAGTTGACAGTGTTTCTTGTTAACTTGATATGAATTACATTTTGAAGAGAAAAAACACTAGGCTAAAAATCGAGTTGTGTATTATCCCAGCAGACGCATTTATCATTAAATTAGGAGCGAGCAGTATCAGAATTTCATTATGAAAGGACCTTAGGAAATTCTGCAAATTGGCTGATCAGTAGCCTAGATAGCTTTCTATGAATGTGCATCAAAGCTTTTTCTGATTTTCAGTTTTTTAGTAACTTGAAACTATAGCAGCTGGAAAAAAGAATAAAAAGTAGAGTATGAAATTACATTGACATAGTTAACCTAAAAAGAATGCATTTAATAAAAACAGAAGTAACAAAAGGAATGGCTAAAGGAAGAAAAACATGGGTGAAATATTGGAGAATGGAAACTTTTCAAAAAGCTTTTTGATGATCCAGATTAGGTATATCAATTAATCTATGCTTGTTAACACCTTCAAAGTAATCTGATAGGCTAGAGTCCTCCCAAAAATCTATAAAAGCCATGTGGAGCTTTAGCAAATATTTCATAGTTATCTATTAATCTATGAATCCTAGAATAGTAATACTTTCCTCATGGCTATCCAATTTGCTATTCTGTATTTCTCTAGGTCTTTGCATGAGTCCTTTCTCAAGGGTTTTATCTCCCATTCTGTTTTTTATTCCTCTTGACACAGAGTCTTATTAGAGAAATAGTTTATATGGTGCAGTTAGTAACTCAGCAACTTCATACTAGACTTCCTTCACTCTTGAACAAATTGCCTGGTCCTGACAACTGTTACTGTTCAATTTATTAATTTGTACTAAAACCTCTTCTACTGATGCTTTTCATAAAAAAATAGTTTCTCTGTCTCATGCCTTGTGAAGAAAGGAACCTTCTGACCTTCTTCATAGTGAACAGTGATGAAAGGATTCCCTTGTGATTTCTGCAGTGGTCTTCCCTTTCTTCAATGTGCCTTTTGTACTTTGATAATCTGCCGGCCCCACTTACTCTATGGTCATCCTATTTCTGTGCTTGAAAACATTTTATTTTATGCCTTCTTCAAGTTTCATCTCAAAGTATCACCTGCTTTACTATAGTTTTATATTTAGTTTGCTAGATGTTTTATTTTTTCACATATAAAATTGAACACCAATTTTTATCCTTTTTGACCATTTCTTTAATGTGCTGGATTTTAAAATTACTTTGGTTATTATTTTATTGTGGAAAAATCTTTATTAAAGATTCCAGTGTATCATTGTCCCCACTTAACTGTCACCCCAATAGATATGTGAAAGTTTCCTAATGCCACCCTCTAAACCTGTGAAATGGAAATTTGGAGAAACCTAATAACCAAGAATCTGTGAGAGATGCACATGAATCAGCAATCCTATATCTTAATATAAGTCACTGAGATGTACACAATTGGAGCTTCTATATTTTTGTCAAATTTTAAAAATAGGTGGGCACTGAACAGAGCTATTTCTGGATTGTACTTCCAGGTGGTTTTTGCCATGCATGACTTTTTCCTTTTACTTCACTTTATCTCAGTTCTTGGCAAAATTTTTATCTTTATAATGAGCCATACCCTTAAGTTCTTGTCCAGATATGGCTCCTTGGACCTATTATTTTGTATTATGAAGTCTGACACAACTTTTTTCATCTAGTATATGTATGGAATGCTTGATTTCAGTGGCATCCTAAAATCCAAGTCTTCTCAGTATATATATTGTTAAGCACATTACTAAAGATTTAGATAGGGATAGAAATTATGAGCAGTGTAAATTTCCATTGTATTTTGGGGGAATTCTTCTTGAAGCACTTTTTTTAGTGCTATTTTCTGTGGGCATGTTTACATTGTTTTATTCTATGTTTGTTTGCAGATAATATTCTGTAACATATCTACAGTTATCTTTCTAATGCAAATGATGATTGTAAAGGTAAAGAATTTAGCAGTATAAAAATGAAAAACATCATAGTAACTCAAGGTAACAGTGTTTTAACATAAGTATATCTTGTTGACACATAAATGTGCATTACTCTCTCATTTAATTTTCATTATGTAGCTATGTCAAATTGATTCTAAATTGATGCTATGAAAAATGGAATTACCTCTTCCTTTTCCCCCTTTTTTATAGCACGAAGTGAGAGTTTTAGCCATGATGAAAGTACCATTGCTATTATAATTTATTTGTTTAGATTTATGACAAAGCTAAGGAAAAGGCCTCTCACATGCTCTAGGCATCATTGTAAAATTACTCTTCAGGAAATTAAAAACAAGATATAAATCAGAAGTTTTACCACATCTACAGCCCAACCAATCAAAGCCAGTAAAGATGAAAATGTTTGTCAGTGGTTGCTCACAACAATGCATTTGTTTGCAGGATCGATGTTGTAAATTATACATTTTAGAGCACACCTTTTCCAGATGCCTGTGTATTTTTTGCTGTATTTCTGAATCAGAATGGATTTTCAAAGTAGCCTCAATACTTACCTGTTGGGTTTGGGGTCTGTTTTATGGATGGTTCTTTATTTTTTTGAATTGCAATGTTTTCAGTCAATGAACTTCTAATGAATGAATTGCAGCAAGTGGGCTCTCAACAAATGTAATTGGAATCGCGGTAACTAGAACCTTAGGGACTACAGAAAGGACAAAGGAATTTTATTCAGTGCAAGAGAGAATAACTAGGAATTGTGAAATGAAGCTCTCCCATAAATACAGTAGAGAGTATGCCATGGATAGATTTTAGTTGGTATGTGTAGAAATACCTGGGAATTTTGCCTGTGGTTACACCACATATGAATTATTGACTCTTTCTGAACTTGTGAAATAAAAAAATTGTAGTTTAACCTTTTCTATATGACTAGAGGCTGTCATATATACCTGCTTCCAGTCCTATACAAAAATAAATGCACAATTAGAAGTAATTTATGTTGAAAATAATCCTCTATGGGACTGAAAGAGAAACCCTTGACTGATCAATAACTTGGTCTGTTTCTTGAGCTAAAGGTAAAACTCTGCACAAGCACAGTCTGCAGGAAATCTTTCACGCTTGATCTGCTGTTCATTTCTTATCCAGTCTCAGTCTGCTATTATTTTCAACCAATGTTCTTGGGTTAAGATCAGCATTGATTTCCATTTTTTGCACTTCCATCAAATGTGTATGGAGTGTTCCACGTAAAAAAAAATTGCCCTGAATTTCGTCTTTCAATGGAACTTCTTATATGGGTTAGATATAACATGACTCACTTCTCCCATATCACAAGCTTTAAATAAATTAAAATGATTTGGGGATATTGCTATGCAGAAAGGATTTTTCTTTTCTTCATTCCATCCTTAAGATGAGAAACTAATCTTTTCTATTTCCTATGGAAATTTCTCCCTGTTTATTTTCCTACCCAGAAGAATTTGTTGAGTTTTTGTTGTTTTTTTTTTTTTTCATTTTTACGGTGGTGGAAATAATTACATGCCTTAAATAAAAATAGCAACCATAAATCAATAAACAAAAACCTAGCTTTATTTGATTTGACCTTCATGTGATAAAGACTAGACAGTTTTCACAAATAATACTCAATAGGAATTTCTCCCCTCACCCAAAGAAAAAAAAATTATAGTTAGCTCTATCTGAACCAAACATGATACATACAAGACAAATACATAGCAATTTAGCAAAATGCAATCCAGTTAGGGCAACCTTTCTTTCAAGGTATATGCACTTGTATTCGTTGACTAGTTTTGGGAATCAAGAAGAGAAGGAAGGAAATAGAAGTGAAGAGCACAATACCTTCAGGTCTGACCTTTAGGAAGTACAGTCAATACCAATTTTAAAACCATATTAAAAGACAGTTCTTCAAATGTGCAGCTACTAGCTGAACAAGTCTGCTGGATGACAGAACGTATGACAGAAAAATAATCAGTATTAAATTTTTTCATTTGTTTAACACATTTTACAGTCACTTCTTTCCAAATTTATGCTCATAGGAAATGTAGCTAGTTCTGGGATGAAAGGAAGAATGTAAAGTCATAAAGCTCTCAGGTAAAGAAAAATTACCCTGGAGAGATTAAAAATGAAGTCTGTGTAGTCTGTTGGAATTCAGTTGCCATTACCATCATATTGGAATGATGCTGCATAAGAAAGTGTGATGAACTGCTGCTGAAATGCACCTGAGTTTGGCATCATAGTATTTCACAAACACTGATTTCCCTTAGATAACAGTGTATTTTGACACCCAAGAGAAGCTAAGTATATAAATGAAAGGGAAAAAATATACAGTGAGAAAAAGTAAGTAGTAAATACATAAACTCTATACATTTAGTGAGTAAGGGTGTTTTGTATTTGTGGCTTTATATTTGCCCCTTTTATTGATGTATTACTAGCTTGCACAGAATAATTAGAGAATGCAGAACTTCACTTTACAATTCCAGCCTGAAGCCCATAGCTTGCAGCTGATTTATAGATGAAGAGAGAATCAGATTCTGCTGTTTGAAGACACCATTTTACAGAAGAATAGTGGCTGCAGGTGACAAGTAAACAGAAACATGGAATATTTCTTTAGGGAAGCATTGGAGCTGTATAGTCCCTTAACAGAAAGAATAAAAATAAATGTACACAGAGTTTTTGTTGTTCTTTAGGGACATCTGTTTCTTTCCAAATCATAACCTGACTAATTTCAAGATTTCTAGGAATTTTATTGTCCTCCAGACAAGGCAAACTAAGCCATCACTTCTACTTCAAGTGAAAAAATTTGTTTTTTGGATGGAAACCCCTAATGTGTGTTCATTTTACTGATATCTGATATAAATACTCATATATGATTGAGCAAGGAGGAAACAATATGATCCTAGCTATTCTATAGCACATTAAAGAGGACTTCTGTGCATCCCTGAGCAGCAATATTGTTTTTAGAAATGAAAAAAGCTATCCTATCAGATGATGTTAGCAATGACAGTGACAGATAATCCATTGCAAACCCTGCTAAATCGTTTCTATGATTAGTTTCTTATGATAAAAAGTGTGCACTGTGTTACTAGTTTGAATTTGTGCAGCTTTGTTTTCCAGCTCTTACATCCTTCTTGTTTCTTTGTGTGCTGGACCAAAGAACTCATTATAAAAGTTTTGTCCTGCTGTAGATACTCACAAACTGAGATCGATTCACTACTTAATCTTGCACTTGGTAATTTTAAGTAGCTTGACCCTCTTTATTCTTTCATGTTGTTAGCCAGCTCTTTAGAGGTTGCAATTCTTTCCAGTGAGACAAGTGAGTCTAGCTAGGGAAACCAAAAGAAACTGAAAATTACTCAAAAAATAAGTCTCATCTACTCTCCCTCACCTCTTCTTTCTCTGAAAAATAGCAATCTGCACAATAAATCTGTTTTCAGTTAGAATAGTATCCATTTTCCCCAAATCATTTTAATAATTATTTGATTTGGTATAGTTAAAACAAATGTATTATAACAGAGGATAAAATATACAGTACTTTCAAAGTAGTTTCTCTTGGATTTTGAAAAACCTTACATTAGTATGTGGAAGGAAGAAAGAAGTTATGCTGTCATCTTAGTTTTTAAGAGAGTGTTCCTGAATGCAGATACCAAATGATAAGAGACATGAAATAAGTCTGATAACATTGCTTCAGCTAAGACAAATGCTATTTTCTGTATTTCCTCCATTAGTCCTCTGAATTATTAAGGAGCTGCACACTTAGAATCATAGAATATGCTGAATTGGAAGGGACACATCAGGATCATCAAATCCAGCTCCTGGCCCTGAGCAGAATCACACCATGTGCCTGAGAGCATTGTCAAAATGCTTCTTGAACTCAGGCTTGTAGCTGTGACTAATTCCCTGGGGAGCCTGTTCTGGTGCCCAACCATCCTCTGAGTGAAGAACCTTGTCCTGATGTCCAACTTAAACCTTCCCTCGCACAGTTTCATGATTTCTCTTCAAGTCTTGTCACTGGTCATGAGCAAGAAGAGGCCCGTGCCTCTTCCCCTCAGGAGGAGGATGTAGACAGTGATGAGGTTTCCCCTCCAGACTGTACAGGCCAAGTGAGCTCAGCCATTCCTCATACAGCTTCCCCTCCAGAGCCTTCAGCACCTTTATAGCTATCTTTTGGATGCTCTTCAATAGTGTCTTTTTAATATTGCAGTGCCCAAAGCTGCACACAGCGCTCGAGGTGAGGCCACAGCAGTGCAGAGCAGGACAGTCATCCCCTTTGACTGGCTGCTGTTGCTGTGCTTAAGGATATTTATTGTCCTTGTATGGCTTCTGGCCCTTACTGACTAGATGATTTGTGTCACTTTCTACTGGGAGTTCCTGGGGATCTAACACAGGTTTCCAGGTTTTTACTGAGTGCATGTGGCCTCAACATTATGTTTACAAATCTTCTATTGGGCTCCTGAGGTTGACCATAGGTATCCCGTGGCAGCTGCAGTGACTGAAAATTTCAAATGAAAAGAAAGCTTGCAGTTCAAAGCTGAAATGTTGCTATTTTGAATTGCTTTGATTACAAGATTCATTTCCTTTAAATACTGCTCTCTAAGTGCATTGGATACATTTCTAAAGTTTTCAATTTCTTTTTATTTTTCACGGGGTTATGGGTTTATTAATGGATGGAGAAATGTCTGACCATAAAATACAATTTTTTGTCTCATAAAACTCTTCCAGTATATCTTGTGGAAAGAAAACAGATGGATGTTCTTTCCACATCTCACTCCATATAAACTTCCCTTACACTGTTTTTGCAACATGCTATCTATGATAAACCCTATTGACTGTTTGATGACCCATATTGCTGAAGAGACTCCAAATACACGAGAGCCAACCAGCAACTTCACTTAATTTAATTCACTTCTCTATGAAGAGAAGCAGCTGAGCAGATCTATTTTTAACCATCTTTACTGTGTATTTTTCACTGCTAAATGATGAGTAGTAAATTATTAAACCTATGTTTTTCTTTTAAAGTGAGAGGCTAAAATAAAGTAAGCATCTTAATGAAAGCTTTTCAATGTATTTTTAGCAAGAGAAAAGTTAAAATCTGTTTTTTATTAGACTTTTGTTGACACATAAGAATTCAGAGAGAAATGCTTAATTTTTTTCTTTTTCTCTAGAAAAAATATTTTTCTTGTCTATTTTTACCTACACTATGGACAGCAAAATGCCACTAGTGACTCCAAATAAGAAAACCACGTATGGCTGTAAAACAGTAAAATATAATGATGAAGCAAATTTACTCCTACGGCTTTTTTGACACATGTGCAGTCAAAGTACAATAGTTGTCAAGAGATTTAAAATAGTATTTCCTTTGCAAAAAGAGAAAAAATCATATAAAAATATTCATTAAAAATATTGGTGTATTCTAGGAATTAGTTTTATTGCTGGAATTTCATCTGTTTTCCTACTGGCAATTCTGCTCATTTTTTTGCAGCATGATGTGACTGCCACTGAAAATCTTAAATACAAAGTAGGCTTTGTATTACACAGAATCTGTGTAATTTCAAATTTCAAAATAGATTAAAGTGCCTGACAGAAAGTTCCTTTTTGAAAAGTGAGAGTGAATTTCAAATAGGCCTTAATTGTACTATATAGATTAAAGAGCACTTTTTACTATTACTAGATATATTGCACAGGACTATGGAGCAAGCTTTTTGTTGGAATAAAATGTCTTGCTTACAGATGTCCTTTTCTATAAAAGACTTCAGAACCTTCCAGCTAGGTTTTTGGTTCCTTTTGGACTCAGTCCTTGTTATCAATTATATTCCACCCTAAAAAATGGAAGCAATGGAGCTAATGGTAGATATTAAATGGGGAAAAGTGTTTTGCAAAGGGAACTACCAATCTGCTCCAATCTCCTTCAGAAAATAACACAGGGAAGTTTCAGAATAAATGATATCCAGCAAGTAAGCTGTGCTCAATGCCTGTTAGTCTTTGTATTCAGTACAGATCTCTGTTGAAAAACCTGTAGAAGCATCAGGTTTCTGCTTATTTACAGTACTCTTGTGGTACTAGAGTTTTTCTGTTTCTCCAATAGAAATTGTTATTATGCTGTACATAACCAAGGTGTGTAGCTATTATTTCATAATGATGTTAACAAAAGCTGGAAGGAATGGTTGAAAGCGACTTCCTTTATTCACTTAAAATTATTGTATGAGGGGCTTAAGTAATTTCTGTAATCTCACATCTCACACATCAGTAGGTTTATTAATGCAACATGACAGCTAAGCAGAAAGATTAAGATATAGCATACACAGATTTTTCTCAGCAGCATGTTATAGGACTGTTCATATGTGGACAGAAAGATGTAACTTTTCTATTTTATTACTGTTATTATTTAGACCGTTAGCGTGATTGTATTTAAAATTTAACCATGTAGGGAAATTTTCAAGTTTAGGAAAAATCCCTCTTTCAAAATGTTAATAATAAAACATGAAAAAAATTGTAACAAATAGAGATATAAACAGATTGTTCATGTCAGGTGTGGGTTAAGCTATATGTGTTTCACATTAGGAGGTTTTGGTGGTGAGAGAATGGAGAAAAAGTATGGCAAAGCTTGCTTGGTATACAGTATATCGACATAGGTATATAAAAGACAGAATCCAGTTAAGGTAAAGGGAAGACAACAGACTGACTCCTAGCTGGAAACAAACTGTGCTTTCCTGACAGTTTTGGGGATAAAAAGGATATGAAGTTGTGACTTATGTTATAATGTTTTGGGTTGAGTTTTGCAACAGCCTGAAGATTCAATAAAATTAGATTTAAAGAGTATTAAGCCTTCAGTATGAATGACTCAAAATTAACTGATGTTTAAACTCCTTATGATAAGCAGAAAAATAAATCCAGAGAATGCAGCAGGCTGAGGCATATGTGAATAACTAAGCAGTGGGAAAACCTGAGTGGTTGAGATGGGGAAGAAGGCTCTGAAGAGGATTGTCAGACTTTGCTGTTTGACCTTGACAGCAGAGCATTCTGAATGGCCCACCACGTGACTTTGTTGAGAGGCATATTTTAGTAAAATATTATTTGGAAATCAGTGATTTTCAGCTTGTTGTTTGGTATCACATCTCAAGGCTTCTAGTTTGAAGCTAAAAAAAAAAAATCAGGAAAAGAAAGTTTTTGTTTAGATGACTGAAACTCAGCAAAGTAACATTTACAGGGCTAAAACATTAAAAAAGAAAAAAAAAGAAAAAAACCAAGAAAAGACAAAAGCTGAGAAAAACTATGTGTGAAGCTAAGGAAAGGAACTGCAGCTAGCAGACAAAAAGAAGAGGGGAAGATTCAGAAGGTAAAGATGGTTCAAACCTCAAGAAAGGTTGTTGAACCTTGCTTGAATTATTTCATGTTGCTATTCTAGCAATTTCAGATTCTCAGTCACTCTCTCTTTCCTAAATTTATGTGGTCAGGGTAAGGTGAATCTGTATAAGTCTTCCTCTGACTGCACTGTATAAGGCCTCTCCTATCCACCGCTTATCTAAAGGTTGTTTTTAAGGGGTTGATCTCAAACCAGTTCTATATTTCTTTTCCTCAGGTGAAGTAGCATCTTCCTGAACTGCTTTATGGGGCTATTTTGTTAGATTTATGCTGTTTGGTTCTTCCATGCAGTTTCTTTTTCAAGTTCTGTTTAACCAGTGAAAGATAGCACTTAGTACCCTATAGAAATTGTTATGCCCCTAGATATTTTTTCTTTTGAAATTTTGGGGGAGGGTGAGGTAGGACTGAGGAGGTAGGTATGAAATAGACTTAATTTTTTTCTGCTTTACCCCCTCTGTTAAGCATCTTCAGTGAAGTTTAATTTTAGGTCCTAAACAGCTCTTTGTCAGTCATGCCACTCCCACTCTTTGTCTACAATATTGTTCCTTTCATCCAGGGGTTGACAACAGCAACATGGTTGACTGTCTATGTTTATAAGGATGGAGAGAATTGAAAAGAAAATAAACTTTGATCCTGTTCAATTAAGATTTTTAGAATCAAAATTTGTGTTTTTTTTTCTTGTTTGTTTTGAGATTTTTGTTTGTTTATTTCTCTAAGTTCTCTTACAATGGACTGATAGGAAGGCTATTACAATAAGTTCTAGAGTTGCAAATAATAGTAGTTATCCATGGTTCCAATAAATTTCAACTTCTTTTGGTTTTGTTCCACAGTGGAAATTTTCTAATTTCAGTGTTTATTCCAGAAAAATGAATATTTGAGATTAATAAATAAATCAAAGCTGAAAGTTTTTATGAGAAAAATGAGGGAATACCCGGCAGTGAAACCAATCCCATTTTTTCTGCTTTGTAATGAATGATAATAATGTGTATATGTGGGAAAGTTTGGAGTGAGAGGGGATGTTGCACAGTCAGGATTACTGATGCTCTTCTATTGGAGAAGAAATTTGTAGAGGAGGCTTGGGCCATGTTGTCAGTACAGAGTCAAAAGCACAGAAACTCAGCTTAGTCTGTCACCAGTTCTCACATAAATGACTTGTTCAAAGCAAACCAGCAGCTCTCTTCTCCCAAATGTCAGAATGAGTGCAACCACGGTGTTTGACCCATTAGGATGCAGATGTTCTCAACAGACAATGTCATATAAATGAAAAGTGAATCAATGTGGCAGGTCTCAGCAGAGATTTGAGCAGGTCTCTCAAACATATGGTGAACCTTCCTCACTCTATCTATACAACTTGCTCCAAATGCAGCTTAAATAATTTTAAAACTCTTTACAATGCCTCATGACACCTGCTAAGTATAGAAGGTGATTTGGTCAACTATGGAAGATGATTAGATGACTATAAACTCCAATGAAGTGTTCAATTACTTTTCCTTAAGAATATGTATAAACTTTCCCAGCTACATATTTTCATGTTATTACTGTGAGGGATAAAACATAAAATAAATCAGATAGTGTTAAAAACTAAGAAATTTGGTATCTGAGGACTAATATTGCATCTTAGTTTCTTAAGTCTGAGGAGATGTCATCAAATCCAGGAGACTCACTGAAGATGTTTTCTCTCATAGGAGCAGTACAACATATCTGACAATTTTATGTATTTTTATGAAGCTGTTTATAGAAGGTGTTTTGACACGATTTATTTACCAGTGTCTGTGGGTTCTTGTCATTCTATATAGCTTGGATACTTATGGCAGCTTATAGGTGTTAGTGGTAGGAATCACAGGAATTTCCAGGATTCATGAAGTCAAGTTACAAATAGGATTACAACTCTCTTCTCTTCCTCATCAATCTCAGTTTCAGGAGTAAATGTTATATGTCATATTACACCTGCCTAATAATGATTGGAGGGCCTTATATTTTGTTGCACCAAGACATTAGCAGATCTACTCTACCTAGTAAAAATAGGTTGAAGAATTGATTAATGTAGAATAAGTTGAATATTGACTAATTCTCTGGGCTATTGGTAAGCAAAAAGAAGCCTTTCAGAATATGTTCCAATGTGATGGCATGCACTTATTTAGAGTCCTGGGTGCCAGCACGCAGCTTGAAAACTTCCAAAGTCTGTGACAACCTGCTTTCTTAAGCCAACCTGTTTTTCTTAAGCCAATTTCTTACTTAAAAAAGAAATGGAAGACTTGCTAGCTTCTGAAAGCAAAGTGTATTTCAAAACCTGTTACAAGAACAATAGCCACTATATTTTCCCCAGCATTGTTCATACCAATTGATATCCCCTCACTTTCCATGCTCATGTAAAACATTATGCCCTTTTGTCTTGAACATGGTAATTTATTTTAATTGTAGATCTTCCTTTGCCATGGACTGATTGCCTGAAGCAACAGTAAAGAACTTGTGTAAATATGAGCCAATCCCAGCAACTGAAACACTACACATAAGGAATTGTTTATTAATTCCTTGTTTATTAATTGTTTATTAATTCCTTATTGTTAATTAATCAATTTTTCCAAAGTGATTATTCTTAGGCTAAGCCAATGGTATTAATTCTGTTTATGCCTTTTAGAAAGAGGTGCTACCTTCTGTGTTCTGTAAACTTTATTACTTTATACATTTGCGAAGCTAATTTGAGGCTAAGGAAAAGACAGAAAAGTTGAGTGCATGCATAAATGTATGTCAAATAGTAATTATTGAATTGTTCTGAAGGTTTTGTTGTGGGGCTTTTTTGTAACTAACCTTCAGATGCTCCTGTAATCTTCCTTTGCTGTGGATTCTGCAAATCTAAAGAAAAGAAATATACACTGATTTTTTCCCTCTAACAAAAAATTTTCCAGGTACAAGGAGTTCAGGAGCCTAAATGAAAATCAAACACTAAAAAGGTAGAAATTTTTTTGACAATATGACAATCAAGATTTGCTGGTTTAAGCTACAAGTCACCACACTGTTTAAAGAAAAGAAACAATATTTTTTGAATTATTTTAAAATTATTTTTCTTACCTAACTCAGTTGCTGTGCTCATATTTGTAGTACAAAAATGTAAGTTACAATGCTGAACAGACTATTACATGTCAACAGAGTAGCAAATAGCTCACAGGAGCCTGTCCTGATATTAGATTTAATATTAGTTCTGCTGGACTGTTTATTTTTTGTATGCTTCAAGCTATGAATTTTTATCCCAGTGCAAACACAATTCATTTTGGACATATTTCTCCAGAAATCCTCTTTTTACTTTCTTCAGCTCTTGCAAAAACCAACAGAAATATAGTTTGTTAGCTAGTGTAGCTAGCTATGCCATTAATGTTTTGCAGTATGAGAACAGCAGTTCTCCTCTTCCAAGATTTCTTTCTTTATCTTCTCTGTTTATCTTATATTGATGCAAGGATTAACAGAAGTTCATAACACCTTTAGACTTCTCATCTTTTTCTTAATGGTTCTAGTCTGATTCATGATAAGGAATAAATTATTAAAGGAAAGACTGATAACCTTTCCCATTAATTGCTTAAAAAAAATAGGAAGCCTTCCTCTCTGTCTCCAGCATAGTGGCAGTTAGGAACTTATTTCCAAATCACAGAATATTCTGAATTAGAAGGGACCTACAAGGTTCATCAAGTCCAATTCTTAAGAGAATGGCCCATACAGGGATTGTACCCCCAGGCTTGGTACTAGCACCATGCTCTAACCAACAAAGCTAATCTTACTAGATTAGGAGGAAACAAAAGAAATTTTAAAAAAATCCCATCTGAATGTATGAGTTTGGAGTAAATGGAATGGGGAATTATTATAGGTGCTTTGCATGCCAGTTAATTTAACAGTTGTTTAGTTGATATCACTCTGTAGACATTTCCACATGCTGTGAGGACTGCTTTGCCATGCATGTTCAGTATTAAGTAACTGTAAGGATTACATACAGGATGGTGTGCCCACAGTTTGCTAGCAGAAGCACAACTTGTTTCAGGGATTGATTTCAACCAGTTCCCTGATTTTCTGTATTACAGCACACTCAGTCCTCACACCAGCACATAGGAAGGTTCCTTCTGTCCCATTCTAAGAGTGAGCTGTAAGTCCTTTTTTCTTTCTTTTTCTTTTTTTTTTTCCTCTCCTGCAGTCTTCACTTTACTACACTTTGTAACCTCTGAATCTTCTATGCCCAAGCTCTTAGCTCCTACCTAAAGCAAGACCAAGCCCCGAGGAAATTCTTTTAAGCCAGTCACCCTTTTCAGAGAAACTTAAAGCACAAACTGAGACCACACATACTATGTCTATCATATAATTTCCTCTTGGTAAGTGGAACAAGATAGGAAAGGGGGATTACAGAAGCAGAGAAGTCAGAGAGATGGTGATATGCATTTATAATTCTAATTTTAATGCCTTTAATAACTGGTTTATGATAAATTATAAGGAACTCTGGATGAGGCAACATGGTCTTCACTTGAGAAATTTCTGTAAATAAATTAAAAATTGAAGGATGTGTGAATCAAAGGGAAATAATCAACCAATCATACTTTTTTATGTTGTTTTTTGAAATGGTATAGAGGAAAATATGCAATCTATAGGAAAGTGGGATTGGATGTTCTGTGAAAAACACCTCACAAACATAAAGGTAATCAAGGAAAAAAATGTCCTCTGTTAACAGAATTTATTGTCCTAAATGCAAAAACCTTAGAATTCTCCTGTATCCTTCTTTCTTGCGAAGTGTAGCTTCCCATTAGGTAGAAAATTGCATTGCCTGCATTAGCCAAAGCTGTCTCAGTTTACAGGTGTTTCAGCATGATTAACAGCCTGCTTTCTGCCTTCCTGTTATAGCAAATGATCCAAGATTGAAAAGTGAATGTGGTGTTTTTGCAGCTTTCTCGTAATGCAATTAATAGTAAATAGAGTTAAGCTTGAAGAGTTTCAGAATATTGTGCAAGAAACAGATGAGTCTAGGCAGATGAAAGCAACTGCAACAGTAGGCATGAGCCAAATTACTCAGATCTACTTTATACTCTGTCATTTGGCACAACAGTTCCATTGTAGTCCACCACTGCAATAAACCACTGTACAATTCTTGACTGATAGCTACACCCTTGTTGGGGGGACTGATGCAGCCAAGGAATGTTTCTGAAAAATGAGGAACAACTTTGAATGCCCATTAACCAATGATTTCAGATCAGCCACAAAGCCATAGAGGCTGGCACCATGTATGAAATTCCTCTCAAGAACATGAAAAATGAAGATTCCTTGTACCCTGTGAAAAACTGGGTTCAACTCAAGCAGTTTTAGACAAAAGAGAAAAATAAAGACAGGCACTATTAACTTATGTGACAGCGGTCACAGGGGTCTTTGGATGAGGGAAGAGACGAGGATTTGACTCCATATTTCAGAAGGCTTGATTTATTATTTTATGATATATATTACATTATAACTATACTAAAAAGAATAGAAGGAAAAGTTTCACCTCAGAAGGCTAGCTAAGCTAAGAATAGAAAGGAATAAATAACAAAGGTTTGTGTCTCAGACAGAGAGTCCCAGCAAACTGGACTGTGGTTGGCCATTAATTGTAAACATCCAAGATGGGCCAATCACAGATGCACCTGTTGCATTCCACAGCAGCAGATAACCATTGTTTACATTTTGTTGCTGAAGCTTCTCAGCCGGAAAAATCCTAATGAAAGGATTTTCATGAAAAGATGTCTGCGACAGACTTAGGCCAATGTTTTGAAATATCCTTTATATTTTCCCCCTTTCAGATAATACAACTCCTCCAAGCCTACAGGCTTGTATTCCTGATCTAACTGAGGAATTTGAGCTGCTTGGGTATCAAAAAGTAATGGGAAACCTGTGACTAGCTACTTCTTTCCCTGACAAAGTAATTTAGTCAGTTAATTTTGTCACTCCCTTGCTTGGAAATTTTCAATTCTGCAGTTGATATTCTGCACTGGGCATCTTGAAGTAATTCCCAGTCTCTACTTAGTAGTTTTATTCAAACCCTAAGTATCTGGTGATGCTGCCCTTTATGGCTTAGTTTAAATACATTTTCGTGCTGGAGATTTTATGTGAAGAAATTGACCATTGTATCTCACCAATGCAGGTGCCTTTTCAGTGACATTTATAATTTCCTTTGTGTCCAATTTTTTTGTCCAGGATGGACAAAATAAAAGAAACCCCCATAGCACATCCACTTTAGAGTTATACATTAACTGAAAAGAATTGCTCTGAGGCTGAGATGATCCCCAGAGCATAATGGATCAGAATAGAAAAACTGATAAAGCCTTATATCTTGTAGTGTGAACAGCATTTTTATGATATATTCTGTCCTCCTTTGATACTTCCACTCTTATTTCCTTGTCTACATACATAATTTATTGCTTTTCTACTAGGTGGAAGTGTGATGTTGCATAATTTGTTTATATTTTCCAGGGGAATAATAAAATAGATTTCCTTCTTTTGTTTTACGGATAAATAGTAATTTATGTTTAGCGGAATCTGAATGACATGTAGAAAATGATGTATGATCTCCATCTATTGCAAAAAGACCCATAAACAGTGCACCAAAACTGGCACCCCATCCTCATTTGCAAGATTATATGCCTGCTGCAGTAGAAGCAGCATTTGGTTGATTTGCAGCCGAATGTGCAGCTAAGACTCTTACTTAACCAGGCAGCATCTGAGCCCTGCTGTGAGCAGCAAACTGTGATATCTCTAGTTCACACAGTACAGCTGTCCTGGAGTATTAGGATTCTTTCTTTTAAAGACAGCATGTTAATGCTGTGCCATGCAACTCAACTAGTTATTTAGGCCTGTTGTTAAGGACGAGGCAGACTTAGGTGCTCATTTATGTTTGAAATGCTGGTACCCAGCTTCAAAAGTGATGTAATTCAATACAGTCAGCTAAAGTAACTTGGCTCCTGAGTTTGAAAAGCCCTTGTTGGGGAAAATGCTTTAACAGCCCTGAACTATTTGGGTCCTGGCAAAGTTTGGAGTTTTCAGCCAGCTGAAGGCATGGCTTACCATAAAATAATATAGTACATCAAATTGGTACTTTAAAATGTATGTATAGGTAATACTAGGAAAGCTTTGAGAGGGCTTGACTTTCTGTGATGAAGTGGATAATGGGGAGAATATGAGCTATGTGCTAAACTGCAGTCAGCTTCAGAAAATAATACTTTTATAAGTTACTCTTCAAGTCTACTTACTGCAGTCAAGAGAATACAGTTGTTGATCCCATTTCTACTTTATTCAGGGTCTATACAAGAGTTTGGAATAAAGCTTTCCTGTCACAATTTTTGTCACACCTATGCAAAACTTACAGCTGCATATTTAACTGATCTATAGTTAAACACCTTCTCTGTATGCGAAAAATTTTCACTGCTTGTGTGTGTCTCTTCACAGCTCCTTCTAGTAACCTTGCAAAGGCTGTGCAGGCTGCGCTGTGCAGTTCCCAAGCTGACAGGCTACTGCCAAGGAAGAATAAGAGATTTTATCGCCCATTCACAGGTGAAGTTCTTGTGAACAAAATTATGTATTCAGAAGAGAACTAAACTTAGCTTTCAAAGTACTCTCTATATTTGTGAGCAAACTCACAAATACAAACAGTTCAATAGAACTGGAGTATGTGTTTCCATGAGTGTTATGTGAGTTTTATTCATTAAGTTTGTTTTTGAGTGGAAGTTGTCCCAGATTTTAGTCACTCTCCATAAACCTATTTAGATTTTAGGAGCACCAGATTAAGTTGTGTTTGGAGGATAGAAGCCATACAGAAGAGATGCTCATCAATATGTTAAATAAAAAAGGCAAAAATAAAAGAAATAATGAAATGGGGGAAAACAACTCATATCTTTCACTCAGAAATCTTTATCAGTTATATATTACATCAGTATGAATTAATAGTCATTTTGTTTCTAATGCCTAAAAAAAACCCCCTTGGTTTTCTTGTGCTCTCCTGACACTTTCTGTACTTTGTGGGACAGATTCTATTCTCCACTAAGGACCAAACTTGGAGTGTTTTCACATTAATCTTAAAAAGGATAGCATTAATACTAGCTTGCTATTTGAGAACAAAAATAAGGAAGCAAAAGAATGCATAACACTCTTTAGTGATTTTATAAATGCTTTGGAGGACTAAAAATCTTACAGCAGTCAAGCAGCAATTGTCTCAGTCACGAGCATACTGAGTCTCTGCTGGTTTTTATTGCAGTTGCAAATACTTCACACCTTGTTACTCCTTTTGAAATTAAAACTGCATACAGATCAGTCAAAGCAGCTATGAAATTGAACAAATATTTTTAGGCTTAGCATCCTTAAAACTACTTTGTGTATCCTATTCTTTGTAAAGGCAAACACTATCTGCAATGTCTGTAAGAAATATAGATATTGAGATGTTCCATGACCAGTTTCAGGAAGGTTGGAGGACAGTTGCACTTGCTTTCAAAAAACAGTTGCAAAGAGGATAGCTTTGAAGAAAAGGGCTGCTTTCATATGTAGAGAGATGGTTTGCTGATTCATGGAAAGATATGGTAGCTATAAGTAGAAATACCTATCTAGAAATGCCTATGAATCATATTTTGGATAACCAGAAAAGGGAATGCAAGCTTTGAATGTTGTTTTTCATTGGATAATGTCCTTAATAACATGCTTTAGTTTTCCCTTTCAACTGAAATATTCCATTCCATTCCACTCTATAGAGGATCTTCCAAAGCAGTTAGATCTCTTTTCATAGGCAAGTTTTACCACACCGCTGTTGTGGAGGAACGCATTGTAATATGTAGATATCTACTTATTGCTGCTAAATTGGGACTAAAATTTTCATTTTCCTTATTTTTAGCTAATAACTGACTCTATCAGAAAACATTATAAAGTTGAAGGAATGCTCCTTATACTCAGTGTGAAATCTGAAAAGTATATCTCGTCTGATTTCTTATGCCACTGTCATTCTGTAAACACAGAAAAGGTCATATCTAGTCCTTGTCATCTTCCTGATCACATCTATAAGAAAAGTAACTCATTTTTGAATACTAAAGATTTAGTATTTGCTCTTAGAAATTTGAACTCTTATATAGTGTAGAGGATTGGTAACATGATGTTAGAAAAAAAAAATCTTGAAAGAATAAGCTGCTTGCAGTATAGGCTCATGAATTTCATACAGGCTATGATTGTTATTTTCAGCTATTCTGAATGGAGCTGCAGGGAGGCTTGGGAGTTAATATCCATGAGTAGCCCTGTTGTGAACTTATGGTTTTATTTTTATATTAAGCAAAATGCTTCTTGGGAATAAAAAAAAAAATTAAGTCTTTGAGATCATATCATTAAATACTTGCTCTCTCCAGCTAAAAAAAAACAGAAACAAATTAAAATCTGGTGTGGTTACTGTTTATTTGGTTATGCCAGGACACAAAACTGTGAGACAGCTGCTCTTTCATTCATCTCTGGTTTTGGTCCTCTTGGTCACTGTGAACATCTTAAGCAGGTGTCTCAGTGCCCAGAGCTGTCCATCCATGCCTCCAATTGTTCTCTGGGCTCTACAGTTTCCCAGAGTATTGGGGACAATTATTGTTGTCTTGGTAAGCAGGGTAAAACCTTCCCCACTGAGACTTGGGTAGGCTGCTACAATATTTTCATGTCATAGAAGTAATAACTCAGGTAATTTTGTTACACGTGCAGTATGCTCAAAGATGATCTAATTCTGGGAAACATACAAATAAATCTTCTGTTGTTGAATCTTGTGTACTGAAATAGAACGAATTGTTTGCTTGTTTGACTTTTTCCTTGATATTTTAACTGCTGCAATGCATAGATAGAGGAGAATTAGTTGTGAAGCATTAGACAAAGTCAGTTAAAACTTTTGCCTAATATGATTGAAGTATTCCCAATGCCTGAGTGATTCAGTCGTTGGTTCTGTTGTTTGGTAGGAATTTTAAGCTTTACTAATGGAACAAATCTTTTAGATTTCTTCCTTTTGAAGTTCACATAGCTTTTGTACACACATAGTAGATAGGAAGGTCTGTGGGTAAGAAGTAAAAAAATATAACTCCATGTCCTTCAAATGTTTGAGAAAAACAGATGTTTCAGGCTTAATTCTAAAAAACTGGACATGGAGTATGAATTTTGGAATGACAAACTTGAAATTCTACATCTGTGCAAGCAAGTTTTGCAACTGTAAAATGACTGTGTCTCATATTATATTGAACCTTTACTATGCATTTTTAAATGCTGAGAGTTTTGCCAAATGTATTTTGCAAACCTAAACCACCTCTCAGAATAACAAAAAAAATATGTCTAGATAACGTTATAGAAAGAAACTTATGGGAGTACTAGAAGAAATGTGAAGTTGAAGCTTCTGTCAGGTGAAGCTGCAGATAATAAATGAGCAGAATGTGAATGATTGATTTTCCTTACAAGAGGGACTGTTGTAGGTAGGTAGGGTGCTTTGCAAAATTGTAGACCCTGCACCTGCAATCAATCAGAGGTAGGTCGCAATAACAGGTAATGAGCTGTGGGACAACTGATCTTAACTGCCAGGTGCTAAACAGGTGACAGAGGAGCAGGGAGAGCACTTCAATCTTTAGGCACAAAACCCTCCCTACATCTATGTATACATCAAAAAGTCACTGTGCACTGATAATTTCTTGATCAAATTGCACCATTCAATTACAAAACCAGAGTAACATTTCTGCTGGACAGAAATCTGTCTCTCTTCATATAATTCTGAGCTTTTGGCTAAACAGAGAGCCTCACAGAAGGGAAATATATTTGTCATAAAGCCCTAAAAAATTTATGTTGGGAATCTTATACTCAGATATAAATTTTTAAGCTTGTAATGTGAAGTGAACAGCCTTCTAAATTACTTTTGCCTGCAAACAGATTTGATAAGGTGCCAGAAAGTAGATGTTTGGTTGCATAAAACCAACATTAAAGGTATAAAAAAAAGATAAATATGATGCAGAGATGAGATAGGATGTGCACACCACTGTACTGAAGTTTGGCCTCAGTGGGATGCTTGGGACTTAAAGTGCCTGGAGCAATTTGCGGCATACAGTTTTGTCACCCAATTTTCTTTGTGTTGTCTGAGAACTAGTAAGAGTTAAAAGGCATTCACTGAACTTTGAAGTGGGTATGGTTTGTTGTGTGTTCTTTGCTTTTCATGCTAGCTTCTTGATCTTGACCCTGACCCAGTAAGGTGCTTCACAAGAAAACGTAACCTTGCAATTCTTATTCAGTCATGGTGGTGTCAGAACTGTCACCTATGAAGTGGAGGAGCAAGAGGCACAAAGAATGGATAAAAATTGGAAATCTTAGCAGTCAGATTTTGTTGGTATGACTTATTTACTTCAGCGAAATTACTTATTGCAATTCAGTCAAATAGTAGAAAGAATTTCAGTGTATCTATGTGGAAGCCTGGCTTGTTAAGGCTATGTACAAATAATGGTATTGTGCTAGTGTTGGCTGGGATAGAGTTTATTTTATTCACAGTAGCTACTATGGGGGAAACTGTTGGTAGTACAGAGATGGTTTTGTTATTGCTGAGCAATGTTCATATGGGCCCAAGGCCTTTTCCGTTCCTCACTGCACCCCATCTGTAGTGAGTCAGGGGCACAAGAAGTTGGGAGAGGACACAACTGAGGCAGCTGAAACCCACTGACCAAAGGGATATTCCACACCTATGGCGTTATGCTTAGCAATAAAACAAGAGGAATTAGTGGGGTCCTGCTGCTCAGGGACTGGCTGGACAGGAACTTGCTGGACATGAGTTGTTTGGTGGTAAGGATTTTTTTTATTTTCATCACTTGTCTTTCTAGCTTTTATTTTCTTTCTCTATGATATTATCTCTTTTCATTGCAAGTTGCTATAACAATAATAGGTATTATTGTACTGTCATGGTCTCAACCCACAAGTTTTGTCACTTTTACCCTTTTGATTCTTCACACCTCACCACTTGCCTTGTATATTAATACCTGGCAAATGGAATGGCAAAATTATTTTTGAAATGAGACAATTGAAGTTATATTAATGGGAAAAAGCTGTACTTAGAGTACTGAATTTAAGGAAAGGAAAAGCTTGTGGAATACTCATGGTGAAATGAATCATCTTCTTAAATGGTAATATTTCTAAAAAATCAGTTGATGGTATCTCAGATGTTGAATTTACCTCTATGAAATGCATTTGCTCTTCAAGACAGAATAAGGCTCTTGCTAAACAGCACAGAACAAATTCTGTCTCTATTTGTACAAAAATTGTTTATTTTGTGTGTTGAAATGAGAGGAAGCTGTTGTCTTTTATTAGGAAATAGTTATTTCTTGTTGCAGAAAATTCACTGTTCCAGGATGGGGAGATAAGTAAAAAACAAAGAAAACACAAGGGGGAAAGAAACAGATTTTTTTTATAAGACAAGAATAGTTTATTAAATTAAGAGTAAAAAAAAGAAAAAGCTTAAAAAGAATTTGCACTGTGTTTCAAATGTGCTTACAGTAATATTATCAACACAGAGGGATCTTTATTACATGCTTATTCTGAGAAGTGAGAGATCTTAAGAAAATGAGTTGCTGCCAGAAGAAAAGCACAGCTTTTTTACAGGAAAAAAACCAAACTACTTCTCTTAAACTTAAATGGCTATCAAAACACATTTATTTATGGCAATGTAAAAATAAAATGGGATTCAGTCCTCCAGCTCAAGAGAGCCTACAAGAGAATACTTTTTATTCCCAGGTGAATCAAACTGTATTTATCTTTTAGCAACATGCAAACTGCTCAATCCAGCTTTTTGGATTGAGTGACCTTTTTCAGAAGAGCAGAAATAGCATTTAAAATAACTCTCGTTGCAAAGTGGGAGCATATGTCTGGGTCAAATGTTAGTCCATTGTCAGCAAGATTCCCCACAGCTGAGGACAGCAATGATTGCAGTCTGAGAGATGTATGAATAAAAGTCTTTCCTCAAAAAATGAAACAAATGTCTTTCATACTCAGAAAACTGTTTGGGTTATAAATAAAAAAATACAGGAAATAAAAGATTATAGTTGCCTGGAAGTGTACAGAGAAAATACCCACTAAAAAAAAATCATGTTTGAAGAATGGTTGGTTGAATAGAGAAAAACAAAATCCCTTTAAGTATTGGAAATAAAATAGTATTCATGTAATCATATGAGAATGATTTAAAAAAAACCCAAACAAACTAAAAGTTTATCGAGAGAACAAAGAATATATCTGTAATTCCTAAATAAATTTTTATAGTATGTACTTTCTTGTATGTACTTTCTTAATCTGAGAGTAATTCTGGGTAATTTAGGGACTGTGCTTTGGAGCACCCCACTAATATAAGTGTTGAGAATGGGTTGAGGTTTTGTGGGTTTGTTTGTTTGTTTCCTTGTTTGCTGTTGTATTTTTGTTTTAATAATGTGCCTTTAAAGATATTATAGGTATTATAATATAGGTATTAAAGATAGTTTCACAGAATGAAAACAATATATTATTCTGAGTGTTCTGGATCACAGGACAAAATGATCATCCCTTCTCAAAAACCTCTCAAATAGGGACAAGGATATATATATACATAGCGAGGAAGTAAAGAAAGTAATAAGGAAAATGGATACAAATAAGAAAATAGATTTTTTCTTTCTTACATCATTATTTTCTCACTATTAGATTCCAAAACATAACTAGGCTGCTGGCAAACCTAATCAAACATTGTTTTCTGACGGCCACCTCATGCTTTTCAAGCCTTGTGTGTTATCAAAATGAGGCAACTGTTAAAAATAGTATAATTGTCACACTGTAAGGGGCATATCAATGAACTTAAGGCTGGTTTTCCAGGTCTGATCAAGAAGGATAAGAAGAATGCACATGTACAGAGATTAGATGGGATCATCTTTCTCTTCATCCTCTTTAATAAATCAATCTGCTTTAAAAAAGTGGGACTGAAGTTTCTGATGGGTTTGGTTCATCAGACATAGAGAATGATTATTATAGTTGTGACGTATAGATGCTGAGCCAGTCATAAAAGCCACTGATAGATAAAAGATAAAATTATTCAAGACTGTTAACAGTATTTTCATAAAAGTGACAGAGAAGCAAATTCCTGCTTATTAATTAATGCAGTTTTTCTTCTTTGCACTCTGATTATTTTGATAATCAGAATGAAATAAATATTCCACGTTTATATGGTTTCTGTCCTGGTTTTGGCTGGGATAGAGTTAATTTTCTTCAAAGTAACTGGAACAATGCCATATTTTTTAGGATTTAGCTTGGGAATATTGTTGATAATGATATTCTGGTTGTTGCTCAGTAGTTCTTACCTTAAGTCAAAGACTTTTCACTGACTCACACTCTGCCAGTGAGGAGGTGCACAAGAAGTTGTGAGGGAGCATAGCTGAGACAAATGATTTGCACTGGCCAAAGGGATATTCCATACCATAGGCATCATGCTCAGTGTATAAACTGGAGGAGTTGGCCAGGAGCAGACAGTTATTGCTCAGGGATGGGATGGGCATTGGTCAGAGGGTGGTGAGCAGTTGTATTGTTATGGGATATTATTCCTTCCTCCTTCCCCCTTCCTGCTCTCAACATCATAGTATTACCTTATTCCAGTTATTTAACTGTTCTTGACACAACACAGGAACTTTCCCTTTTTACAATTCTGCACCCCATCCCAGTGGGGCAGAGGAGGGGAATGGGGGATCCACTGCATGGATCTTAATTGATGGATGTGGTTAAATCACATCAGTGTCTTATTTAACATTTCTCTCTCAGACTCTGAAGTCCAAGGCAGAAAAAAAAGTCAAGGGAGACTTTACACAGTGCATCTTTGAGGGTAGAGTAGCTGTAGCCATTAAATTGCTTCTCTGTGATCTCTTGTTCATCTGGTAGAAAGTAATTTTTTTCAAAGGTCAAACATTGCTTGTGGCAGGGACCACAACATATGTCTTTCACTTAGGTTGGAGGTACCTTAGCTGAAAGCCTGAAACCACATTCATTTCTGTGCTTTCTCTCTAGCCTGATCTTCATTCCTATCTGCAGGTATAGGAATGCCACTGGTTCAACTGAGAGCAATGTAGAAAATATCTGATTAGCTCCAGTTTCTAGTGATGAATCAGACTGCCATCTATTGATTTACAGGTCAAATCTAAGAGACAGCCTACAGAGATGATTAAAAATGTTCATATTCCCAATTTCCCAATTGCTTCTTGAAACTGAAATTACTGATGTCCTTATTTTTAATACAACTTCAATTGCTTTCTTTTCAGTTATTTAAATGGCATCTTACAGAAAATGCTTTTCTACACTCCTTTTATTATTTTACTTCAGTTTTCAAGTACAATTTCAGTTTCACATTGGGATTACTTTCACATCTCTTTCAATGATATTATTTTTTTACCCACATCTATATCTGTCACATTTCATCTTCCTTCAGTCACTTTTTTTTTTGAGCTTACTCCTAGGTGCCTAATTTGTTGGGTTTTTTGTTCCATCTGTGTAGTTTGTTTCTGTGGGCTTTAACTACTACTGTCTTATTCATGATCTCCAACTGGAATATCTGTAACCAAATTTTTACTTACTTAAGTTCTGACACATTTCATGCATATGCATCCTTTTGGCTGTTGCCCAGCAGGTTTCTGTCTTTGTATGAAGACTTTTAAAAGCATAATTTTTTTTCTAATTTTCTTCTTTCCAATTGAAATGGTTTCTTTTTCTTTTTTTCTTTGTTTAAAACAAAAATACATACTGTATGCAGCAGCGTGTTGAACAATCATTCCCCTTTTATTCTTAGCATTTTTACTTATTACTTTAGCTGGATGATATATATAGAAGATGGGACTAGGTCTAAAGTATGTACATATTATGCATGTGTAGTGTACTGATAGAGAAAGTATTATTTGTCTTCCAATTTTATATAATATATTAGTTATCATCAATTCATTTTATTTTCTGGGGTTTTACTCTTCTTAGAGATGACTCCTCATTGCACTGTTCCCTATTTACTGCTATCCATACTTCTCTTCTCTTGTTCTATTATTTAGCATTATCGTGTCAAATCAACTTGAAGGCAAAATTTGAAGAAAATTGTACTCCTGGAAGTACATCCTCTGTGTTTCCTGATATGCAGTTTTAAATCTAATATTTCAACCTTTCCACCTTTAATAGTTTCTGTAATACTTGCTCAGTTTATATGGAAAAATAATTGTTGGTGTTTTTCCTTTCATTTGGCCTTTCATTTCATTTGGTTAGAGTCTATGAAACCTCCATGACATTTCTGAATTTGATGTTTTTGCTCATGTAAGGTAAAATATTGGTCCACAATGTTAAATATCTATCAGTAACAAATATTCTCAGCTGATTTTTAGGTGTTACTTTAGCTGATGATTCATGGTTCATTATTGCATTTTATCTAAGATTTTTTCAATTAAGAGTTTAGGTTGGTTTTAAAAAGCAATTTGTAGTTTTGAAAATAGCACAGAATGTGTTAATTTAACCAATTCTTATTAAAAATATACATGGAATCCATCACAGTTGTGACTCCCTCTTTCCACATAGGAAAAAATGGATTTAGGTTTTTTTCTGTTAATTGGTGTGCTGTGTAACAGACCATGTTGGACAGAAAAATTTGAAAAAACTCTATTCTTAAAACAATTTATCCTGATCCTAAATACTGAAAAATAGGCAGGATCCCAACATTTATGGTCCACTTCCTAGCCTCAGTGGGTAAAGGAGAAATCTGCCTAGACCTTTTCTGTGTCCCCAAAATATGGTTAGTCCTAAGCAGTTAGAATGCAGCTTCTTTATTTTATAAAAATCAATAACATTATTTCAAGAGACTTAAATAATTTCTGGATTTCATTTCTTTAGGATGTCTCTACAGAAGAAGAAAACCAAAACTTGTGTCATAAGAAAAATTCATTGCCAAGAATTAAATAGAATGCCAAATTAGTAACCTGGCCTGGGCTGACTTAGAAGAGACGCTTCCTTTTTAGGTCATAGCCATACACACATAGAGAGTATTTCTTATGCTTTTTAAAATATTACTAACAGCAGAAGCTCAAATGCCACTCATTCAAATCAGAAAATCTAAAATTGTGCCTCTTAAGTTTTGGCATTTTTACAGAAGTTAGGCACAGCTAAGATTGCAAAGGAAGCAAGAAGTTCATAGGAGCACAGGAGTTCAGAGTTCCTCATTCTTGTATTCTTCATTAAGTTTTTTTGTGGCTTGGGTCTTTTTTAACATTTTCAATTTCTCTCTCTCATTTAGTGTGAGATCTACTTAACCTCTGAGTTTCTGTATTGAAACTCAAATGTTATGTGCCATCGAAAAATATACAATTGTCTTTATTCGAACATGAGCATGTATTCTGAGGATTTTAAATCTCTCATACTAATAGAACTGAAATCCACAGAATTACAGAATTTTTGAGGTTTGGAAGGGACCTCTGGATATCACCATGTGTTCCATTTCCCAAGTAGGGTCAGAGGATGAGATGGTCTTGGATACATCCAGTCAGTCTTTGAATATCTCCAAAACAGGTGAATCCACAACTTCTCTGGGCAAACGTGTTTTTGTCTTTGACCATCCTCATAGTAAAAATGTTTTTTCTCATGTTGACATATAATTTCATATTTTTTAATTTGTGTCCATTGACCAATTCCACCATCCAATGAGGATGTTACTGGAAGCCCAGGCACAAACTACATGCAAGGAAAGAATGTAAAGATACTGATGATATTCATCTGACATTTCTTCTAGGTTCATAGATGGTGTGGAATTTCTTCTACTTTCCACCATGTGCCCTTTTATCCAGTAAATCTGGTGGCAGAGAGAAACTGAGATTAGAATTAATTCCTAGTAAATGACTTTAGAGTATTATCCACAAGAAAATAAATCTGTGCTAAAAATAGAGGTATTTCAGTAGATTAGCTATCACAACAGGTACCAATTGTTTCACACATCATCCCTTCACTGACCTCTCTCTGAAGGAGAGGAATCCAAAAATGTGTAAACCTTCTCATTGAAGAACAGCAGTATAACAATCTCTCCAAAATTACAGACATTCTCTGAGAGCTTCTAACAAAGTATAAACCAAATAGATCCAACGTCTTCAGGCAATGATTAAAAATCTTAGCATTTAAAGGAAAACAAAACTGTTATAAAATAAGATAATATATTTATTTTTGTACTTGTATTTTTGTTTCAAGTTGAGATCCACACAAAGGCAATGCATATCTTTTTCTAGCTCTTCCCTCACCTGTCGGCCCTTAATCTTCATTGTCATAAATCATTGTGCCAGCCTAAAATATTGAGAGTGACTTAGGATATTTATCTAGCCATATAGCACAGATGGACAAACTAAGAGACTTGGCAGTTAGCAGGTGTTGATTTATGCTGAATTCAACAATACTGTCCCGGGCCTATTGCTGTAGTTGAACTTAAGGTTTATTCTGGTAAAAATCTCTGCTTCTCCTTTTGTCAGAGCAAGGCTTTTCAACTGATTTCTAAGGGAGTAAGTATGAGCCAATAGTGTGCTTTTCTAAACACTCAGACATACTCCAGACATTAAGTAGGGTTAGCAGTACAACTTGAAGAAAAACCTTGAAGACAGCAATGGGTTTCATTCTCTGAAACCATGAATGCCCTGTGTTTCTTTGCATACATGCAATGACCTACTGGGGCACTGAAGTGGTTTGGTAGAGCCCCTTAACAGGGCATGTAGCAAGGGATGGGAATCTCATTTTCTGGCTGGAACTAAAGTCTGGCACCTAGAGCTTACTGGTGTTTGATTTTTATGGGAATAGTAGAAATTAGACATGTAGTACATGTGTAGACTCCAAAATGTAGTCATCCTAATAGTGAATGTATTCATATCCAAGAACTGTCTCTCTGTTTATAGACATTTATGTATGTCGCTTTTATATGACTCCTGAAAGCGGCCCTACCTTCTGATGATACAAATTTGTCACATAACTTACAACTCATATGTCTCACTTAGATTTTGGCCTTTTGAGGAAACATCATTTCAACCTTTTCCTATTATTGCATTATGTCAAAATGCATTGTCATAGCCACTCGCTGCTCAGCTGCAATGTTAATTAATTCATAACTTGCCTTCATGACTTGGAAGAGAACTATTCATATCCAATCTGTTCTAATCTGCTTTTTTTTTTTTTTGTTTTCTAACATCAAGATGAGTTCAGGTCAAAAGATAGAAATGGATACCTAAGTTTCAGAATCCAGAAGGAAATTAATTAAGACTCCTAAAAGCTGTTTCAAAACAAAGAAAAATCTGTTGTAGGAAATATCTGATATAACATGGGAAAAGACTTTAAATGTATCCTTCTGGACTTAAAATATAATTACTTTTGTGAGAAATGTATGTATTCAAAAGCTTGTTTTGAGAATGTATGGTTTTGAGGAAGTAACAGGCACTTAGGAAAATTGAAAATATCCACCTGTTTTCAAAACTTAGCTTTCTTAAAAGTTAAGTTCTTGATTTACTGTAAATATCACAATTCTTTCAACTTTTCCACATGTGCAAAATAAGGAGACACATGATTCTGGTGCTTGTGGGTCCCTTCCAAATTGGGATATTCTGTGATTCTAAATAGCTGCTTTTAAAACCTGTTGGGAACAAAATGCAACTGAATTAATATCATATCAATCCCCATGGATTTTATGTACTTCAGAAATCTCTTGACCACCTGACCACTCCTGAATGGGACTAATCTGCATATACATAGTCTAAATGAACATGCTTAAAATATCTGAGAGCAGGTTTCAAATAATCTAAATTAACATTCCGAGAGAAGGTTTCAAGGGAAAATTTCTGGAGTTAGGCTTCCAGCCTTCAATCATTTTTGCAAACTGATTTGGAAACTCAAATGATACATTTTTACTTTAGATTATGGTAAAAGAGGTAATCTTCTTGTACGACAAATAGCTCCTGTATATAATGGTATTTCTAACTCCTTCTTTCTGCACAAGCCCATGAGATAACATGACCTTAAGTTCCTAATCAATAAATCAAAAATGCCTTTAGATATCATATGCTTCATGACATTTAGAAAGAGCGTCAACTTGAGCCTTAGGAGTGATTTCCCAATATCATTTCTATACTTTCCAAAATTCTTTCCCATAGAAAGGATGAAAGATTGACTTTATTTCTGCATAAGACTTTAATTTTCTGCTCACCCTTCTTTCACTTGGAAGAAGGGAAAAATTATGATGTTTGTTTTTTGAAGTCCCAATAACCCTCATTTATGTCAATGGCAAATTTAACACTATTAAAGTTCTTTTGTGTTTTAAGCCACTGAAATACAATCCAAGCACTGAATGCAGCCCAAAGGCTTGACCCTTCCTGGTGCATTGTACAGGCATGTCTGTGTGTTTCCCACTGGGAGCTTTAAATAGCAGGCAACTAATTTTTAATTACTCAGTACTGCAAGTTAGATTCTTGTGGCATAATATCAATTAATAGGAAACAAGCGAACTGCAACTTTTGACATTGCAAAAGTTTTTTCTCTGTCCACTGAGAGTTGGTAAACACTGAAAAGGAAAAACATTTCTGCCATTTTGCTTTGCTTGAGCCCTTTTTTCCCTTGCACAAACTTTAACTAAGAAAAGTCTGTGGTTTTGTTTAAATGCATGGTAAAGACAGCGGTATCAAAAAATAATGTTCAGCTGTTGGGCTTATTCTAAAAATTTCAGTCAGGGCACATAAACCTATTAAGACACAGCTAAGTAAATTAAATGTTACATTCTGCATGCAGTGAGCTATTCTGACCTGCTGACATCTTCTGGCATCACAGATTTGGGTTAGAAGGGATCTCTTGAGATCATCTGGTCCAGCTACCCTGATCAAACAGGATCAGCTACAGCTGGTTGTCCAGGATAATGTCCTGTTGGGTTGATTAAACCCACAGATGGAGACAGCACAACTTCTCTGGGAAGCCAGCATTTACTGGTGCATGGGATTATTCCTCCATAGGTAAATTGAGGATGATTCATGTCACACTACTGATAATGTAGACTTTATAGAGAAAAATAAATGCATCAAGCAATAAACATAACTTTTATTTGGATGCTTCCCCACACCTCCAAATTAGAAGATTTGGGTGGAGTTCTTTTTGTTGTCATTTGAAAGAAAATCTTACTGTCTGGACATCAGAACATTTAAGGAGGTTTTAGAGCTTGCTTTTTTATTTTGTTTTGTGTTGTCTAATATGACATCTTGTTCATAGGTACTAAATACTATAGGTAAAAATACATATTCTTTAAGAATTGTTTGCTTTCAACCAAATCATGCTAGGTAGCTGTCAGGAAAAATAGTTTCAGTTTGGTTACTAATGTTTGCTTTAGTTGGGGTACTTTCAGTGTTATTAGCAAGTGACTGAATGGAGTTTTATATTCGTCTTCATTTTAAAAGTGAAATCACGTGCAGTATATATTATACAGAGAGGACATTTGGCATGCCCATAATGTGTTATGGTGTGCAGGAATATTTGTATTGTCACAGAAACAACCAGAAGGAGTGGAGTACAGCTGTGCTATCAGCCTGCTGTTAGGGATAATCTGTCATATCTGCTTAGATGCATGGCATTTCATCATGCAATTCAGCAACAACCTTTGTTTCTGTCCTATGGCTGAAAAAAATGTCTTTTGAATTACATTCCCTAAAAGGCAGGATTGGGGAAAATAGAGGTAATTATTTTTGTTGTCCTTATTTTTGTGCCGGTTCCTCATTCCTCTGAGGAAAGTTTTGTGAGGCCCAGTGTTTTGGAATCCTTAGAAATGCAGTGGTGAGCATTAACCCAGGTTTCATAAATGGTTTGTTTGTGTGAGAGGAAAGTTTTCTTGTTATTGGGCTGGTACAGGAGAGCAAATCAATCATTATGTTTAATAGACCAGTGTGTCCACTTAAAAAGGACTGTCTTCTTTTGTTATTTTCCAAACTGGAAATGTTTTGTGCATTTTAGTGCAGGACAGGTCAGGTATGAGCAGCAGAAATTCATAAGTTACTTATTTATTGATCTGAAAACAATATATAATTGAGCCTGCAATGTAGACCATGTTTCAGATTAATTTTTACAATTAATTGATTTTTCACTCTTCAAAATAAGGACTTTATTGGTAATGTAGATCAGAATGGGAATGAACTGTCATTCACTGATAGCGAATTAATAAAGCAGGGAAAATCTGCAGCAGCAACTGAAATCTTTAATTTCCAGAGTATGTTCACTTTCACTCTGAACACTTGTTAAGAAGATAGATAGCCTGGCTAAATATGTGCTCTTACACACTTTTCCTTTTCCTCTGGACATCCCTACACATAAATTATATAGGTAGATATAAAAGGCATCAAATGTTGTGAATAGGTTGTTGTATATGATAATCAGGTAGCATACGAATCATAAATATACTTAAAATGCTGCTGACACCTTGAAATAATTTTCAGGTATTTTTTGACCATCCATATTTCTTTCATTCAAGTTTCAGTTTTGCATGTTTGGTTTTTGGAAGCTTGAGAACATAAAGAAAATTTCCAAATTAAAAAAAAAACCCTACCTCTACAACCTCTTCATTAATGCCACTTCATAAACTGATTCCATCGCAAACTTTTTCCAAAGTTGTATCTTCTGTAAAGATTACAAAAAAATTGAATAAATGTGTATCTTGTACAATGGTTTGTAGTTTTGGGCATATGAATTAAAACACAATACCATGAAAGGAATGGTAAATTTAATTTATAGGTAAAAACTGTCATTAGTAAAAAGAGGTGGTTTTTATTGACAATATTAATGGGGTCATAACTGATCTGCTTCTATTTTAGCCAGTGAATAAAAAGTAGGAGTGGTCAAAAGCAAGAAACATGGGTTTGATTTTTATAAATCTATCATTATGTTTGATTTACCTAAATGGCATGATCAGGTAGCACAGTTTTGAGTTGCCCTTTGCTTTGACATTGCCCTTTGAAAGGATCAGTGGGTATATGAGGTATTAATACACGGCAGAACAGTTATCCTGGCCAGACTTCTGTGATTCTGAATCCAAATCAGACATAAAGAGTGGTCCTCTACATTTAAAAACAGCACTGATGAAAAAAATATTGTTCATGAGTCTGAAATTACTTTTAAGATGTGGGGGGGTGGAGAGAGAAGTAGTGGAAACTTCACTGGAAATTCAAGCAAAAGTGCACAGTATCCCATTCACCACAGAGTTAATTAAATTAGAATCCCTGGTGGAATCATAGATGTACTTCTGCTTTGTCAGGAATTTAATGGTAAGATAAGCACAGCAATTACTATGCCCTGATATAGTCCATACTTCAGAATAACAATAGTAAAATAGTGATAATTAAACATTAGTGCATTTACATTTCATTGTTTCTGCAGTCCAGAGGTTATATTTGAAGACATCTTATGTAATTATTTGACTGCCTGGTTCCCTTTATATCAATAGTCAATTGAGGGAAAAAAGTGTTCCTTTCATATGTTAAACATGTATAAATCTATCTTTGATAATTAGAAGCAGTATGCAAGGTGAAATCGCTATCCAATTCTCAACAATTCCTCGAGCTTAACATGGGAAATATAGACTGAAAAGAGAATATTGATTACATGTCTACATAATTGCCTATTAAAATTAAAGAAGTTTTTTTATTATTATGTTCATATAAACCAATAACACTATGTGTATGAAATGCTGATTTAAATTTAAAAGTGAAGGATTTGTATATATGCCATCATAATAAGACAGTTTTTTCTCTAAATTGGTGGGGAATGTTCCATTAATATTTGTGAAGCAATAAGTTATATTAAGATCCTAATTAAAGTTTTGTCCTTCATTGTAAATATTACCTGTAAATTATTGTCAAAACCAGTGACAAAAGTGAATAGCATACTTCATTGTGATTTTCCTTTGAATTCTTTGACCTAGAAATGTGCTTTATGTATATTTTTCAACATAAAGTGATCAAAATTTAGGATTAAAATATCCTGCAGGATTATTTCTTTACCTTTAAAGTTCTTTGACTAGAGTTTAGTAGTTTTTCTGCAGCAAGAAGCATCAATATGTCTCTTATGTCAGAGCTGCAGGCAAATGTTAGCACGCTTTGCGTGGTAATAGAGGCAGATCTACATCTTTTCTCAGATACTCTCCCTCTGTGCAGTAGCTGACATCTTTAAGAGCACCAAAGTTCTTAGAAAGGGGTAATGAGATCCATTGACAGAGTTAGGTCTTACTTTGAAACCTTGATGCTAGAACCAAAATTTTCAGTTATTGTTGTCAGTTATCAACATTATCAGTTCTGAAGCCTGAGTAAATGCAGGTAACTCAGAATTTGAAAGTATCAGATATTTTTAATTAACACTGTACTTAGTGGGTGGTGGAGTTTCATGAAATAACCTCCATAAACTGTGTCTATATGTTTTGGAAAAGTACAGCCATAAGCAAATAACACTAAAGCAGCAGTCCAAGCTGCTTAGCTAAATGTAAATGAAGAAAATGTATGTACAAAGTACAAAGAGCTGTATTAAAGTACAAAGAACAGTATCCTTCATTCAGATTATTTGCTGATCACAACCAATACAAAGATCAAAGAGTGTAACATTCTTTAACCAGTTTTCTACCCTCTCCAAAAAGAATTCCTAATTTATTTTGACAAAGTAGAAAATACTAGCTTAAACAAAGCCAACATCAGATCTTTGCTGAGTTAAATCATTTTGACTTAATATGAGGCCCATAACTAGCAAAGCCACCAGGAGCAATAGCTCCCGGTGTAAGAGTGATAGCAATCAGCTGGGCTCAGCCTGGAGGCAGTTGACAGAAGATGTATGCTCGTGTCCAAGCTATAAATATAGGTTATGGTTCCCTATCAAATTATTTTCTTTCTCTAACACCGCTTACAGGTGTCTAACTTGTTTGATCTGACCTCTAGCTCAGCTTTCCTAGATATAAATCACATCTGCTTGCGCTGGATTTTTTCCCCCTGTTTTTATTTATTTTGATTAGAAGATAATGCAAAGTTTCAGCAATAATACCACAGGAATTTATAAAGCTATATGGGAATAGTTGTAGATATTTTAAAACAAAAAGAAAGCAAATTGTGTATTTCAAACAACTGCTATTTGAAAATAATTTTACTAGATTATTTTCTTTTTCTTGACATTTAAAGGTGCCAATAAAGCATTAGGTCTAATATTACAAAAGTAAGGTATTTGGAAAAACTGGTTCAAAAGAAAAATTGCAATTTCCATAGAGTTAAAAAAGTTGGCAAGTCTTGAGATCATGATCTAATCTTATCAACACATTATTTTCTAAGTTGTCTATGCAAAAAATGTGTAGTCTCTTAAGATGCAGGGGGGTTTAGGGTTTTTTGTTCATTGTTCATTTGTTCATTTAGTTCTTTTCAGGTCTATCTCTAAAAGTGTGAATTCTGTACAGTAGAAATTAAAAAACAAACCCCATTCCTTCTAAGTTTTACACAGATAACAGCAAAATGTGTGTGGTAGGACCTAAAAGCCATTAAGATACAATGTCTAAGTAGCTTCAATAACTCCAGTGTTCTCAGAGCAAGGAAAGCACATTAATCCAGCAGAAACCAGAAAAACTGAATTTGGAAAATTATATTTGTTCAGTTTTGTGGCTGGAGAAAAGACTGTCTCACCAAGCTGTCTCACTAGATCAAGTGAGACAGATGATTTTTAGGTATTATAATATCAAATAAAAGATGTTGCTTTGAGACAGTTACTGTTGTAGAGGCTTTAAAGGAAAAGAATGTAAGACATCCAAATCTGATCTTACTGGTATAGTATACAATAAGACACCATGTACTAGACCAATACTAGAAATGGTCAGAGCAGATAAATAAAACCCAAACCCTGTGTTTGTAGTGACTTCTTATCTTTTATTAACCATACTCAAAGTAACTATTAAGTGGGTTGTAACCAGATTGCTTGTAAGAAACAGTTTGGGTTATTGTCAATCCATTTATTTTCCTTCTGTTTTCCTAATAGGATTAAGGCCTGAGAAGGAAAGTGAGTCACTGTAAAGGGTGTGTGGAAAACACAGGAGTTTTGAACCTGAACAGAGTACCAGACTCCAAGTTAAACGCCAATATAGATCTACTCATAGAAGCCAGGATCAAGAGAAGTGCACAGTCATTCTTGTAAGACTGACTAACAAAGTCAGACTTGAGAAGTGATCTCTAAAGATGCTGATCTAAATAGATCTAAAAGGGGATTTATTCCTGATGGTCATTTATTAAAGATCAAAAATTTCCATTCTCTGATATTAAGACTGTAAAAAAAGGAATTGAGTTTTTCATTTGTATACCTTTACACCTTTATAGTTGAAAAGGAAATCTGGCTCAGGCTTTTGCTTCGATAGTCCTTGGATAAGAATATAATCCCAATCCTCAGAATTGATGCAAATTTTGACTTCTCCTGACTAACAGCACTTACAGCCATCTGTTAGACTGGCAGTATTCCTAGGCCAAGATTCTTCTGCCAGTTTAAAAATGGCATAAAAGAGCAACTGTTGGAAAGAATCAATTAAAAAATCGTGTGAAGGAGCAACTGGTAGAAAGAATCAATTTCCATCTCTTCTTCCTCTTGTGGTAGCCTTCATCAGATATTGCTCTAAAATTTGGTTGCTGTTTTTTTTCCTATAGTTTTAAGTGTTTCTAGTTAACAACAAGGCTAATTATAGAAAGTTAATTGCCCATGTACCTCTTCAACCACTATTAATCTTAGACCTCTACCAATTTATTTTTGTCAGATTATGTTTGAGCTTTATTAAAGCTAAAAAAAGAGGATGAAGTTAAAAAAATAAGGTGCGAATTAAGGAAAGCATTAGGACCTTCATGAAATGTTTATTTAATGGCTCAAGTTGTGTTACAGAATCACATTTTTTCTTCTTTTAAGTAAAGTAATAATTCATTTTATATAAAGACATTCTGTGGGAAACATAGCCCTCATTTTTACTTCTAAGAAAAGCAATTGGCTTTAGCAGTATTCTTCCAATTGAGCCTGGGATATCACTTAGGGCTTAGATTCTGAATAAGAGCAGTGATTATTGAAGCATCCAAAAGAGTGCACTTCTGATTATCTGAAAAGAGATATGCAAACAAATATTCTCCAGAGGTTCTTTGAAGAAAAAGGTTTATTCTAGACTTGTAGCACTACAGAGCTTCAACTATAAAGCTTCTAGCTATTTTAAACATTTTCAGAAATTGTTATGATTATTCCTTAATGTGGAAATCCTTCAGATGGTTATACATGGCATAAAGTGATAAAAAATATCACTCAGGCATCCACCATCTGCTGTCTAGTTTAACACTTAAAAGTAATGAATGTCTGGTGCTCACAGCAGTCACAGTATGGCCTCAGAGTGTAGGCACACACAGTCACCTTTAAATCTTCTGTAGGGGACAAAATGCCAAGCAAGCTTGCTGGTGTTGAAGAAAATGTTGGGAACAGGAGCAACCAAAAAATATGTGACTATTGCTGATGAAACTAATTTGGTTCAGAAAATGTTTCCACCATGAGAAACTTTTCCAGCTGTGAGGATGAATGCAGCATTTCTCTTATCCACAATTAGACTAATTTAATGTATATTCCATGGAATTTGACAGCATCAAATGTTAGTTTTGAGACTAATTCACAGCTTTGACTTCAATTAACAATATGCTCTTGCAGGTTTCTTTGTGCAGGACTCAGTTCTACTCTAAATTAACAACTCTATTTGAAGAGTTTCTGCTTTCAGTTGCATTGCATGCATCTTTTGGGAATGTCTATATTTTAAACTGTTACGGTTTCCTGGTTTTATTTTTACAGAGAACTGTTCTGCATTCTTAAGTGTTTCATTTTCAGACTGTTATGTTTATTCATTAATGTTCCTAATGTCCCTTGCTGAATCACTGTTGCACTTTTACTGTCTAACATGCATCAAGTTCTCACTCATCGTAATGAAAATTTGGGAATGTGACATTGTACTGATACAAATCAATCTGCCCTTACTCTGTATACACTGGCATTAATTGATTGGTTTGGCATTTTTAAATATATATATATATATATATAATTATTCTATTATGACAGATATATGAAATGGCAGTAGCCTTAAACAGACCTGCTAGGAAAAGAATTTCATTCTGGGTTAAAAAAGTCATTAAAAAATCCCACTCACTTATATTCAAAGATATTTTATAGAGTGACATTCCAAAAATATGAATCAAAAGCCTGCTCACTACAATTGGCTGTGTAATTGGTTAAGTCATATTAGTTAAGTAGTTGTCCCATGAAAACTTTGTATATCTTTAATTCAGTGAGGACTTTTTGGGCTTTATTTCAGGCAGTTACTTATTGAGTACAATAATTTTTATTTGAAATTTGCTTTTGCTTTGTCTCATAATCCATTTTGAAGTACAAATGATAGAGTTTATCTTACAGATGAAAGGAAAAATAATTTATTATCATCTATTTTTAGCCAAGAATAATTAAACAATCTACATTTTCCATGAGACTTGCACTAGGCCTAGAGGGTTGAAGTGAAGTATAAAGAATGGAGTGAAGACAAATAAGGGCATGACAAAGATTAGTATTGTTTTCAATGGAAAAGATGCTTGGAGCCTGGGAGACAGATTAGAGAGGGACCTAGCTGAGAGGACAACTACTGAAGCTACACAGAAATACTGTCTGATTATATATAATAAAATACTGATACACATAGGAAGTCCTATGTGTAATACAGCACAAAGTTCAGAAATCACTATGCGATGGGGATCAGTTCAGTCAAATGTGATGGACTGTTAGTTCTTGTGTACTGTGCTTATGATAGAGTATGCTTATTTCCAGAGTTATTTCAAAAGAGTTTTTTATATCTCAATGAGCAAAAATTCCAGGATGCTCAGCTTTACATAGCAAGATATATGGCAATTAATATGACGTGGAAAACATAGATGCTTTGGAAGATCACTTTAGCCTTCTGTCATCGTGCATGTTCTTCAAACTAAAAATTAGCAGAAGAATTTTTATAAGTAGGTATCTCTTGGTGTGAGAAACTGTCAGAATTTATTCTGATAATTGAATAAGAAGAAACCTCAAGCAGAGAATGACTGAATATTTTGTGCAAGGTGGATAGAGACAGCTCTAAGTAATGCATGTATAATGCAATGAATCATTCCTGGAGCAGAGGAGCCATATTTCTCAACAGCAGCTTGAAGCCTTGTATGCAAAATAGTTGGTGGTCTAATGATGCTCACAACAAAAGCCTGGCTCACGATTGATGTACCTATTCCTTCAGATGAGAATCCATTGTTTCCAGCACTCCCCAGTAGCTTTACATCACCTTCAGTTAGTGAGCAAGCACTTTTCAGCAGTTCTTCCCATTTTGTAGGGTTTCTTCTCTGAAAGAAAGAGAAAATATAAAAGTTGATTCCCAGTTTTAATGTTTTGAGTTCTGAAAGACTAAATCCCTAAAGGGATTTCAGGTCTGCACTCAATATTTTTGTGGGAAAAAAATAGCTGTGTTCTCATATGTGTATAGGGAGTCTGTG